>NW_006786634.1:95645-123456 GCF_000442215.2 Lipotes vexillifer
CCCGCGTCTCCTGCATCGGCAGGCGGACTCTCAAGCACTGCGCCACCAGGGAAGCCCCTCACTGAATTTTTTTATTGTTATAATAGATTTGTAAGGTAACTCACTTGGGTTTTTAATACATACAACCATATTACCTGCAAATATTTTGTCTTCTCTGTTATAACTTTTACACTCATTTTTTCTCTAATTTTATTACACTAGCTGGACTTCATTAAGAATGGTATCATAATGAACATCTTTCTCTTATTCCTAAATGTGAAGGAATGATTTCTAGATGTTCTAGATGCTGCTTTTTTAAAAATATGGTACAAAATTATATTTTTATTATGTTAAGGATATTTTATGTTGGTATATTACATTGTATCAAGAGTTTCTTATCAAGAATGGAAGATGAATTACATCAAATACTTCTTCAGCTATAAAGAGATGATCCTGTGTTTTCTCTTTTTATTTATTAATTTGGTAAGTTATAGTATTATATATTTTGATATTGAGCTATACTTATATGTATACAGTCCTTAAGTCAGCAGCAATCTTTACTGGCTCTAGGATTCTAATCTTTCATTTTTGTTCTATTCTTGAGGGGTTTTGTCAGGATATTGACTAGGGCAAAAATTCCCCAAATGCTACAATGTGTTAAAAACACTAGTGCATGCTTTTCACAGTATTTCAAATGGCGTAAACTACATGCCAGAACAAGTTGGTCTGGAAGGACAAGGACCAGCCACAGCACATTTTCATAGATCAAGTTATCATCCTTGATCTAGAAAACAGGGGTTGGGGAGGTACGGTTGGTTTGGAGAGACAGAAAACTGAAGCCTAACAGAAAAATCTTATCAGTAAAACAAAAGTAGTAGACCTACCTTTTCACCAGGCATCAGTGACCTTGAAGCAGAGGTTAGAAAACAAAAAACAACAATTTAGGACACTTAGTTTTGGAGGAAGAAGCAAAAATTTAAGGTTTGTGTGAGCTAGTGAATTCTAGTAAGTTTGCAAAACCTTGTAGAAATAAAATTTAAATGAAATCATCAGTTTTCTTTAAATTTTGGGTTCTAAAAATGATACCTACTGGAATTGTGAAAGAGTTATTTCTATATTTTGCAGGACATTATACCACTTTGTGACACTCGTCTTCTTGGGTTCTTCAGTAGTATTCTTGTTAACAACTCCTAATATAAACCAATTTCATCCTAAAAAATAAAAATGTAAAAACTAGGAGGGGGATGGAGAGCATATTTTATTTCTTGAGTTACTATTTTTTTCCAAATTGAACACGTATATGTAAAAGTCATGTCCCTTAACAAAATTAAGACAGATCCTCCAAGGTAGAAATGGAGGAGGAATATCTATGGGAGGAAGAATCACTGTGAATCTCCAAGCACCCAGAGCTACCTTCCTCTGGAAATATCCCAACAATCACCTTTATCAACAGTGTTTGACCATGAAAGACGCTATTTTCTTTTCTAAAGCTCTGCCCAGATGATTATATAAGAACTTTGGGTTTCTTTTTTTTTTTTAATTTCCTAAGCATGAATGTAATAAAGCAGAATTAGTCAAACAAATTTTTAATAAGAAATTAAGATTAACAAAACGGAAATAAAGTTTAGGAGTTACACACACCTAGCTATCCTGGCTTATGTATATACCTTGTTCTCAGGAGCTGTCAGGCTATATCTCATCCTTGTGGGCCACTATAGGAAAAAGAACACCTCAAGGAGTTTCCATGTTTCAAGCTCCAATCCCCATCCCCAAATTCCTCCTCTCACTTGTTTCCATATTATTTCCATCTTGAATTATCTCACATGCCAAAGGAGAAACCCCACACTACGAAGGTCACTTGGTCACCAGGCCTCTTTGTCATAGCAAGAACGAGAACATCAAAAAATAAGGTGGGAGGGAGGCATTTAAAAAACGATTTAAAATGTATCTCATGGAATAATTCTATTTCATTAGTGACTTGCATTAGTAAAATGACTTTTCCTATTTCACTTAAATTGACTATTCTACTTTCTGGGAGTTAAGGAGGAATCATTATTGGAGGAGGAGAAATACAAAATGGTACAAAAGAAAAGCTGTGGGGGTTCTGACAGTGTTACAGTAAAGCTGTTTTTACTACATTCTTTGTTGTACACATCAGTGTGATGCCACAATTACCAGCAAAATCCTAACTGATGCCGCTAAAACTGTTGGCAATAACCTACATCACTATCAAGTCCCCATGGAGTGACTCCTTAAGGTTAGTGTTTCAGTTACCTCTCCAACCAATTCCCCATGGTCATCAAAACAGGCTCACTCCATGTTACTCTTTCCTACCTAAGAAAAATTTATACCAAGGGAAGTTTTTTGTTCTTTTTTTTTTTGTGGTACACGGATCTCTCACTGCTGTGGCCTCTCCCGTTGCGGAGCACAGGCTCCGGACGCGCAGGCTCAGCGGCCATGGCTCACGGGCCCAGCCACTCTGCGGCATGTGGGATCTTCCCGGACCGGGGCACGAACCCGTTTCCCCTGCAGCCGCAGAGGGACTCTCAACCACTGCGCCACCAGGGAAGCCCTAGCCAAAAATTTTTAAACCAATTTTAAGGGGCAAGAAACAATGTGTAAGTCATATATGATATATCAGAAAATAAAATTTTAATCTAAAAGAACAGATGGTAAAAACAAAATTATTTGGGACCCTGTCATATGAGTAAGTACAAAGATAACAACAAGCTTTGAACAATATATTTGTGCATTAGCATTGTCAAATCTGTGAGATAAGAAGAGGCTATTTTCTCACTTTGGTTCCACAAATAAGTTCAGAGAAGTTATGTGAGTTTCCCATACAGTCATACATCTGTAGTGGCATTAAATTAACAACACTGAAATGTGCACCCTAAGTCCAGTGTTCTTAGGTACCTACTGCAGAAATGACCAAGGTAAAGAGAAGGGATTAAGAGCTAAAACAATTATAAACAACCCCAGGCAATTTTGGAAGTGAATGTGAAATTTGATCTTATTGAAATTAGGCAAGAAAAGCAGTACAGAGAAGGACAAGTGGGGCCTTCGATAAATGAGAAAGAAGTGTGATAATCCGGCAATCTAAAAAGAAGTGCAAAGGAAATGATGGGGGCTCTAGCAAAGTTCAAACACTGGTAGCAAATGAGGGAGATCTTTAGACTATCATATGTAACTGCATGTCTGTTATAAGTAAATGCGTAACTCCAACTCAACTAAACTTTATATTTTACTTCCATTACTTTTCTGCATAACACAAGAAATAAACATTCTAAAGATACCAAAATTAAAAGATAATTGCCAGGAGTTGCACTATCTAGTCACGTAAGACTGAATTAACTACTCCACCATAAATAACTAGAAAAGTGGACAAAGTATATGAAACCACTGTTTTCAGAATTGGGAAATAGGCAGTAAAGAACTATAATCCCTGAAAGTAGATTAGAGAGGGAAAAAATAGGTAAGCCAGACAATCATCTCAGCTTTCTGCCTGGAAGTACCTTCTAGATTATTAACCCACAGGGGAGAAACGGAAACAGAGTTTTCCAATAGAAACAGACACCAAAATACTAAGATGATAAAATTATCAGACAAGGGCTACAAAGGAAAAACATAGTGACTTTGATTGAAGAAAGGACAAATGAAAGTTTCCAAATTGAAGTACAGAAAGAAAAAGGGCTGAAAAAAATAGGAACAGTCACAGAAATCTCTTGGACAAAATTGAGAAATATATAAGTGTGAGAGGAGTTTCAGAAAAAGGAAGGGGCAGAAAAATATCTGAAAACATAACTGAAAAAATTTTTTCAGATCTAATGAAAATATAAACCTAAGATCCAGGAATGTCAATGAACTTCAAGCAGAATAAACACAAAGAAAACCACATGAAATCACACCATAAACAAATTATTTAAAACTAGTGATAATGAGAAAATTCACAATATTTAATCAGTATTTTTAATAGCTGATTAAAAATCAATAAACGGCACTCTACTAAAATAGACAAATCCACACAACTGATAGTCAGCCACAATTTTGTTAAAATAATTTAATTGGAAGTAGTCTGGTCTATAACATTTGTATTTTATGTTACCTTGATGTGGATTACTAGAACACGAATGCATAAAAATAAAGATACTGGCTTTACCTTTCAAGAATTTATGAGTTATCTTGTTTTTGTATAAGACTGAGACTGTAGATTTAAATTTATCTTTTGAGTAGGGAATAGGATTTTTAAAAAAGAGATAAATACATTTTAAAGATAAACATATTTCCATATAAATTAATTTTAGAATAAAACTCAAGAAGAGCACATAAATACAAAAAAATCTTTGAAAAGTAAGTATTTTCCAAATTAAAAAAAAAAAATCCTGGGCTTCCCTGATTGCGCAGTGGTTAAGAATCCGCCTGCCAATGTACAGGACACGGGTTCAATCCTTGGTCAGGGAAGATCCCACATGCCATGGAGCAACTAAGCCTGTGCGTCACAACTACTGAGCCTACGCTCTGGAGCCTGCAAGCCACAACTACTGAGTCCATGTGCACCTACAGCCCGTGCTCTGCAACAAGAGAGGCCACCGCAATGAGAAGCCCATGCACTTCAATGAAGAGTAGCCCCCGCTCACTATAACTTGAGAAAGCCCACACACAGCAACGAAGACCCAACGCAGCCAAAAAATAATAATAATTAATTAATTAATTTTAAAAAAATCCTGAGTCTGTCATAAGACTCTAGAAACAAAGAATTTTCCTTAAACTATACCTAACAAGATCTCAAAATGAGAGGGGAAATCATTACATTTTTACTATGCTGAAATGTTTTCAAAATAGGACATATATTTTCTGCTTAAATTCTTTTGTTATTCTAAGTACCAAGAATTATTTTGTGATATGACCAATGTAACTTTAACAGAGATATACAGCTTGGGGTAAAACATTTAAAATTTATCTGATATGGGGGGGGGGGAACTTTGCACAAAGTAACAAGAGATGTTTAAAAATGAAATTAGTATTCTTAGTCATTATTCCTAATAATTTCAGACACATAAATAAAGGTGAGCCTCAAACTATCAAGTTTATCTAGGGATATTATAGTAAATATAACAGTTTCTGAGAAAGGAAAAATTACAAAGACATGAATCTCCAAGGAGAGGCAGCATGAGAACTTTAATTTATATTATCAACAGCTATTATCAACCTGTGTCCAATTCAAGGAAACAATCTTCACAAATCTATGTTTATAAAACTCTTATTGAATGAATTATCTGTTTAAAATATAACTGAGGATGATTATGAAGAGGTGGGAGTGGCCACAGCATAGTTTTTGAATCTCTCAAAATTCATGAAAAATTAAAAGTAGCAAAAATAACATCTCCTAGAGACAATGAAAGCATACCCAAAAAATATGTTCACAGAACAGATAAACTGTAATTCACCTGTGTAATTAAAGAGGCAGGGGCTTTGGGATTGACAACCATACCAGAATCACATTGATTGAGAAAGGGCGATTCTTCAAAGGAAGGATACTGGCACACAGTCCAAAAAAAAATTTTTAAAGATGCTTGGCTACTACATGCAGTGGAGTGCTGGTGAAAAAAAGTTCCGTTTTGTAGCATTTGCTAATTTCCATGGTGTAAATACTCCCACTGTAGCCAATTTTAAGCTACCAATATGATGTCACTAAATGCTGAATTGGGGAGAATCAGCTCTCATGAGCTCCAGTACACTAACACTACACGTCAACAAAACAATGACAGTTAATTTTTGAGACAGGAAATAAAATGGTAATTCATTTCTTCTGAATTAGGAAGTAAACTCCAAAAAATAAAAAAGGCCCTACCCCTAAACCAAATATCCAAATGTTTCTCATATCTTGGCCCTGTGAATCAGTTCTTGAATGTACCTGAAACATACTCCTGGAATGGTCAAGAAACAACAATGAAACACTCTTCTTATAGGGTCAAATAAGAAAAGCATGTGTGCCACATCCACCCATATATTATCTTAGCGTGGATTCTTGGTACAGTTTTCCAAATGTCTGTTCCATCTCAACATTAATGTTTCTTATTCAACTTTCAGATATTTGTGGGAAATGGGGTGGAGGGGGACCAGAGATGAAAGACAGGAAGGATTTTTGGAAGTGATTAGTTCTTCCCATATCTGCTAATGAAGAAAAATGACAAGCATATCAAATCCCCACTCTGTCATACCTTGGCCTGGGTGCTAGGATACAATGATAAATAAAACATACTCCCCATCCTTAGCAGCTCAGAGTCCAGTTGGGAAGACATACAAGTAAAAAACAATTGTTTTCTGTGCTAAGTGCACCACGGAGAGAAATACTGGTGAGAAGAGGAATTCTAGATAAGGAGTGATAACTTTGTATGTAAACATATGTTGAATATTAAATAAATATGCAGTCAAAATTTTAAAAAAAGAAAAATGACAAGCAAGCGTACAGGTCTACCAAACCCTGAAAAGATATTAAACATTTAAAAAATAGGAATAGTAATGTTTCCATGAAGCTAACATATTTTTCTACCTTGGTCTGTTTTTTTATTTATATATGTAACAGTTTAAAATCCTTTGAAACATTTCTGGTGTTTTTATTCCTTCATATAGATCTGAGATTCCAAATTATGTAATTGTCCATCAGCCTGAGAAACTCCCTGTAGCATTTATTTTATTGAAGGTTTTCTTGCAATTAATTCACTCTCCTTTTGTTTATGTGAAAATATCTTTAGTTTTTATTTATTTATGAGAAATGTTTTTACTCAATAAATAATTCTATCATTCATAAAATAAAATAAAAATAAAAAAATAAAATGAAATCCTTTGAAAACTTTACTTTTGTATATTGCTTCTTATTCTTCATTACCCCAACTCAATAATGCTTTTCTAAAGAAAAAAAAAATTTATGAGTATGTTAATTTCCAGCTCTCTAATTTTTTATTGAGAGAAGGCGAACAGCTGGTCTTGCTCCTGGGAAATTAACAGGAAATATTCATGGAAAAAATTCTTAAAGCAATTATTGCTGGCTTTCCTAGCAATCTAATGGTAGAAATCAATAGCTGTCTTTATGGAATATATCTCCATGCACCAAGGGAGACAAAGAGTGAATAGTGGCCTAGTTGTTCAGTTCTATGCTGATCTCCATCCTTGACAGCTGACAGCATTGAAATTGATAACACTTGGTCCAAAGGGAAAACATTATTAAATATTCCATTTACCAACAAACAGTTGTCCTTTGACATCAACAAATTAAGGTGTCCTTGTCAATAATTTTGGTGGGCACAAGTTGAGAGATTAGCAATTCTTTCATTTATTTATTTAACAAATGTTTACTGAATTTCTCATGCCAGGCTCTGGATTGTCTTCAGGGGATATATCACAAAATGAGACAAAACATCTACCATTCCAATCATCCATGTTAGTGGTGGAGACAAAGAACTAAACCAGAATGTATAATACATATGAGTTTAATGAGTGTTTTGGAAAGGGAAATATGGGAAATCTGGAGAAGTACAGCAGTATGTGAAAGGGACTAAAGGCACCTACCATGACCTGGGGTGGTCAGGAGGGCTTCCTGGAAAAAGTAACATCTGAGACAAATCCTGAGGATGAATAGAAGGAGGTACTCTTGCAAATGGGGGTCAGGGATAGGGAATCAAAAATTCTTCAAGATAGAGAGAATGGCATATACAAAGGCCCAGGGATAAGAGAAAATAAGGTGCTTTTGAGGAAGTAACAAGAATACTAACCCCTTACATGTCTAAAAAGTATAGATAATGTAAAGTTTTCTCTGGAAAAACCTTATTAAAGAAAAATAATATAATGGCATTAAATATGCATTTAAAAACAATGAAAAAAAACTATCAAACAACAGCTACTATTTTGTTAAAAATTTGTATAAAAGCAAAGTTCTTAATAACATAAAAGCAGAAACATCACAAATTTCCATCAATAGAGAATGGATAAATAAAATTATGGCATATTTATATAACAATGAAAATGTATGAATTACAACTGCCTGCAACGACATAAGTACAACTTGAAAACAATATTTAGGGAAAACAAAAGCATGCCCCAATAAATTTATAGAGTACAATACATTTTCATGTAGCTCAGTTAAGAGGTAAAGCTAATGGGTATATTTAAGCATACATATATTTATTACAAAACTATTTTAAAGAAGGTAATAATACAAATTTAGAAACAGTGGTTGCCTTTGTCGCATAGAAGGATTGCTATAGGCAGCAGAGAGGTGGGGTGATGGTAGAGGGAACTGATAGGTAGCCAAAAATGTTTATTGTTCTAGTTCTTGGATTGAGAAGTGGGTTTATAATGCTCCTCATTCAATTACCATTTGTAACTAACATGTAATATAGGCCACTTTTTTGCAAATGATACAGATTTTAAAAGATGATAAACGAGAAACAAAAAAAAAGAAGAATCATCTCAATCCTACTTCTAATTTCATTCAGTTGTTCAGAGAACATATCCAGGACATCAGCAGTCTCTCCCACAAATTACATGACCATCTCTCTCTATAAAGCTTTCATTTAATTTGACTATATTAATAACTTAAATAGCAGTAAAGTCCTTTCTTTGTTTTTTTTTTTTAGTGCAATTAAAGTGTGATTAGAATTGTATTTTTTTAACTTTTTTTTTCTAACGTTTTTATTGGAGTATAATTGCTTTACAATGGTGTGTTAGTTTCTGCTTAATAACTAAGTGAATCATTTATACATATACATATATCCCCATAATTCTTCCCTCTTTCATCTCCCTGCCTCCCACCCTCCCTATCCCACCCCTCTAGCTGGTCACAAAGCACCAAGCTGATCTCCCTGTGCTATGCAACTACTTCCCACTAGCTATCTATTTCACATTTGGTAGTGTATATATGTCCATATATGCACCACCACTCTCTCACTATGTCCCAGCTTAACCTGCCTGGACCCGTGTCCTCAAGTCCATTCTCTAGTAGGTCTGCATCTTTATTCCCATCTTCCCCATAGGTTCTTCATGACCACTTTTTTTTTTTTTAGATTCCATATACATGTGTCAGCATATGGTATTTGTTTTTCTCTTTCAGACTTACTTCACTCTGTGTGACAGACTCTAGGTCCATCCAGCTCACTACAAATAACTCAATTTCGTTCCTTTTCATTGCTGAGTAATATCCCATAGTATATATGTGCCACAACTTCTTTATCCATTCATGTGTCGATGGACACTTAGATTGTTTCCATGTCCTGGCTATTGTAAATAGAGCTGCAATGAACATTGTGGTACATGACTCTTTTTGAATTATGGTTTTCTCAGGGTATATGCCCAGTAGTGGGATTGCTAGGTCATATGGTAGTTCTATTTTACTTTTTTAAGGAAACTCCATACTGTTCTCCATAGTGGCTGTATCAATTTACATTCCCACCAACAGTGCAAGAGGGTTCCCTTTTCTCCACACCCTCCCCAGCATTTATTGTTTGTAGATTTTTTGATGATGGACATTCTGACCGGTGTGAGATGATATCACATTGTACTTTTGCTTTGCATTTCTCTAATGATTAATGATGTTGAGCATTCTTTCATGTGTTTGTTGGCAATCTGTATATCTTCTTTGGACATATCTCTATTTAGGTCTTCTGCCCATTTTTGGATTGGGCTGTTTGTTTTTTTGATATTGAGCTGCATAAGCTGCTTGTAAATTTTGGAGATTAATGCTTTCTCAATTGCTTCATTTGCAACTATTTTCTCCGATTCTGAGGGCTGTCTTTTCATCTTGTTTGTGGTGTCTTTTGTTGTGCAAACCTTTTAGTTTCATTAGGTCCCATTTGCTTAGTTTTGTTTTTATTTCCATTTCTCTGGGAGGTGGGTCAAAAAGGATTCTGCTGAGATTTATGTCATAGAGTGTTCTGCCTATGTTTTCCTCTAAGAGTTTGACAGTGTCTGGCCTTACATTTAGGTCTTTAATCCATTTTGAGCTTATTTTTGTATATGGTGTTAGGGAGTGTTCTAATTTCATTCTTCTACATGTAGCTGTCCAGTTTTCAGAGCACCACTTATTGAAGAGGCTGTCTTTTCTCCATTGTATATTCTTGCTTCCTTTATCAAAAATAAGGTGACCATATGTGTGTGGGTTTATCTCTTGGGTTTCTATCCTGTTCCATTGATCTATATTTCTCTTTTTGTGCCAGTACCATACTCTCTTGATTATTGTAGCTTTGTACTATGGTCTGAAGTCCAGGAGCCTGATTCCTCCTGCTCCATTTTTTTTTCTCAAGATTGCTTTGGCTATTTGGGGGCTTTTCTGTTTCCATACAAATTATGAAATTTTTTGTTCTAGTTCTGTGAAAAATGCCACTGGTAGTTTGATAGGGATTGCACTGAATCTGTAGATTGCTTTGGGTAGTATATTCATTTTCACAATGTTGACTCTTCGAATCCAAGAACATGGTATATCTCTCCATCTATTTGTATCATCTTTGATGTCTTTCATCAGTGTCTTATAATTTTCTGCATACAGGTCTTTTGTCTCCTCAGATAGGTTTATTCCTAGGTATTTTATTATTTTTGTTGCAATGGTAAATGGGAGTGTTTTCTTAATTTCACTTTCAGATTTTTCATCATTAGTGTAGAGGAATGCCAGATTTCTCTGCAGTAATTTTGTATCCTGCTACTTTACCAAATCCATGATTAGCTCTACTAGTTTTCTGGTAGCATCCTTAGGATTATCTATGTATAGTATCATGCCATCTGCAAACAGTGACAGCTTTACTTCTTATTTCCCAATTGGGATTCCTTTTCTTTCTTTTTCTTCTCTGATTGCTGTGGCCCAAACTTCCAAAACTATGTTGAGTAATAGTGGTGAGAGAGGGTAACCTTGTCTTGTTCCTGATCTTTGAGGAAATAGTTTCACTTTTTCACCACTGAGGACGACGTTGGTTGTGGGTTTGTCATATATGGCCTTTATTATGTTGAGGTAAGATCCCTCTATGCCTACTTTCTGGAGGATTTTTATCATAAATGGGTGCTGAATTTTGTCGAAAGATTTCTCTGCATCTGTTGAGTTGATCATGTGGTTTTTTCCTTCAATCTGTTAATATGCTGTATCACATTGATTGATTTGCATTTATGAAGACTCCTTGAATTCTGGGATAAACCCCACTTGATCATAGCATATGATCCTTTTAATGTTCTGTCAGATTCTGTTTGCTAGTATTTTGATGAGGATTTTTGCATCTATGTTCATCAGTGATATTGGTCTGTAGTTTTCTTCTTTTGTGACACTTTTGTCTGGTTTTGGTATCAGGGTAATGGTGGACTTATAGAACGAGTTTGGGAGTGTTCCTCCCTCTGCTATATTTTGGAAGAGTTTGAGAAGTATAGGTGTTAGCTCTTCTCTAAATGTTTGCTAGAATTCACCTGTGAAGCCATCTGGTCCTGGGTTTCTGTCTGTTAGAAGATATTTAATCACAGTTTCAATTTCAGTGCTTGTGATTGGTCTGTTCATATTTTCTATTTCTTCCTGGTTCAGTCTCAGAAGGTTGTGCATTTCTAAGAATTTGTCCATTTCTTCCAGGTTGTTCATTTTATTGGCATAGAGTTGTTTGTAGTAACCTCTCATGATCCTTTGTATTTCCACAGTGTCAGCTGTTATTTCTCCTTTTTCATTTCTAATTCTATTGATTTGAATCTTCTCCCTTTTTTTCTTGATGAGTCTGGCTAATGTTTTATCTATTTTCTTTATGTCTCAAAGAACAAGCTTTTAGTTTTATTGATCTTTGCTATCGTTTCCTTCATTTCTTTTCCATTTATTTCTGATCTGATCTTTATGATTTCTTTCCTTCTGCTAACTTGGGGTTTTTTGTTCTTCCTTCTCTACTTACTTTACGTGTAAGGTTAGGTTCTTTATTTGAGATGTTTCTTGGTTCTCAAGGTAGGACTGTATTGCTATAAACTTCCCGCTTAAAACTGCTTTTGATGCATCCCATAGGTTTTAGGCCATTGTATTTTCACTGGCATTTGTTTCTAGGTATTTTTTGCATCTTTTTTTTTTTTCTTGCGATACACTGGCCTCTCACTGCTGTGGCCTCTCCCATTGCGGAGCACAGGCTCCAGATGCACAGGCTCAGCGGCCATGGCTCACAGGTCAGGCCGCTCCGCAGCATGTGATATCTTCCAAGACCGGGGCACGAACCCGTGTCCCCTGCATCAGCAGGTGGACTCTCAACCACTGTGCCACTAGGGAAGCCCTCTAGGTATTTTTTGATTTTTTCTATGATTTCTTCAGTGATCTCTTGGTTATTAGTGTACTGTATAGCCTCCATGTGTTTGTATTTTTTACAGATTCTTTCCTGTAATTGCTATCTTTCTCAAAGCATAGTGGTGAGAAAAGATACTTGATACAGTTTCAATTTTCTTAAATTTACCAAGGATTGATTTGTGACCCAAGATATGATCTATCCTGGAGAATGTTCCATAAGCACTTGAGAAAAAAGTGTATTCTGTTGTTTTGGGATGGAATGTCCTATAAATATCAATTAAGTCCATCTTGTTTAATGTATCATTTAAAGCTTGTGTTTCCTTATTTATTTTCATTTTGGATGATCTATCCATTGGTGAAAGTGTGGTGGTAAAGTCCTCTACTATGATTGTGTTACTGTCGATTTCCCCTTTTATAGCTGTTAGAATTTGCCTTATGTATTGAGGCGCTCCTATGGTGGGTGCACAAATATTTACAATTGTTATATCTTCTTCTTGGATCAATCCCTTGATCATTATGGAGTATCCTTCTTTGTCTCTTGAAATAGTCTTTGTTTTAAAGTCTGTTTTTTTCTGATATGAGAATTGCTACTCCAGCTTTCTTTTGATTGCCGTTTGCATGGAATATCTTTCTCCATCCCCTCACTTTCAGTCTGTATGTGTCCCTAGGTCTGAAGTGGGTCTCTTGTAGACAGCTTATATACGGGTCTTGTTTTTGTATCCATTCAGCCAGTCTGTGTCTTTTGGTTGGAGTGTTTAATCCATTTACATTTAAGGTAATTATCAATATGTATGTTCCTATTACCATCTTCTGAATTGTTTTGGGTTTGTTACTGTAGGTCTTTTCCTTCTCTTGTGTTTCTTGACTAGAGAAGTTGCTTTAGCATTTGTTGTACAGCTGGTTTGATGGTGCTGAATTCTCTTAGCTTTTGCTTGTCTATAAAGGTTTTAATTTCTCTGTCGAATCTGAATGAGATCCTTGCTGGAGAGAGTAATCTTGGTTGCAGGTTTTTCCCTTTCATCACTTTAAATGTGTCCTGCCACTCCCTTCTGGCTTGCAGAGTTTCTGCTGAAAAATCAGTTGTTAACCTTTTGGGGATTCCCTGTGTGTTATTTGTTGTTTTTCCCTTGCTGCTTTTAATATTTTTTCTTTGTATTTAATTTTTGATAGCTTCATTAATATGTGTTTTGGTGTGTTTCTCCTTGGATTTACCCTGTATGGGACTCTCTGGGCTTCCTGGACTTGACTATTTCCTTATCCATATCAGGGAAGTTTTCAACTATAATCTCTTCAAATATTTTCTCAGTCCCTTTCTTTTTCTCTTCTTCTTCTGGGACCCCTATAATTTGAATGTTGTTTCATTTAATATTGTCCCAGAGGTCTCTGAGACTGTCCTCAATTCTTTTCATTCTTTTTTCTTTATCCTGCTCTGCAGTTGTTATTCACACTATTTTTTCTTTCAGGTCACTTATATATTCTTCTGCCTCAGATATTCTGCTATTGATTCCTTGTAGACAATTTTTTATTTCATTTATTGTGTTGTTCATGATTGTTTGTTTGCTCTTTAGTTCTTCTAGGTCCTTGTTAAACATTTCTTGTATTTTCTCCATTCTATTTCCAAGATTTTGGATCATCTTTACTATCATTATTCTGAATTCTTTTTCAGGTAGACTGCCTATTTCCTCTTCATTTGTTTGGTCTGGTGGGTTTTTACCTTGCTCCTTCACATGCTGTGTGTTTCTTTGTCTTCTCATTTTGCTTAACTTACTATGTTTGGGGTCTCCTTTTCGCAGGCTGCAGGTTCGTAGACCCCATTGTTTTTGGTGCCTGCCCCCAGTGGTTATGGTTGGTTCAGTGGGTTGTGTAGGCTTCCTGGTGGAGGGGACTAGTGCCTGTGTTCTGGTGGGTTGGGCTAGATCTTATCATCTGGTGGGCAGGTCCACATCTGATGGTGTGTTTCGGGGTGTCTGTGACCTTATTATGATTTTAGGCAGCCTCTCTGCTAATGGGTGGGTTTGTTTTCCTGTTTAGTTGTTTGGCATAGGGTGTCCAGCATTGTAGTTTGCTGGTCGTTTAGTGGAGCTGGGTCTTGCCGTTGAGATGGAGATCTCCAGGAAATTTTCACCATTTGATATTATGTGGAGCTGGAGGTCTCTGGTGGACCAATGTCCTGAACTTGGTTCTCCCACCTCAGAGCCACAGCCCTAATTCCTGGCTGGAGCCTCAAGAGCCTGTCATCCACACTGCATAGAATAAAAGTGAGAAAAAACGGAAGGGAAGAAAAAAAAAGATAAAATAAAAGTTATTAAAGTAAAAAACAAAAAATAATTAATAAAAAAACTTTTTAAAGTAATTTAGACAAATAAAAAAGAAAACAACCAAATCAAAAAACAAATCCACCAATGATAACAAGCACTGAAAACTATACTAAAAAAAAAAAAAAAACGGACAGACAGAACCTTAGGACCAATGGTAAAAGCAAAGCTATACAGACAAAATCACACACGGAAGCATACACATACACACTCACAAAAAGAGAAAAAGAGAAACAAATATATATATATATCGTTTCCAAAATCCACCTCCTCAAGTTGGTATCATTCGTTGTCTATTCAGGTATTCCAGAGATGCAAAGTATATCAAGTTGGCTGTGGAGATTTAATCCACTGCTCTTGAGGCTGCTGGGAGAGACTTCCCTTTCTCTTCTTTTTTGGCACAGCTCCTGGGATTCAGCTTTGGATTTGGCCCCGCCTCTGCATGTAGGTCACCTGAGGGCATCTGTTCTTCGCTCTGACAGGATGGGGTTAAAGGAGCAGCTGATTTGGGGGCTCTGGCTCACTCAGGCCAAGGAGAAGGAGGGGTACGGAACGTGAGGCGAGCCTGTGGTGGCAGAGGTCGATGTGACATTGCAACAGCCTGAGGCGCGCCGTATGTTCTCCTGGGGAAGTTGTCCCTGAATCACGGGACCCTGGCAGTGGCGGGCTGCACAGGCTCCCGGGAGGGGAGGTGTGGAGAGTGACCTGTGCTTTCACACAGGCTTCTTGGTGGCTACAGCAGCAGCCTTAGTGTTTCATGCCCGTCTCTGGTGTCCATGCTGATAGTCGCAGCTCGTGCCCGTCTCTGGAGCTTGTTTAGGTGGCGCTCTTAATCCCGTCTCCTCGGGCACCACGAAACAAAGAGGCAAGAAAAAGTCTCTTGCCTCTTAGGCAGGTCCAGACTTCTTCCCGAACTCCCTCCCGGCTAGCTATGGCACACTAGCCCCATTCAAACTGTGTTCACACTGCCAACCACAGTCCTCTCCCTGGGATCCGACCTCCGGTGCCTGAGCCTCAGCTCCCAGCCCCCGCCCTCCCCGGCGGGTAATCAGACAAGCCTCTCAGGCTGGTGAGTGCTGGTTGGCAGCGATCCTCTGTGTGGGAATCTCTCTGCTTTGCCTTCCGCACCCCTGTGGCTGCGCTCCCCTCTGCGGTTCCGAAGCTCCCCACTCCACCACCCACAGTCTCCGCCAGTGAATGGCCTTCGTAGTGTGTGGAAACTTTTCCTCCTTCACAGATCCCTCCCACTGGTGCAGGTCCCATCCTTATTCTTTTGTCTCTGATTTTTCTTTTTTCTTTTGCCCTACCCAGGTACGTGGGAAGTTTCTTCCCTTTTGGGAAGTCTGAGGTGTTCTGCTAGTGTTCAGTAGGTGTTCTGTAGGAGCTGTTCCACATGTAGATGTATTTCTGATGTATTTGTGGGGAGGATGGTGATCTCCACGTCTTACTCTTCTGCCATCTTGAAGCTCCCCCCTCAGAAGCAAAGTTCTTAATCACAGAAAAGTAGTAGTCCAAATATCCACTGACATAGACTAAAAGTATGCTATAGTCCTATAACAATTTAGTAAGTTTAACTAAATGTGATGACATATTTACAACCTTGTTCTCGCAAGTTTCCACAAAATGATTCCCTTTTTACCAGTGACCTCAGTGCTTGGCTTGTACCCATCTTTTCTCACTGCACCATCCACACACAGCCACATATCCACCAGGGATAGAAAATTGCTAGTCTTCAGTTAAAGGAATCTCACAGGACATATACATAAAACATCAAAGATCAGTAAAGTCTGACATTTATGCAGTTGAATATTTTTTAGCATCTATTAAGTCTCACACTCTCTTTCTCAGTAACACAAACACAATAGTGAACAAGCAAGATAAGGTCCTGTTTCTACAGAGCTCACATTCTGGATGAGAAACAGACACATTTCCAAATAGCCTCGAGTACAAAAGTATGTACCTCAGAAGTACTGGCTAGAGTTTTAAGTGCAGGAATAGTCATAAATTGTAAAATTCATTGCCAAAGAGAATAAATGTGAGGAGGACAGGAAAAGAGAGGAGGAGAGAATAGGGTCCAGGACCAAGAGCTTAAGAGCTCCAATATTCAGAGCTTAGTTGAAGGAGGAGCCTGAGAAAGAGGAGTAGGAGCTCCAGACCCACCTGTCCAAATGCCTACTTATGATCCCCACCTGGTCATCTCATATGCATTTTAAAATTAACATGTCCAAAACTGAAATAGAGACATAATGGCAAGTGATTTAGGAGGAACACCCAAGAGAAAGTTTTCACAAAACCAAAGAGAGTAGAGTGCTTCCAAAAGGAAAAGGTTGTCATTCATGTTAATGCAGGAGAGAAATTTAAAAGAATCAGGGATCTAATATGAAACTGTGCTATCCCAAGTAAGGTTAGCAGAACCATGATAGGCAAGGAGCACAGGGAGGCTGGAATATGGAGTGTGACTTGAGGAATAAAGGGCATCAGACCATGAGGAACCATAGGTATCAAGTAAGGAGGAAGAGTTTGATTCCTGAGGTCGATGAAGAGCCTTTGAGGCACCTGCCAGCAGGGCACTGTCTGTTCAAATCTGTACTAGCTGCATTTGAGAAATATCATTCTAACTTCACAGACAGAAGAATCTTATGATTGTAACACATAATAATACTTACTAATTATTAATATTATTAATATAATATATAACATTATTAATACTGTAATATTGTTATAAAACATGTGTTCTTGCCTTCCTCATTATCATTTAAGCTCTGCTTAGATGGGGGCTGATGAGATGGAGGCTCAGGGAAAGGTAGGTAAGAGGGAGAAGACAGAACTTACCCATGAGTGTGTCTCTTCCTAACACAAAAACTGTAGGATTACCTAAGAGCCAGACAGCACAAAATCATATTGCCCTTTGAGTTATTATGTAGAGATGCTTAAAGCCAAGACAGGATGTACAAGTGGCGCCACAAAGAAGGAACTATGCAAGGGGATGGGGGGAAGGGGGTAAACACTAAAAAATGACTTTAGGTAACAGGATGCTTTTAACTCTACACAATACCTTGTTTCTTTTAAGTTAATCTCAAATTGAAAAAGTAGACCCCACTTTAAAGATTCAGTGATGGCACAGGACACACATATTTGTGTTAATTATTTTCTTTAGCAAATTAAAGTCTCAAAATATAAAATTTGGAGGATTCCAGGTGCATATCCTTCAGGAATATCACAAGATTTATACTGCCAATAGCTAAGAAATTCTTCCTCAGAATTGGGGTTAACTTGTGCTTCAGGTTTCAGTAGCTGAGCATTCTCTCTCTGGGTCCCAGGAACCTTAGCAGAGGACTGCAGGTTCTTCAAAAATTCTGCTAAGCCGGCTGCTAACAGCCTAATGAGTCACATCAGAGAGCTGGCTCTGCAGTGAAAGCATTCCAGAACAGCTGCTTCTTACCTGACTGGAGTAAGCTCTGAAATCTACTCATCTAGCTGCTGAATAAAGCAGAAAAATCAGGATCAAAGTCAAGATTCTAAATAGAAAACTTCATGGAATGCTTTGCAATTTACTTTAAGATAGATCAGTTTAAACTCCACCTTCCTGGCAATACCATACCTGACAATTCAACACCAAGCAAGAGTCTCTCAATTCTGCAGTGTGAGTTATTCTTACCCCTCTCTTGGCCCCAAAAAATACAGAAAATGGGAAAAGCAATGGATTTGGAGTAAAAAGACTTGGTTTTAAATGAAAATTGTACTCATTGACTGTCTAGCCCTGGACAAATCACTGAACTTCACATAGTACATATTTCTTCACCTATGAAATATGCATAAAAACACCTCACATTTCAAAGGACTACTGTGATGGAAAAAATTAAAAGCAGCTCAAAATTCTAGGGAGGGTTTCACTTTTTTGTTTGTTTTTTTTGCGGTACGCGGGCCTATCACTGTTGTGGCCTCTCCCGTTGCAGAGCACAGGCTCCAGACGCGCAGGCCCAGCGGCCATGGCTCAAGGGCCCAGCCGCTCTGCGGCATGTTGGATCTTCCCAGACCGGGACACGAACCCGTGTCCCCTGCATCGGCAGGCGGACTCTCAACCACTGCACCACCAGAGAAGGCCAGGGTTTCACTTCTGATTTGGATGCAGAACATCACCAGAGAATATCACTCTCTCCTGAACAACATAAACAAGCAATGTAAGCTACAAAATCATGGCTTGCTAAAACACATCAGAACTAAGAAACCAAAGAAACTCAAAGGAATCAGACTCAAAAAAGTGAGTAAAAATCTAATGTTTATCAACTAAATGAATAAATAAAATGTGGTATATCTATAAAATGGAATATTATTTGGCATTAAGAAGACTGAAGTACTAACACATGCTATAACATGCATGAACCTTGAAAATATGCTAAAGCCAGTTATAAAGAATCACACAGTATATGATTCCATCTATATTAAATACCCAAAATAGGTAAATCTACAGAGATGGGAAGTAGATTTGTAATTACTAGGGCTGCAGGTGGATGGAGAGGAAGAATGGGGGACTAGGGGCTGATGATGGCTACAAGGTATGGAGTTTCCTTTGAGAAGATGAAAATGTTCTAAAATTGATTATGGAGATAGTTGCACAACTCTGAATACACTAAAAGCCACGGAACAGCACATTTAAAATGGGTAAATTAGAGGAGCTTCAAGATGGCAGAACAGTAACACGTGGAGATCACCTTCCTCCCCACAAGTACATCAGAAATACATCTACATGTGGAACAACTCCTACAAAACACCTACTGAATGCTAGAAGAACACCTCAGACCTCCCAAAAGGCAAGACACTCCCCACGTACCTGGGTAGGACTAAAGGAAAAAGGAAAAACAGAGACAAAAGAATAGGGATGGGACCTGCACCAGTGGGAGGGAGCTGTGAAGGAGGAAAGGTTTCCACACACTAGGAAGCCCCTTCGCGGGCGGATACTGCGGGTGGCGGAGGGGGGAACCTTCGGAACTGCGGAGGAGAGCACAGCAACCGGGGTGTAGAGGGCAAAGCAGAGAGATTCCCGCACAGAGGATCACTGCCGGCCAGCATTCACCAGTCCAAGAGGCTTGTCTGCTCACCCGCCAGGGCGGGCAGGGGCTGGAGGCTGAGGCTTCAGCTTCGGAGGTTGGATCCCAGGGAGAGGACTGGGGTTGGCAGCGTGAACACAGCCTGAACAGGGCTAGTGCAGCACAGCTAGGCTGGAGGGAGTCCTGGAAAAAGTCTGGAGCTGCCGAAGAGGCAAGAGACTTTTTCTTCCCTCTTTGTTTCCTGGTGCGAGAGTAGAGGGGATTAAGAGCACCACTTAAAGGAGCTGCAGAGATGGGCGCGAGCCACGGTTATCAGCGCGGACCCCAGAGAAGGGCATGAGACACTAAGGCTGCTGCTGCAGCCACCAAGAAGCCTGTGTGCAAGTACAGGTCACTTTCCACACCTCCCCTCCAGGGAGCCTGTGCAGCCCGCCACTGCCAGGGTCCTGTGATCCAGGGGCAACTTCCCTGGGAAAACATACAGCACGCCTCAGGATGTTGCAACATCACGAGGGCCTCTGCCACCACAGGCGTGCCCCACATTCTGTACCCCACCCTTCCCCCAGCCTGAGTGAGCCAGAGCCCCCGAATCAGCTGCTCCTTTAACCCCCGTCCTGTCTGGGCGGAAACATGCCCTCAGGCGACCTACAGGTGGGGCCAAATCCAAAGCTTAACCCCAGGAGCTGTGGGAACAAAGAAGAGAAAGGGAAATCTCTTTTAGCAGCTTCAGGAGGAGTGGATTCAATCTCAACAAGCAACTGGATGTACTCTGCATCTACGAAACACCTGAAGAGACAACAAATCATCCGAAATTGAGGAGGTGGACTTTGGGAGCAAGGATATATATTTTTTTCTCTTTTTCTCTTTTTGTGAGTGTGTATGTGTATGCTTCTGTGTGTGATTTTGTCTGTATAGCTATGTTTTTACCATTTGTCCTAGGGTTCTGTCTGTCCGTTTCTTTTTTTTTTTAGTATAGTTTTTAGCGTTTGTTATCATTGGTGGATTTGTTTTTTGGTTTGCTTGCTCTCTTCTTTCTTTCTTTCTTTTCTTACTTTAAAAAAAAATTTTTAATAATTATTTTTTTACTTTTTATTTTAATTATTTTATTTTATTTGATCTCATTCTTTCTTTCTTTCTTTTTCTCCCATTTATACTGAGCTGTGTGGATGACAGGCTCTTGGTGCTCCAGCCAGGCATCAGGGCTCTGCCTCTGAGGTGGCAGAGCCAAGTTCAGGACATTAGTCCACCAGAGACCTCACAGCTCTACATAATATCAAATGGAGAAAATTTCCCAGAGATCTTGATCTCAACACCAAGACGCAGCTCCACTCAACGACCAGCAAGCTACAGTGCTGGACACCCTATACCAAACAACTAGCAAGACAGGAAAACAAACCCACCCATTAGCAGAGAGGCTGCCTAAAATCATAATAAGGTCACAGACACCCCAAAACACACCACCAGACGTGGATCTGCCCACCAGAAGATATGATCCAGCCTCATCCACCAAAACACATGCACTAGTCCCCTCCACCAGGAAGCCTACACAACCCACTGAACCAACTTTAGTCACTGGGGCAGACACCAAAACAATGGGAACTATGAACCTACAGCCTGCGAAAACGAGACCCTAAACACAGTAAGTTAAGCAAAATGAGAAGACAGAAAAACACACAGCAGATGAAGGAGCAAGTTAAAAACCCACCAGACCAAACAAATGAAGAGGAAATAAGCAGTTTACCTGAAAAACAATTCAGAATAATGATAATAAAGATGATCCAAAATCTTGGAAATAGAATGGAGAAAATACAAGAAAAGTTTAACAAGAACCTAGAAGAACTAAAGAGCAAACAAACAGTGATGACCAACACAATAAATGAAATGAATAATTCTCTAGAAGGGATCAATATCAGAATACCTGAGGCAGAAGAACGAATAACTGACCTGGAAGATAAAATAGTGGGAATAACAACTGCAGAGCAGAATAAAGAAAAAATAATGAAAAGAATTAAGGACAGCTTCAGAGACCTCTGGGTCATTAAATGCACCAACGTTCGAATTATAGGGATCCCAGAAGAAGAAGAGAAAAAGAAAGGGACTGAGAAAATATTTGAAGAGATTACAGTTGAAAATTTCTCTAATATGGGAAAGGAAATAGTAAATCAAGTCCAGGAAGCACAGAGACTCCCATACAGGATAAATCCAAGTAGAAACGTGCCAAGACACATATTAATGAAACTATCAAAACTTAAACACAAATTTAAAAAAATTAAAAGCAGCAAGGGAAAAACAACAAATAACACACAAGGGAATCCCCATAATGTTAACAGTTGATCTTTCAGCAGAAACTCTGCAAGCCAGAAAGGAGTGGCAGGACACATTTAAAGTGATGAAGGAGGAAAACCTACAACCAAGATTACTCTACCCAGCAAGGATCTCATTCAGATTTGACAGAGAAATTAAAACCTTTACAAACAAGCAAAAGCTAAGAGAATTCAGCAGCACCAAACCAGCTGTACAACAAATGCTAAAGGAACTTCTCTAGGCAGGAAAATAAAAAGAAGGAAGAGACCTACAATGACAAACCCAAAACAATTATGAAAATGGTAATAGGAACACACATATCAATAATTACCTTAAACATAAAAGGATGAAATGCTCCAACCAAAAGACACAGACTGGCTGAATGGATACAACAATAAGACCCATATACATGCTGTCTACAAGAGACCCACTTCAGACCTAGGGACACATACAAACTGAAAGTGAGGGGATGGAAAAAGATATTCCATGCAAACGGAAATCAAAAGAAAGCTGGAGTAGCAACTCTCATATCAGAAAAAAACAGACTTTAAAACAAAGACTATTACAAGAGACAAAGAAGGATACTCCATAATGATCAAGGTGTTGATCCAAGAAGAAGATATAAAAATTGTAAATATTTATGCACCCAACATAGGAGCACCTCAATATATAAGGGAAATACTAACAGCTATAAAAGGGGAAATCGACAGTAACAAAATCATAGCAGGGGACTTTAAAACCCCACTTTCACCAATGGCTAGATCATCCAAAATGAAAATAAGTAAGGAAACACAAGCTTTAAATGATACATTAAACAGGATGGACTTAATTGATATTTATAGGACATTCCATCCAAAAACAACAGAATGCACTTTCTTCTCAAGTGCTCATGGAACATTCTCCAGGATCGATCATATCTTGGGTCACAAATCAAGCCTTGGTAAATTTAAGAAAACTGAAATCATATCAAGTATCTTTTCTCACCACAATGCTATGAGACTAGATATCAATTACAGGAAAACGTCTGTAAAAAATACAAACACATGGAGGCTAAACTGTACACTACTTAATAACCAAGAGATCACTGAAGAAATCAAAAGGGAAATCAAAAAATACCAAAAAGCAAATGACAATGAAAACACGATGACCCAAAACCTATGGGATGCAGGAAAAACAGTTCTAAGACGGAATTTTATAGCATTACAAACCTACCTTAAGAAACAAGATAAATCTCAAATAAAAAGCCTAACCTTACACTTATCGCAATTAGAGAAAGAAGAAAAAAAAAACCAAAGCTAGCAGAAGGAAAGAAATCATAAAGATCATATCAGAAATAAATGGAAAAGAAATAAAGGAAATGATAGCAAAGATCAATAAAACTAAAAGTGGGTTCTTTGAGAAGATAAACAAAATTGATAAACCATTAGCCAGACTCATCAAGAAGAAAAGGGAGAAGACTCAAATCAATAGAATTAGAAATGAAAAAGGGCAAGTAACAACTGACACTGCAGAAATACAAAGGATCATGAGAAATTACTACAAGCAACTCTATGCCATAAAATGCACAACCTGGAAGAAATGGACACATTCTTAGAAATGCACAACCTTCTGAGACTGAACCAGGAAGAAAAAGAAAATATTAACACACCAATCACAAGCACTGAAATTGAAACTGTGATTAGAAATCTTCCAACAAACAAAAGCCCAGGATCAGATTGCTTCACAGGCAAATTCTATCAAACATTTAGAGAAGAGCTAACATCTATCCTTCTCAAACTCTTCCAAAATATAGCAGAGGGAGGAACATTCCCAAACTCATTCTATGAGGCCACCATCACCCTGATACCAAAACCAGACAAGGATGTCACAAAGAAAGAAAACTACAGGCCAATATCACTGATGAACATAGATGCAAAAATCCTCAACAAAATACTAGCAAACAGAATCCAACAGCACATTAAAAGGATCATACACCATGATCAAGTGAGGTTTATTCCAGGAATGCAAGGAGTCTTCAGTATATGCAAATCAATCAATGTGATACACCATATTAACAAATTCAAGGAAAAAACCATATGATCATCTCAATAGATACAGAGAAAGCTTTTGACAAAATTCAACACCCATTTATGATAAAAACCCTCCAGAAAGTAAGGCATGGAGGGAACTTAACTCAACATAATAAAGGCCGTATATGACAAACCCACAGGCAACATCGTTCTCAATGGTGAAAAGTTGAAAACATTTCCACTAAGATCAGGAACAAGACAAGGTTGCCCTCTCTCACCACTATTATTCAACACAGTTTTGGAAGTTTTAGCCACAGCAATCAGAGAAGAAAAAGAAATAAAGGAATCCAAATTGGAAAGAAGTTAAGTTGTCAGTGTTTGCAGATGACATGATACTATACATAGAGAATCCTAAGGATTCGACCAGAAAACTACTAGAGCTAATCAATGAATATGGTAAAGTAGCAGAATACAAAATTAATGCACAGAAATCTCTTGCATTCCTATATACTAATGATGAAAAATCTGAAAGTGAAATTAAGAAAACACTCCTGGGCTTCCCTGGTGGCACAGTGGTTGAGAGTCCAACTGCCGATGCAGGAGACAGGGGTTCGTGCCCCAGGCCAGGAAGATGCCACATGCCGCAGAGCGGCTAGACCCGTGAGCCATGGCCCGTGAGCCATGGCCACTGAGCCTGCACGTCCGGAGCCTGTGCTCCGCAACGGGAGAGGCCACAACAGTGAGAGGCCCATGTACTGCAAAAAAAAGAAAAGAAAAAAAAAGAAAACACTCCCATTTACCATTGCAGCAAAAAGAATAAAATATCTAGCAATAAACCTACCTAAGGAGACAAAAGATCTACGTGCAGAAAATTGTAAGACACTGATGAAAGAAGTTAAAGATGATACAAAGAGTTGGAGAGATATACCACGTTCTTGGATTGAAAGATTCAACTTTGTGAAAATGACTATACTCCTCAAAGCAATCTACAGTTTCAGTGCAATCCCTATCAATCTACCAATGGCATTTTTCACAGAACAAAAAAATTTCACAATTTGCATGGAAACACAAAAGACCCCGAATAGCCAAAGCAATCTTGAGAAAGAAAAATGGAGCTGGAGGAATCAGGCTCCCTGACTTCAGACTATACTACAAAGCTACAGTATCAAGGCAGTATGGTACTGGCACAAAAGCAGAAATATAGATCAATGGAATAGTATAGAAAGCCCAGAGATGCACATATGGTCACTTTATCTTTGATAAAGTAGGCAATAATATACAGTGGAGAAAAGACAGACTCTTCAATAAGTGGTGCTCTGAAAACTGGACAGCTGCATGTAAAAGAATGAAATTAGAACACTCCCTAACACCATACACAAAAATAAATTCAAATTGGATTAAATGTAAACTTAAATGTAAGGCCAGAAACGATCAAACTCTTAGAGGAAAACATAGGCAGAACACTCTATGACATAAATCAAAGCAAGATCCTTTTTGACCCACCTCCTAGAGAAATGGAAATAAAAACAAAAATAAACAAATGGGACCTAATGAAACTTAAAAGCTTTTTCACAACAAAGGAAACCATAAACAAGACAAAAAGACAACACTCAGAATAGGAGAAAATTTTTGCAAATGAAGCAACTGACAACGGATTAATCTCCAAAATTTTCAAGCAGCTCATGCAGCTCAATATCATAAAAACAAACAACCCAATCCAAAAATGGGCAGAAGACCTAAATAGACATTTCTCCAAAGAAGATATACAGATTGCCAACAAACACATGAAAGAATGCTCAACATCATTAATCATTAGAGAAATGCAAATCAAAACTACAATGCAATATCATCTCACACTGGTTAGAATGACCATCATCAAAAAATCTGCTAACAATAAATGCTGGAGAGGGTGTGGAGAAAAATGGAACCCTCTCACACTGTTGGTGGGAATGTTAATTGATACAGCCACTGTGGAGAACAATATGGAAGTTACTTAAAAAACTAAAACTAGAACTACCAAACAACACAGCAATCCCACTACTGGGCATATACCCTGAGAAAAACCATAATTCAAAAAGAGTCATGTACCACAATGTTCATTGCAGCTCTATTTACAATAGCCAGGACATGGAAGCAACCTAAGTGTCCATCGACAGATGAATGGATAAAGAAGATGTGGCACATATATGCAATGGAATATTACTCAGCCATAAAAGGAAACGAAATTGAGTTATTTGTAGTGAGGTGGATGGACCTAGAGTCTGTCATACAGAGTGAAGTAAGTCAGAAAGAGAAAAACAAATACCATATGCTAACACATATATATGGAATTTAAAAAAAAAAAAAGGTCATGAAGAACCTAGGGGCAAGATGGGAATAAAGATGAAGACCTACTAGAGAATGGACTTAAGGATACGGGGAGGGGGAAGGGTAAGCTGGGACAAAGTGAGAGTGTGGCATGGACATATATACACTACCAAATGTAAAATAGATAGCTAGTGGGAAGCAGTCACATAGCAGAGGGAGATCAGCTCGGTGCTTTGTGACCCACCAGAAGGGATGGATAGGGAGGGTGGGAGGGAGGGAGACGCAAGAGGGAAGAGACATGGGGATATATGTATATGTATAACTGATTCACTTTGTTAAAAAGCAAAAACTAACACACCATTGTAAAGCAATTATTCTCCAATACCGATGTTTTAAAAAAATGGGTGAATTATATTTCAATAAAGCTTTTTTTAAAAATCAGTTATATTTCTATATACTAGCAAGGAACATTAGGAAAATACATTTTTAAAAAACAATACCACGTAGTAGAAGACCAAGTGATGGAGAGGATATGGAGCAGCTAGAACCTTCTTGCATTGCTGGTGGGGGTTTATATTGGTAAAATCACCTTTGAAAACTTTTTGGCAGTATCTCCTAAAACTTAATAAATGCCCAGGCTATGAGCCAACAATTCCACTCCTATGTATAACATCCATGGGGGATGAGCGCTTATGTCCACAAAATCATGTTCAAGATTGCTCATAACCACTTTAATAAGAAGTGGAAATAACCCTTATGTCCATCGAGAGTAGAGAGAATAAGTAATTTCTGACTTATTCATACCTTGAATAGTAGCAATTTAAAAGAATGAACTACTTTGAAATGTACCACATTGTAAAACTTACTAGATATAATGCTGAGTGAACAAAACTAGATACAAATGGGCACAGCCATATGATTCCATTTATAGGAAATTCAAGACGAGGCTAAATTTAATCTGTGTTGATAGAAGTCAAAAGAGGGGGCATGTGTAAATGAGAGTAAAAGTAAGACTCTCTAGGAACATGAAGAAGCTTCAGAAGTACTGCAGATATTTTATAACTTGATCTAAGTGTTTTGTAAATATGTAAAAATTGATCAAACTGTACACTTAAGATCTATGCACTGACACTTCAAATTTAAAATGTTTTAAAGAAAAATTTATATGGGAGCACCCTTCTAGTTGCTAGATGGGTGAAATGAAAATGAAATATATGAATGATAATGTCAGTCTGGAATAAAACTATTACAAACAATAGCTATTATAAAATATTGGAATTGGCAGTATTTGCTGGTTTAATGCTTTTAAGCATAGAGAAACTACATTGCTTTACCGTTACGTGTGGAAACAAATTTAAAAAGCAAAGAAAGAGGGCTTCCCTGGTGGTGCAGTGGTTGAGAGTCTGCCTGCCGATGCAGAGAACACAGGTTCGTGCCCTGGTCTGGGAAGATCCCACATGCCACTGAGCGGCTGTGCCCATGAGCCATGGCCGCTGAGCCTGTGTGTCCGGAGCCTGTGCTCCGCAAGGGGAGAGGCCACAACAGTGAGAGGCCCGCATACCACAAAAA
>NW_006786634.1:123466-142628 GCF_000442215.2 Lipotes vexillifer
AAAAAAAAAAAAAAAAAAAAAGCAAAGAAAGAGATAAGTGTAAATTATACCAAAGAGTTTGCCTGTTCTGAAGGCTTGGATATTCCCATATCTTGCAATTTAAAACAATTTTTAAATGTTAAATGAATGTGTACCTTTACTTATTTAAGGGAAATGTACTTCCTTTCATTGGGTGCAAGAGGAAAACAAATCTGGAGGTGTCTCCTTTCAACAAGTCTTTTCTTTCCCAGTTATTTCCGGATCCTAAAGGAGAGGAGTGTGACAAGCTGAGAAATGCAGGTGCAAGTAATTGACTAGGCAAGTGTTCTATTGTCATAGAAGCAAAGCACATCAAATTAATGAGGCCCACAGAGACTCAGAAGGCTGGGGCCAGTCAGAATTCTGCTTTGGCATGCTTCAGCATGTGCCCTGGGCGACCTGGCAGCCCTTTTGTTTGTACCCCAGACATCCTAAAATTTCCAGGAAAGAGAAATCATCTTCATATCCTTACTGTGTGCAAAGACAGGTTTTCATAGAGCACATGTTTAAAGCCTAAAAGTCACTATTTGAGCTCTATGCCAATTGTAGGAGAAAAATGATTCAATGAAACTTTTTTAGCTTTTTCTTGATGATGCTTGTTAGTATAAAGTGTATTGTTTAAAATGTGAAAAAGCACCTAAGAGTCAAAAAAACTGATTTCCTAATGTTGCCATTGGCCACTTTTCTCTTTGGGCAAGTCATGTTACTACCTCTCCGAGCCTCTGTTTCCTCTTCTATAAAAATGAAATAATTGGATTGATGATCTGTTCCTTCCACTCCAAAATTCTACCAAATACAAAAATGAATTTCTAAAAAAAATTATCTGTAGTTTGAAAAATGAATTGTCTCTTTCTTTTAAAAGGTGAGCAGGGCTTCCCTGGTGGTGCAGTGGTTGAGAATCCGCCTGCCGATGCAGGGGACATGGGTTTGTTCCCCGGTCTGGGAAGATCCCACATGCCGTGGAGCGGCTAGGCCCATGAACCATGGCCGCTGAGCCTGCGCGTCTGGAGCCTGTGCTCCGCAACAGGAGAGGCCACAACAGTGAGAGGCCCACGTACCGGAAAAAAAAAAAAAAAAAGGGTGAGCAATGGTGGGGTATTTTTGGGGGTGAGAGTGGCTGGTTTTGGTTGGTTTGTTTGTTTAACATCACTACCTCCAGCCTGAAAAGCCTGTAGATCTAAAAGAAATGGTTATGGCACAACGTTTTTAAAAATTAAGATTTCAATAATATAAGATCAATTGCATATGGACAAGAATAAGACAATAATGCATAAAAGTAGAAATAATTGCTACAGTAATGAGAAAGTTTTTTTTTTTTCTTTTAACTGATGTTAGTTGCAATAGCGTAGAGAAAATACTCTCAGGTCTTTGACTATTGGGAATAAACTGGTACTTCTGGGACTCAGATCCAAATCTCCACTTGTCTTCTGCCTCTGTTGGCCCCAGCACACTCCATGGTAGAGGCTGATGCTGCAGCATATGCTGGAAATATTGTTGCTGCAGGTACAGATCCAGGCTCACCTGGAGCTCTCTGCTTCTAGTGGTGAAGGCAACACTCCCAGGAAAACCAGAGAGTCCAGCCATGACTTGCCAAGGAAAAGAGAAAATGTATGAAGAGAGGATTTTTTTATGGATGTCTTTCCTAAAATGAAAAGGTAAGGTTGGGTACTTGGGTAGTGAGTAAGGACCTTAAAAACTGAGTTGATTTTCTAAGGATTTAAAGTATAGAGTGGCCCAATAGATAAGAGTTTATGCCTCTTGGAACAAAGTAAAATATAACTAGCCATGATCTCACATGAATAGTGTAATCTAAGCACATGAACAGACTGGTCCCAAATAAGAACATCGCAGGAATGATAATAACTTACCAACCTATCCCTCTGTGCCTTAGTAGAGGTGAAATGGGCTAATTAGTTGGAAAATTATTCAGTAATAAATTTAAAAAATAAGTAAAAATACTTTTAAAAAAAGTAAAAAAAATAAGTAATAAATAAAAAAATAAGTAAAAAAAGTAATAAATGCGTTTAAAAATAAGGCAGGTTGTTTTCAATTACTGAAAACATAATCTCTTGTTGTTTAAGTGTTTGCTCTCTTCCTTGCTTTAGCTCTGCTAACTGGTTATGATTTAACTGCAGGAGGCAGGACTTCTGGAATGATGTTGTGAGTAACTCAGTGAAACCTCCTTCCTGGAGAGATATCTATTAAGCTGGTCAAAGTTAACAACAACAAGAAAAAATTATCCAAAGTCTTTGGAGATTGGCAAAAAGGCTTACAACAAATTTAGAAGCATTTATCTTAACAAAATCTATGGAAACTCAATAAGAACAGTAGGAGGCTATGGCATTTGAGAATGGGACTATACCCATCCACTAACAACTCTGCCTCTCAGAACTATTTCAGCAGGCCCAGCAGGCTCAGAAGCCAAGAGGCAGTTTCCATTTCCACAGCTCTCTGTTAGAGAAGAACTATTCCGGCGGTTTCAGCAGCTAGTGGACATCAGCAGATCCATTTCCCACAGCTCTGGGCTGCTGGGGGGCCTATATTTAGCTGTTGGTGACAGCTGGGTGGAACATACTGACTCCCACATTGACACCCACATGAGCATGAGAGCTGGTGTAGAGTGCAGCCCCCTTTTCCTGCACAGCTCTGAGCTGCTCCAGTGGGCCTGACAGCCAAGTGGAAGCTCCCATCTCTCATACCTTCCTAGGACAGAGACCATGTGGCAGCTGGTGAATATCAGCAGTCCCCTGCCTCTCCAGCACTGAGTTGCAGAAGATCCATACTGGGTAGTGGCCACAGCCAGACAGTGGCACCTGTTCTTGCCTCTCCCTACCCACATACAAAAACAGAGTCCTGTCTTCATAGGATCTAGGTGGGGCAGCAAGTGAAGAATGAGTTCTCCATCCCCCAACAAGTTCCTTCTCCATAGGACAGAGGTTCTGCCCATGAGAGGGTCACAAAACTCTCAAAAGACTGGCAACAACTTGTCTATGCCAAGGGACTTAACTGTAATTGAATCAGAATGTGGAACAACTAATTCCCCCAGTGTTTATCAAAAACAATAAAGCAATCAGCTAGCAATTACTGGAAGCTACAGAAGGGTATGCTATGAATATAGGAAGTCAAAGAGACCTTAGCTAAACCGAAAATTACCTCTGATAATCAAAACTGTGCCCTCTCAGAGGAGACAGAGGCTGCGCATTTCAGGGGAAACAGATCTCACTGAACTAGTCCAACCAAAGCACTAAACAAATAAAGAAGCAAACAACAACAAGCCGGTAAGTGCAAAGGATCAGTATCCAGAGTTGCCACAATGTATGTATGGAATATATGAGAGATTCAAAGAAACAGAAACCCATACACAAGGCGGGGTGAGGAAAGCAGGCAATAGAAATTGTATTTGAGGGGACCCAGATGTTGGAGTTAGCAAAGACTTCAAGGCAACTATTATAAATATGTTCAAAGACCTAAAGGAAACCAGTCTTAAGGAATTAAAGGAACAAATGATGACCAAATAGAGAATATCAACAAAGAGCCAAATTATAAAGCCAAAAAAATGGAAATTCTGGAGTTGAAAAGTATAATAACCAGAAATGACTATTTCACTAGAGGGGCTCAGCAGATCTGAGCTGGCAGAAGAATCAACAAACTTGAAGATTGTTTTACAGATTGCATAATCCCTATAAACCTGTGGAAAAAAAGAATGAAGAAAAAGGAATAAAGTCTCAGAGAAAGGTGGGACACCATTAAACACACTAACATATGCATAATGGGAGTACCAGAAGAAAAGGAGAAAGAAACATTTGCAGATAGACAAAAAATGAGAATCTGTTGTTAGCAGACCCCCCTTACAAGAAATACTAAGGGAAATTATTTAGACTAAAAGCAAGAATATCAGACAGTAATTTGAATCCACATGAAAAAAAAAAGTGCCAGTAAAAGGTATTCTGTTGGTAATTATAAAAGATAGTTTAACTGCGTGTTTTTTTCACTTAACTGATTTAAAAAGCAATTGCATAAGACAATATGTATATAATTGTACTGTTGGGCCAATAACATATAGAAATGTAATGTATTTGACAATAGCAGCACAGAAGTGCTTTGTAAAAACAAAGCCATATTGGAATAAGAAAATGACACCAGATGGTAACTCAAAGCCATGAGAAGAAATTGAGAGACCCAGAAACAGTAAATAAGAAGGTTAATGTAACAAACTTTATAAATATATAATTGTCTTCCTTTCTTCTCTCAGCCCCTTTAATTTAGTTGTGGTTCTCCTTAACCATTGAGGAGCAAGAGGTGTTCCCAAACATGTCTGAAATTGTTATGACCAAATGGGACAACCATAGTACCTGCTATACCTGAGAAACCTTAGCATTTCTATGATATCATATAAAATATAGTCACAGACATACATAGAATATAGATATGTTTCCTCATTTTATTTACCCAATTCCGAATTAGCAAGAGTCCTCAAACATAACTACCAGATAGTTACCAATGAATATAGCCTTAGAATGATATTTATCTGGTAAGCATTAAAGCAAAATCCAAATACTATTTGCTGCCAATATGACTCATTTTTCAAAGAACATTTTCTTCTCATTTATTTCTACACATGCATGCCATTTAAGGATATAAATATGCTCTCCCATGGAGTAAATGAGCTTCTTCAATGAAAAATGGAGCACAATGTTAGTCTCACCATGTTGGTTTTCTTCTAAGATCTGGCTTTTGTCACAGTACACTATTTGTTCCCTATCACCAAAATCTGTCACACAGTATCTTGAATAATTTTGGCTTTTTTAGCTTTCTCTTAACATTATAAAATAATAAGATAGCAGTTTAGACTATTCATGTTTTGGTAAACAACTAAAATATAAACTGTCTAGACTTCCAAAAGTGAGGAAAAATAGTACTCCTTAACCTAAAATTTTTCACGTCTCGGACCATCTATAATCTGATGGAGATTATACAAGCCACATATATGTTTGTTAATCCAGCAATTCATACATTAGGAAATCTTTATATACACTTGAATAATTAGGATTTATTGGTATCATTTAAAATGGGTCCAGGTGAGAGTTGCACGGCAAGCTGAGGTTATATTCTAACAGAGTTCTATGGAAGCAAACAAGTCTGAGAATGTTTAGAGTCTCCTTTTCTTCCTAAATAAGTATAATACACACTCTTAATACACAAGACAATTTAGTGGTGCATCATGGTCCACATGCTGAAAAATTTACTACAAATAACATCACCTCTTAGCTACTGTGCAGAGAATTTTTACACACCTTAGCTGTATTAACCTTAACAATTCTAGTTCCTGAAGATGTAACACTCATATTTATCACCACATGCCATAACATAGATTAAGTTCCTTAGATACATTATATGTGGCTTGTATTTCAGGGGATACATCTTCAAGTTTGCTCTGGGTGTAATACATCTTCAAGTTACACTCTGGGTGTAAAAGCCACAAGTTGTGTCAACAGGGCTTTTACAAACATCTCTGAATTCCACTGAGCATCCAAATGAATGGAGCCAGCAAGCTGCCTTTCTCCAAATCCCAAAGTCCTGAGGGGCATGAGTTTTCATGAGGGTCAGTGAACTACAGATTCTGTAGAGATTTAAGAAGACAGAAGGTCAGTGGTAACTCTGTGAATTTAGAAAAGGATATCACACTGTTTTTCATTTGCCCTGAAGATTAAAAAGAGAAGAAGACTTGAGTAACAGATGCCAGACGCAAAGAAAGCTGCCCACATTTTGAGTGACAAGATATAGAAAAAAAACTACTAAGAGCCACATTTGGGAAGTTCTACCTTTATCATAAGGAGACCGTGTCTTCTGAGAGAATTTCCAATACAATTCCTCTGTGAGATGAGTGATGGAGGAGATACATTACAGGTCTCTTCCCAATCTACGACTCCATGAAACTATCTTCAAGAGTAAGAGAAACCACAGACTACATTTGGTTTCTGAATTCACAAGACCTTGGTAACATCAAGGTAATAGCCCCTGCTTTTGATACATATGCAGATAAACCTCTTCAAAATTCCTTTGTTTAACTTTAACCTTTACCACGAAGATTTCTGTCTCTCATTTAGCCTCTGCTCACTCAACCCTAAGTACATCGAAAGTGGAGGGTAGGATGGAATTATATTACAATTATATTGTGATTACTATCATCACAATTATATTGTTTTCCTCCCAAGTTCATTATTTAATATCCCAAATCTAAATAATTAATAAGAAAGCATAGCTGTCATCTCTGCTCCATTAGTACAATTAACAAAAAATTGGATATTTAAAATATAATCTCCATTGTATCCATTGTAATGCAATTATACTCCAATAAAGACGTATATATATATATATAATCTCATTTTTATACTTCTCTCTTATGGAATTTTCTTAAATTTGGTTTTAGCCTGGAAAAAATATGAAATATCAAAAAACAATTATGACCACATGCCACACAGAATACTCAAGAAGAGTGCAATAGCTTATGACCAACAAAATACTGAGTTTCAGTGATCCACATAGAATGTTTAATACCTTTCCGAAGATATATAATCAAAGTAACAAAGGTACATCATTTTTTAGGATACACACACATTTGTCTCACTAATTTGTCTCACTAGAAAAGAACCATAAGAGTCAGTAGCAGATAAAGGAAACCTCAGGTGAATTATACTTCAAGCATTTTTTAAAAAAGACATTCTACGTAACAGATGTCTTTCAACAATTTGTCGAAATTCTGAAAACTATTATATCCATGAATCTTCTTATACCCCATAATCAGATAAAACTTCTTTAAAAGCATCTCTTTGTCTTATTAAAAGAACAATTTATAATAATTTAAATCACATTACCAAAAGCCCATCATAGCTCTTCCCCTTTACATATCCTTATCTCAAACATAATTTCTACAGCTTGGCAGTGTGTAAAATCCTGTATTCTTTCTACAAAACAAAAAAAAATTATCAATTTCCTCACCATGGCATACACTATGCATCACACATCAGAGGAAAGAGCCCTCCCAATAATGAGAAAGCTTTAAATTATATTCAGAGTAATTTGGTATCAATTAATATTGAAGAATCTATCTAGAAGATTCATCTGAACTAATGTCCTTAACCCAGACAAGACTGCATTCATCTTCTTCCCACTTTGTCCTCACCTCCTTCTCCAGTCCTACTTTTACCTAGATTAAAAAACTCAGTTCTGGGGCTTCCATGGTGGTGCAGTGGTTGGGAGTCCGCCTGCCGATTCGGGGGGTGTGGGTTCGTGCCCCGGTCTGGGAGGGTCCCACATGCCGTGGAGCAGCTGGGCCCGATGGGCCATGGCCACTGGGCCTGCGCGTCCGGAGCCTGTGCTCCGCAACGGGAGAGGCCACAACAGTGAGAGACCCGCGTACCGCAAAAACAAACAAACAAACAAACAAACAAAAAAAACTCAGTTCTGTTTTCCATATCCAGTACCAAATTTTACCCAACTCTACAGATTTTGTTCTTCATTTTGGCACAGACAGCAGCAGAAAAAAAAGGCTTAACTGGCAACTTTAATCCAGTCCTCTCTTCCCACAAGAAGCTCACCAACAACCCCTAATAAACATAATAAAAACAGCCAATATTCATTGAGCATATTTCTATTGGCCCTGCTCTAAATGCTTCTCCTATGTTATCTCCTTGCATTTCTATAACATTTGTACAAAATAAAGACTAATATTACCTCCATTTTATGGATGATAAAACTGAGGCACAGAGAACTTGAGAAATTTGCCCAAGGGCAAACAGCTAAATTACAACAGAACTGGGATTTGAACCCAGGCATAATCTGGCACCAGAAACTATGTTATTACTAACTATGCTATATTGACTATTGGTTTAAAAAAAAAAAAACAGAATGCTTATTATGCAAACAGTGTTGAGCCATATGAAACAGATGTACAGGGTAAGGTAAAATAACATATTTTGCTGTAAAAAAAAACTTTAAGACAATTCCTTATCCTCTTTGTCCTAACAGATTTTTCTGATACCAAAAAGCTAACAGGTAAAGTTATTAAAATGTGCTTTTATAGACACTTCAGTGGACAAGAACTATATCAAGATCTCATTAGCACTGTCTTAACAAACCTTTTGAATAAGATGCCCAAATTTTTTGAGTGTCCTATAGACTGAATGTTTGTGTCTCCCCATCACCACCCCCTGATTCATATGTTGAAACCTAATCCCCAGTGTGATTGCATTAAGAGGTAGGACCTTTGGGAGAGATTATTAGGTCATGAGGGTGGGGCCCTCACAAATAGGATTAGTGTCCTTACAGGAGACCGCAGAGAGCTCCCTTGCACCTTCTGCCATGTGAGGCTACAGAGAGAAGGCAGCCGATTGTGACCCAGGAAACTGGCCTTCACCAGGTAACAAACCTACCAACACCTTCATCTTGGACTTCCCAGCCTCCAGAACTTTAAGAAATAAATATTTGTTATGGAAGCTACCTGGTCTATAGTATTTTTGGTATAGCAGCCTGAAGAGACTAAGACAGACAGAATGCATTAATTTTTTATCTTTCAATGATATCTTAGTACTGATGACAGTCAAAGAAATTGAAGTAAACTGGTGACACTGTGAAAAAGAAAATTCTGATTTATCCTGTCAGTTGTCATGGATTCACATGTGCCACATATATTGAAATCTGAAGGTTGGAGCAGGGGCAGTTGAGATAATATAAACCAGTTGAGTCTCTGGATGACTGACTGCCTTTGCTGGGTTCCAGGATTTTTTTTTCTTTTTTTAATTAACAGCCAGAATGCTCCTAAAAAACAGAAATGGCCTGAGATGCAGAGCCATCCGTTATGTAAAGATAGAATAAATAGAGGGGATTTTTCAAGGCCTCAACATTTAGGATCTTCACGGTGCTAGTAACTAGGCAACAATGCAAAGAAACATACAGTTATAAAAAGAACTTTTTCTACCACCTTGTGCTAAGAAAGCACACCTGAGGCTCAAATATACAGAACTGGTCCCTGATATAATTTCTCTTCATTGTCTCTGCAAAGAAATGACCTTGTTGCTCCCTTATTCCACACATTCCCTCAGGCCAAAATTGCATAGCTTTATCCCCCTTCAAGAGGTTTCCCAGGCAAAAACTGATGGAGGAGAGTTTGGTATTGTGGAAAGATCACTGGCCTGGGGACTGAGAAACCAGGTTCTAGTTGCAAGTCACCAAAAAGCTATGTGATCTGAGCACTCTTTGTCCAAACTGGGCCTCAGTTTCCTTTATCTGTGAAATGGGAAGGCTTGCAGTAAACGAAAATGAGCTCTAAAATATCTTCCACTTTTAAAAATATTTGGTTATCCTAGACTCACAACAAATAAGGGGTCAACAACTTAACTGCAAATGCTACCTCCAAAATGACTTATGCTTAATGATCATTTTTAGCTGATTTAAATATCACTTCCTCAGAGAAGTCTTTGTGACCACTATATGAATGGAGTACCCCTACCCCATCCTTATCCCTCTACTCCATTGTTTTTCTTCCTAACACTTTCACCTGATAGCATGTGTATGTCCATATTCTATCTTCCCCTTGGGGAGGGTACAGACTTGGAACTCTTTCTGTATCCTCATTACCTGGGACAGTGCCTGATATTGGTTGAAATAAAGAATTGTGTCACTACCTAATTATTCTATTTTAGCAGTCTGGTTTTTAATACACCTATTTCAAAAAACAATTTAATCTCTAGTCCTTAAAACTCAAAACATTAGCATCTCTTGATTATTATATATTTCATTGTCATAAGTCAAATCAAAGTGAATCTGATAAAAAAGCAAAGAAACCGGGGCTTCCCTGGTGGCACAGTGGTTAAGAATCTGCCTGCCAATGCAGGGGACATGGGTTTGAGCCCTGGTCCGGGAAGATCCCATGTGCGGCGGAGCAACTAAGCCCGTGCGCCACAACTACCGCGCCTGTGCTCTAGAGCCCAAGAGCCACAACTACTGAGCCCGCACGCCTAGAGCCTGTGTTCAACAAGAGAAGCCACTGCAATAAAAAGCGCACACACCACAACAAAGAGTAGTCCCTGCTCGCCACAGCAGCAAAGACCCAATGCAGCCAAAAATAAATAAATAAATAAAATTAATTTGTTTTAAAAAAAAAAAAAGCAAAGACGCCAAAAAAGGTTTTCATTGGATTAGTGCTGGAAATAAAAGTAGCTTTGAAGTTGGAAAAATGTTGTTTGACTCTGGTTCTCAAGGTTTTTGTTTTTTTCCCTTACCAGTTCAGTTGGACAGATATTTCTTGACAGTCAACCATGAGGTAGGTACTAGAAGGTCAAAGATGAATAAGACATGATCTATACCTTACGTGTAGAGTTCAGTAGGAATAACAAAGAAATAGGCCACTTACGTTACTTCAGAAACAGACAAAAGAGGAATTTAGAATAAATGGAACCTTCTGAAATGTGCAGTTCTTGAAACATAACCAGTCTACTTTTCAAATTTTTATATAAGAGCAATTTCTTCCTACATAGATGTGTGAAACCTCAAATAGAAAAATGCTTCATTATTTAGCAAGGTTAAAATTTTCTTTTGCTTCTATATATGATTTTTACTATGCATTTTAATATCCAATTTGTTCACATTAGTTTAAATCAGTCCCATTAAGGATGTTGGAGGAGATTAATATTGCAGTAATTTCCATGCTGGGTATTATATGGGAGAGCAGAAAAAGCACCATAAAAACAATGGAGGGTACAAACACTCTTGTTGACTTAGATGGTTTTTCCTTCACTTTTCTCATTTTGTAGATGCTTAGCACACCCACCATATACTATTCAAGGGGAAAAATTTAATTACAGTCTATAAATAATAGTTATAACATATGATGTATAATTACTACATATACTGTATATAATTAATTATAAATCTAGACTACAATTCAAATTATATTTAATTTCTAATGCATTTTGCCACTTATTAAGAATTATAGTAAAAGAGAGAAGATGGAATTCCTGCTAAAATTAGGGATTTGACTATTTGTGAATTTCAATTATGTCTCTAAAATTACCATGAATAGAGGAAAAAGGCAAAATCTGGGAATTCTAGTCCTAGGTGGCTAGTACAGTCACCCTTAGAAGGGCCTTTTAACTTCTCTCAGCCTAAGTTTCTTCATCTAGGGGAGAAAAAAAAAGAGAGAGGTTGAAGAAGATAATTTCCATGGTTTCTTCAAGTTCTAAGTGTTCTAAGCATGTGTTACGAATAATTAAAAACTTGCTATTATCTCTCCAAATAATTGAAGTACAAACCACTACTTGTGGTCTGTGAGTGATCCAGACTTTTCCCTGTGTAAACATCATCAGCAGTATTATTCAAGGTAAGCTACTTTTATGGAAATACAAACCTTACAACATAGAAAACTTTTTAAAACATTAAAACTTACCTATCAAAACAAGTTAAATAAGGCTACTGGCTATCAAAAGACGGCACAGGGCTTCCCTGGTGGCACAGTTGTTGAGAGTCTGCCTGCCGATGCAGGGGACACGGGTTCGTGCCCCAGTCTGGAAAGATCCCACATGCCGCAGAGCGGCTAGGCCCGTGAGCCACGGCCGCTGGGCCTGTGCGTCCGGAGCCTGTGCTCCACAACAGGAGAGGCCACAACAGTGAGTGGCCCACGTACCGCAAAAAAATCAAACCTGGGTAGTAATCAGAATCACTAGGAATTTTTTTTTTTTTTTTTTTTTAACAGAATCAGAGTATCTAATCATGGGGCCCAGGATTTTTTTTTTCTTTTAATTTCCTCCTGTGATTTTGATGTGTAGTCAAATCTGTGAACCGCTGTTATAAACAATAAATGTTATGAGTTCTGAACACTGAGGGACCCCTGTGCTCTAAATTAGTTTGGGAAAGCTAATAATCATGTTTATTATTGAAATTGATTTATAATTTTTTCTTGATCAGCCAGTAATTGTACAAACAAAACTGAGAGTAGTAATTCCTTAGGGGTACAATAATCAACCAGACTTTTCATACAAGTGAATTGCATTCAAACAGACTCATATATTCTCCCTCAAATCTCATAACAATAATAAGTATTACACCTTATATCAGTATAGTGTTTTATGGATTATATTGCGCTCCACATGAATTTTCATTTGAACCTTAGTTATGTTATACCCATTTTAAAAATCAGGAAATTAAATCTCAGAGATAATCATTCCAGCATCACACAAGTAAGTAGAAGCTTAAGTTTAAACAAAAGCTTTTCTGACTCTAAATGCTTCTTATCTAATCTCATAAACAGTAAAATCTGTTCTCGACATAAGATACCACCTAAAGCCATACCATATTAAACTACTGTTTTTATAACTTAAGTTTATATTTAATTTACGCAGGTAAGTAATTTTTTCTCAAAGACTTGCATATACTTTTAATTTATATGACTTCTAAGTCAGAATCACTCTTACCTCAACAGCTCAAAATTAATATTCAGAGTGATCTTAATTCTACTTTTTTAAGCTCCATCCAAAAACCTGGGGAAAACTCTCTACTAGGCATGACAGTGGGTGAAAACGATCTCTCCCATTAGGAAGCAAACAAGCCTGAATGCCACAGGAGAAAGTTTTATAAATAAAAACAGAAAACCAAAAACTGTAACTGTCATCCAAGAGAAAATTCCACAGGGTCATCCTTTAATAAGAGCAGAGCTCCTGAGACAGAACAGAAGAGCACAAACTTTGGAGTCAGATGAACTTGGGTTTAAATGCAGGCTGTGCCACTTAATAGTTATGTCTGCTTGGACAAGTCATCTTACAAATGGAGATATATAGAATATATCCTATTGTACTAGTTTTCTATCTCTGCTGTAACAAATTACCACAAATTTAGCAGTTTAACAACACAAATTTATCTTGCAGTTCTGGAAGTCAGAAGTCTGAAGCAGATCTCACTGGACTAAAATAAAAGGTTGCCAGGGCTGCATTCCTTTTGGAAGCTGTAGGCCGAATCTATTTCCTTGCCTTTTCCAGCCTCTAGAGAATGCCTGCGTTCCTTGGTTTGAGGCCATCTTTCAAACCAGCAGTGACTGGTCAAGTCTTTCTCTCTCTGCATCATTCTGACACTGGCTCTACTACCTCCCTCCTCCACCTTGAAGGATCCTTGTGGTTGGGCCCACCTGGATAATCCAGAATAATCTCCCTATTTTAAGGTCAGCAGATTAGTAACCTTTATTCTATCTTCAACCTCAATTCCCCTTTACCATGTAGTAGAACATAATCATTCACAGGTTTCAGGAGATACAAAATATTAAGAGGCAGAGGCAAATCAGAGAGAGGTCTGAGATATTGTCTGGCACCCTAGGTTCCTTCCTACTTTGGATATGTGCTCTTTGGCCCAGAATAATAGATGGGATCTCTAAGGAAACTACACATAGTGGGGAGTATTTAAGTATGAAATATCTCCATTTTATTCCCCCAGATAGTTGTATGACATTTGCCAGGGAGCCATGCCTGTTAAATTCATAGATCATTGGTTGGGGTGTTTTTTTAATTGTTTGTTTGTTTGTTTGTTTTAGGATATATCTAAGGACTCAGTCACTTTTCCATTTGTCCAAAAATTAAATATAGATGATCTATTCTGTGTTCTGGGTTTTACTGAAAAATATAAAAAATCCTCTAGAGTCTGACAAAGCAGGATTTTTTCAGGACCGTCATTGGGATCAAAATGCCTAGGTTTTCATTTCATTTACTGGTAAATAATAAGAATCTTTCTAAGTGTTAATTTCCTGGTCTGTAAAATAGAAATACTAATAACTGTTACATGTTTACTGTAAGGATAGAAATCATCTTAAATTACCTAATACCATTTTCAGCACATATTGGCACACAATAAGTGGTAGTCATTATTTTACCCTATAGAATAGATGTTTCTACCCCTTGACACTGTCCCAATTGACTTCAGTTTTATTGCCTCTGCTTAATTTAGCCATACTTAAGTTCAAAGCCTCCAGGAATAAAGTCTTCATGTTTTTTAGGGGAATAAAGTCCTCCTCCTCCTCTAGAGTTTACTTTCTGCTCTGAGGAACAGGATGTCAGTACCAGCTACTTTATAGATATGGAACTAAAGTGGTGATTTTACCCATGATATTCTTCAAAACTGGCCTGGTGCTCCTTTTCCAAAGTACTACTCCCTGCTCTCTCAAGGACTCCAAGAGTTTATCCATTGTCTTGCAGCTCATTTCTCTTGAGCCGTAGATGAGATTAACAAACCTGTCTTACCATGACATGTATAACCACCACCCCAAATCTGATTTCCTTCTAAGCATGTTCCAAAACTAGCCTACCTTGAGACCTTATAATTTTTCTAGGAAAGAGCACATGATTCTTGCATCTAGACAACTAAGGTTACTTATCCAAATAAACTTAGCCTCAAAACTGTTAGCATAGGGAAGGAAAGTCAAGTGAGATAGTAAGACAGGTAAATAATATAGTAAATTCTCAAATATTAACAAATGTGAAGAGACATTTATTATTGTTTTCTGTTCCCCTTTTTCTGGCACAGAAATGACTCCCTTAACATGTACCAATCATTGTACCAGATCCTTTTGTCACACACTTGTTTAAAGTTGGAATTTGGCCAAAGTCAAGCTAATCAAATTTCTAACATAACCACTAGTCTGAAGTCTTCACGGCCATATATAGAGCCACAGGCCACTGCCAAATGACTAGTCTGATCCCTCATCAGTCAAATTCCCAGAAAGAGAATATGATCGTCCATTATCAAGTAAACGCATTGAGTGGTTTTGGGTCAGGTGTCCATCTCTATCCAATACTGAGTTGAACAGTGAAATTGCAAAAAAAACTAGGAGTTGCCAAAAAAAAAAAAAAGAAATCTTTTAGAACTGTAATCCTAAAATTGAATGAATAAACAGTATTAAATAAAATGCATCTGAATAGAAAGTGTAACTCACATAGTGGTTTGAAGTTGACTGATATTGCTTAAAATAAAAGGATAATCAAAGGTTCTTTGATTTTAGTAGCATAGCATAGCCGTGCCTATGAATTACTTGAAAGTAAACTATGAATGTATGTTCCCAGGACCAGGCTATGTCAGAAGTATTTCCTGAAGGAGTTAGTCTTCCATGTGATACTTCCAGCAAAACATTCCCTGCCAATAATGGCTGGTTTTCCATAAGAATTGAACATTACCTCTCCCCTTCCACCAGGTGCATAGACAGAGGATAGCAGATAGCTGAGGGTAGGAATGCCACCAGCAAGGACAAGGAAGCCCTTGCAATAAAACCAAAAGAGTGGGGTCCTTAACAACCAGCAAAGCCCTGGCTTTGACCCAAAAGGGTCTAGAGTGAGAACATTAAAGTCCCAACAATTTACCTAGAAACAGGAACCTCAATTCTTTAGAGGCTAACAGCCAGAGTTTCTGAAGAAGTAGATCAAGACATTGTGAAATGGATCCAGAAATTAGGATAAAGGAGGATCCCACAGAACTGGGCCAACAGAACAACATGTGCTGCCTTAAGGATGACTGGCCAGTAAAGAGATGCCAACTTTCCAAGTAAAAAAAGGTTTTGATGGTCTAAAAAGCTCACAGTGTAAGCAAAAGACAGGCAGACAGCTATGTCTGCTTTGTAAACATTAGTTATAACACCCCACAAATTGTGTGAATCAAATAATTCTCTTACAATCCCATTTGCTAGAAAGTACTGCCTTAAGTATCTTGTTAGGTATTGTGGAACCTAAAACAGCTAAAATCTAAGTGGACCTAACCAGCGATATCCTTTCTGTATTGGTGTGCATGTAAAAACTGAATAATCCTAATTGATTCTACCTTTGCTCCACCTGCTGGGTTCAAAAAATAGGTTAAAATTTGCTAAGAGGGTAGATCTTATGTAAGTGCTCTTACCACACACACACACACACACACACACACACACACACACAAATGATAATAAAGGGGGCAGGAGGAAACTGGGAGGTGACAAATATGTTTATGACCTGATGGTAGTGATGGTTTCGTGGGTATATACTTATCCCCAAACTCAAGTTGTATACATTAAATATGCACAGCTTTTGGAATGTCAATCATATCTCAGTAAAGTGGTTTTTAAAAAGAAGAGTCATCCAGGAAATGTTCTGTCTCTTTTCCTGGTAACTAAAGAACAGTTACTTATAATTTCTTCTCACGTTTTTTTCAGCTGGGATATTTTAGGTAACAGGAATCGTTGCTTATTGCCTTATACAATGCATTTCTATGAAATGAAACATCATTTATCACCTTGGATAGAGACTTTTTTTTAGCTATCAATACTTTGTGTGTTACATTCCTAAGAAACAATTTAAAAAAAAAAAAAAAACCTAGCCCTTGCTGGTGTGGTAAAGTCACCATCTCATGAATATATTAGTCATTGCTGCTGAGAAACTGTTGATTGTAGATATACCCAATCTGTGCACGCATATGAAGCAGGACATTTATATGAATTGTTTAACTATTTTCAGATAAATAACTCCCTAACACCTTTATCCCAACACATTTCCCCTCTAGCTTGTTTTATTAATAAGCACACTTTATAGAATGCCTTTCTTCAAGTGCATGGCTAAGGAATGAGGGACATGGGGCAGGGAAGATACTGCTAGTACAAGTTGAATACATAAATACATTAATCACACAGCAGTTGACATTACAGTGTGAGAGCAGCTCAGCCCCTGACTCCTACTCCTATCAACTCAATACATATTTATCAAGGCCTTACTCTATACCTAGCACTCTGGTGAGAGGCTGCAGAGAAGAGAGAGGGAGGAAGAAAGGGAGAGAGGGAGAGTAAACACTGCCCAAGGAATGCTGCCCTAGTTGGAAGATGAGACATACATACAGGAAACAACCAAAGATCACTACTCAACTATTGCCATGTTCTTTCTTCCTCTGACCAATAATTATTTAATATTTATTTAATAATTATTAAATTATTTAATAATTATTCATTGTCTATCATTACTACTACTACAAGGTATTTAAGAGAATTGGGACTCAAGTCAGTTATTTTTCTCCTATTTCATAGGTCTGGAAAAAGTCTTAATAGGAGAGGAGGGGAAGAAAATAAAATTATTGGTAAAAAGAAAGTATGAGATTATCTATGATTGTCATTTTCTGTGTCATAACATTTCCATATTATCACGGAAAATCAAATAGCTTTATTGGGTATTATAACATTAAAATATATGTAAAATATGATATATAGATATTATTCTACATATACAAAAGTCTCTTTTCAAGGTCCTGGTTTTCTTTAAGAATCAGACTGAGTTACATATTTAAAATATAATAGATCCACAAGGTCTTTAATATGAGGCAGACCTTGATTTGAATACTAATTCCCTGAATTCCTTACTTATGACTCATATAATCAAGGGGAGATAATTTAACTTTTCTGTGCCTCAATTTCCTCTTCTGTCAAATAAAGCTAACTACAGCTAGTTGGAAGGAAATAATGAAGATTAACGTAAGTGATTTGAATAATTTCACCTACTACAGAGCCAGGTTCATAACACGTAATTAATAAATGCCAGTTTCCCTTCCCTCTAAGCATTGAGGCAAATATATGATCTAAAGCTTAAAAAGAGAAATATCCAAAAGTAGAATTTGTATGTTGTGAAAATTAAGAAGAGAACACACTGCATTTAATTTAAAATACCATCGTGAAGTAGGCATTTAACTTTAGTAAACATCCGTAGGGAGCTCCCTCACTATAGGCTCTTGGTACTTAGCATAGACCTCTCTTAGAGTACTTAATATTCTCTTTTCGTGATTAACTATGTGCATGTCTGTCTCTTCCACCCTATAATGAGCTCTATGAAGTCAACATCCAAATCTTTTATATAACATCGCATTGTTAAATGACTGTAGGCACATGTGACTGAACAAATGCATAAAAACCAGGAGACAGGAATTCAGAAACCATCTCTGTATGAATAAGATGCACTGCTATACAGCAATGAGAGCCTATGAACTTACTACCTAACCACAAAAATGAAATAAAGTCTAAGTAAAAAAATAAAGACATCTCAATAATGAGGAAAATTCTTGTGTTAGAATATTAAATGGGAAAGGTAAATTTTGTATATCTGGAATGATAACTATGTTGAATTTTTTAACTATATAGTGAAGAAAAAGAAAGAAACACAATAAATATTAGTGGTCAAGATCAATCACTGGCTATTAAAGGACACTTTAAATGCTCATCTTATTTTGATCTCTCTCAATTTGACCTTGACATTTTCTTCTCACTGTACACATTTTCCCTGGACAATCTTCCTTATTCATTTATTCAATCAACATATTATTACTTAAGTGCCTCCCATGTGCCAAGCATCTGGCTAGACACTGGATACACAAAAGGGAATGAGATGAGCAAAATCCCTGCCCTCACTGATCATGCCAGGAAGACAGGCATTTTAGAAGAGTGTTGAGGGTCAGCAGACTCAGGACAGTGTGAGGAGAGGACCTCACTCACTTGGGGAGGAGAGAAAGCCTCTTGGAGAAGTAACTTTCAAGCTGAATCACCAAATATAAAGCCTTAAGAGGAAATGAGGAGGAAATCAGTGGGGGCAGAGGGGGCATTTCATTGTTTTACTGCCATCTATACACTAATCTCTCTCAGATGTGTATTTCTAGCCCAGAGATTCTTATTACCCCCAAGCTCATACGTGGCCTTCAACCACCTTATACCCAACATGTCCGAACTGAAATCCTTTGTCTCCATTTCCTCCTCTGCATTCAAAAACAGGAGGAGAGGAAGGCCACACTTAATATTTCCAATCCTTCCACTCACCCGATCCAGAAAGCTTACTATTCTATATTCCTCTCCCTCATCCTCCATATCTATGAGTCACTAAATACTATTCTAACACTTCATCTCTCAAAACTCTTCATTCCACAGTCGAAGTTCCAATCCAGGTCCTCTTTTTTAAAATGGTTAATGTGGTAAATTTTGTGTATATTTTGTCATAATTTTTAAAAAGAGACAAAATAAGAAACTAATAAAGAAATACTTCCAAAGGACAAAGCAAGACGGATGAATTGCCAGAGACCTGGGAGAAATTTCTGCCAGAAAAAAATAACTATGAGGGAAAGA
>NW_006786634.1:142638-167015 GCF_000442215.2 Lipotes vexillifer
GGAAAGAGTATGTGGCAAAGAGTGTCCACATCTGCTCATGTTTCCATGTTGCCACACTACATGTTGAAGATTGCTTACTAGGAACACCTGTGTCTCCTTGCCTGTGAGATTTTCTAGCCATGAGAGCATCTCCACCTGTTCCTGAGCAAGCTATAAGAGTAAATGTCCCAGGAAGTGGCCCTCAGCCACAACTGGATGAAGGTAAATATCACCTTCCTTGCCCCTCTGTGAGGGTGACTCTGAAGCGTGTTCTACATGCAGCCCAGAGATCCCCAGTAGGATCGGGCTGCAGTCGCCCATCCAGTAACCTGCTTAATAACACACTAGGGGCTTCCTTCTCTTCTCTGGTTCTCTCCCTCATTCCCCTATTCCCTGGAATCACCTCCCAAATAAACTACTTGCATCCAAGTCCTTATCTTAGGGTCTCCTTCTGGATGAATCCAAACTAAGACAATAAAAATTCAAGGTTCTAAGGAAAGTTCCCCTTGCCAACAGCACAGATAGGAAAAACACCATGAGAAAAACATATTCCTTCTAATATCCAAGAAGCCCAGAGTTGAAGAAAAATTAAATAATATGACACAAACTGACTTTAATACTTTGCCTATACATTTAAGTAAAACAACATATCAAATCATGAAACTTAGAAGAGTGCTTTGCCATGTATTTATTTAATAAATAGATGACTAGCTTATTTAATGCTGAATTTATCATTCTACTGATGTATCTTTAAAGAAAATCTCTTCTTTCTCAGACCCTTTTGTAAATGGCTGTATAATGACATGACACCACTGCAGCGTACTTTAAAGCTCTCCTTACCGTATATGCTAAATGTAAGCCTGTTTGGAACTGAAAGCTTACTGAGTACTGTGAAGTACTAACAATATGTTTGCTATTAGCCCTGTGTACCCCTTCTGTCAGAGAATAAAACCATGCTGAGAAAATCTTCAGTTAAATGGTGTTTAAAAGGAAAACACCACTGTCATAAAAGCTTAACAGGCCTCCTGTCTTCAGGTTAGCAATCAATTCTTATTGCCTATTAAGCCACTTCAGTGTCACTATTGGAGCGGAGTATATACCATTATCTCCTCTGATCTGCAATTTAAGTCCCAATATTCAACCACTTCTGATTTACCACTAAATCCCTGAAGTCAACACTGATCCATGGGAAAAGGTGAATATCAAATGTGTTGCTTTAAATGAGGACTACTGTTATTTCACTTTTCCCCATCATCCCATTCCCCACTCTCCCTTGTGCAAATTCATCACTTCTGACAGGCCCCCTGTGAGGTATACATAGGGAGGCACCATCTCCATTGGAAAAGGGATTTAACCAACTATTGAAGAGCCAAAAGGGGAATGGAACCAGAACAGCTGACTCACACAGCACAGCTTGAACCACTAGACTGAGCTTCCGCCCTGAGAGGGAAATGAATCAGTCAACAGTGAGTCATCCCAAGGTAAATATGTTTTCCCTGTGACGGAGAAGTTCATTTTAAACACAGTAATCAGAAAATGTAAAAGTTAATAAAAAGAACAGTCCATTTAAATTCAACAGCCATGTAGATTTTTCAATTACAATATACAAATATGTACTGTCACATGATCTGAAAAAGTAATAAAGTGTGAACATTGTTCATGGAAATGTCTGAAAGCAACTACTAAAATTTCAGTTAACAACATCAAAAAAGGGACTTGCCTGGTGGTCCAGTGGTTAAGACTTCACCTTCCAATGCAGGGGGTGTGGGTTCGATCCCTGGTTGAGGAACTAAGATCCCACATGCTTCACAGCCAAAAAGCCAAAACATTAAAAACAAAAAAAACAAACAAAAATGGAAGCAATATTGAAACAAATTCAATAAGACTTTTTAAAAAATCAAAAAAGAAGGAAAACGTGCACTTTCACATATCTAAATCTGATAAACTAAACTCTCTAAAAACACTTTAATTTTAAAAAGTTAAACCATTATTAAAGATGATCCTTTAAGAGAATCATTTTAACTTTTGGCAAAATCACAAAAGAAGAGAATTTTTAATATAAACAAATTTGGTGCAAATGACTAGCTGAATTGGTACATTAATTTAATGAAAATAATGATAGCTGCCATTTATTGAATTCCTACTATGTGCCATCTCTAATTTTTGTAACAGCTCTCAAAATAAAATATTATCTGCATTTTATTGAGGAGGGATCAGAAGTTCAAGGAAGTTCAATGACTTGCCCAAGGTGAAGTAAGCTTCTGTTATGGAATTCAAACTTAAGTTATCCTGGTTCCAAAACAATCCTGACCATTCGTCATTATACCATACTCTCTTTTACCTGCACCATTGGGCTGTGCATTGTAGGCACTCAGAATAACATCAGTGAATTGTACCTTCTTTATTAGCAAAAAAAGAGAATGATCTCTCTCTCACACACACACACACACACACCACAGTCACACACAATCAGTTATTGGAATTATGGGTTTTTATAGCAAGCTTGTTACTATTCCCACCCAGCTTATTCAAATACTTTTGCTATATTACTGTACAGTAGACTCAAGTAGGGTTGTTTAAGGTATTTCCTTACATGATTAAGAAGCAACCAAGGCTAAAAGAAGTGAATCTGAGATCACTGTACACTTCTCTAAGTTGAAACTGCCAATCTAAGCTCTGGTCACTGAAGGGTGCAGGCACATTTATACCTCTAGCCCAGCAGTTTTATTTTTAATTTGTATTACAAAGTATTTTAACAGTGGTTTTCACACAGGCCAAAACATAGAGGCTTTACCACACTTCTCTGATGCAAGAAGTATTATACACTAACTTTTATAAAGCCTTTCATACAAACAAGCCTAGAATATTTAAGACATTCACTAGGCTCCTCAGGCCAATGTGATGGTGTGGCCAGTTTTGGAAAGTTTGATGGAATAGGTAGGATTATCTTATATAATAAATACAACAGACTACTTCAATTATTGTTGTTGTTGTAATAATAAATACATTTAATCTTCTCACCAACCCTCTAGTGTCAGTACTATTATTATCACCGATGAGTTACAAATGGATTATGTTCAAAATGTAGACAATGTGCCTTGTAAAGGTTAAGGAACTCAGATAACTGGAAGTAGAGTTGATAGTCAAAGCCATAAATGCCTGCACTCCTAACCATGGTGACGTACTGCTTCCCAGTTTCCAGAGAGACCTACAAGATACTATCATACCTTTCCAGTCCTTGAGGCCAAGCTTAGTTGTTCATCCCCAAAACTGCAAGCTATGTATGAGTTATAGTATAAGGACTACTGTACTTCTAAAGTGCCCAAAGAAGTATTCACTAATTATAATCAACTTCAAATCCACTTCAGAGTATGGTACTATTATGGCATGTTAGCAAGCCTATAGTAACTGGGCCAAGAACTACCACTGTCCATACCTGTGCTGCCAGAGGCAGCTATGCGTGTGAACACCTGCACTCAGAGGTGGCACTGGGAGCCGTCCATGGTGCTGACTGAAAACGCCTGGCTGGAGTTTGCTTTTCCGTATTTCCACTCGGATTCTGCCTGCCAACCAAAACCCAGTCTTCCTTGTCTGTAGATCTTGCTTCTAAACAAGCCTTTATTTACCTGCATTCCTATTACAATCTTGCTTTGTCCAGATCTCTGCCTGATGACTGTGCATCTTATCTAAGTTCTGCCTGTACTGTCACCACAGATTCATTTTCTGCTTGGATTCTTGACAAGTCAGCCTACCACTGTCTTGTCTATGGTTCTCTTTAAGAAAGGAAAATGTAAACAACATCACATGGTAAATAGGAATATTAGGATTATCCTTGTCATTTGTCCCTAAGAATACTGCTTAGATGTATGGGCGGGGGGGGTGGGGGAAGAATCCCCCTCTGGCAACCACAAAGCCCCCAGCCAAGTGTTACTTAAAAGTTGTTACAGGAAAGGAGTCATAAGATGAGAAGGGAGGAACTGGCATGGGAGACACTGTTGGAACTGACTTGGGTTGGGGTGAGAAACAGGAGATAACAGGGAAGCTCTCACAGGGAAGCTAAGCCCAAATCATGTTATTTGTTTTCCAGTGGATATTGAAAGCTAAGCTTCAGGTCCTAACAACAACAAAAAAAAACATAAAAGGGAGAAAATAATTTATAAGTGATTTGTCACAAAGGAAAACAAAAATCTGAATATTTTATCTTTGCTTAACATACCTATTTATAGCTATATCACCTTTGCAAACATAAATTTCCAGGCCTAATTTATTAACAGAATGCTAGGTCTCATTAATTTAAATTGTCTGATATATAAATAACTTTCACAAACTAATTCAAACTAGCAATGCATGACACTAGTCTCAGAGACAGTGTGAAATTTGCTTTAAAAATTGCTGCTGGCTGTCCAATAATTATACACTGTGACATTGCAGCAGGATTCTTGCTTGGCCTCCATCTTAAATTAGAAAATGTTAAGCCAGTAAAAAAAAAAAAAAAAAAAAAAAAAAAAATGATGTACCAGCATGGTATCACCCTAGAAAATGCATACATACATTTAAATTTATTTAACTAATTGCCCCCTTGATAACCAGGTATTTATAGCTTAAATTGTTTACTTTTTTTTTTTAATGCTATCATTGTAGGAGTCATCCCATGGTCATTCTTCTCACTACATAACAATTTATTCTAGTCACAAAGATGGGTATTTTGTTGCAGATGGGTTTACCCTAATGACCACAGCTCAGCACTATTAATTAGTACTTTAACAAAAGGTTGGTACTAACAGTGAACAAATAACATGCATCCCCTTACTAGCAAACATATAAATATAAAAATGAGTATAGGATATTCTAACTTCTTAATATAAAATCCAAGAAGTTTGAGGAACTCTGCAAAGAAAAGGAGAATTTAAGAGGAAAATGTTTCCTCTCCTGAGGACCTACCTCAAAGACAATAGGCAAACTCTTTTTTTAATGTTATGTTATTTAGATGTCAGACCTAAGTTAGGGAATATAGTGCCCTCATGTTGTGTTTTCCTGTAAGGGGGTCTGCCACCACAAACACCTCCCTTTCCTTCTAGAATCCATTTATGAAATTTTTCTGTGAAAGTTCCATAGGGGTCATCCAATGAAACCTTTCATTTCACAGATGAGAAGGGAAGGCCCAGACACACCAAAGGGCTTGTCCAAGGATACACAGGCAAAACTAGAGCTTAATGCATCTGACTGCAAATAAAATGTTCTTTCCACCATGCTGTATTACTTCATATAGAATTTGTACTTCTAGCTATCTTTTAGATACGGTTAATCATTGTTATGTAGATATGGTAAATAGAATTCTACAGTAATTATGAGTGAGCCAATTGCTATATGTTGCATCTGAACTTAGACTAAGATACTTGGTTTTCTTTCTTGGTTTATACTGAAAAGGAAAAGAAATTTTCATCATGTTATTCCCACTTGTATTATTTTTCAAATGTATTCTACTCCTTAACTCCATCTAGAAACTGGAAAAAGTATAAGAAACCTTTACTTTATAAGAAAGCTAAATGATTTTATAATTTTGATTGTGTAAGGAAGAATAATCTATGATCCTTAGGCCACAAACCTCAAATTCTAAGCACATATATATCTGAATCTCAGCTACATTTTTATTAAATTTGCTAACTTATCCCTTTTAAACTCTACTCTGGGCTCTTAAAGACTCTTTCCTATTTAAAGGCCAAAACAGAATATCATAAAATGTACCTAACAGTGTTTAGAGGCAAAAAGATTAAATGCCCCAGCTTTTTTATCTTTTGAGATAATTCACATATAACATTATATTAGTTTCAGGTTAAAAAAAATAATTCAATATATGCATATATTGCAAAACGATCCCGACAATAAGTCTAATTAACATCCATCATCACATAGCTAAATTTTTTTCTTGTGATAAGAACTTTTAAGATCTAATTTCGGGCTTCCCTGGTGGCACAGTGGTTGAGAGTCCGCCTGCCAATGCAGGGGACACGGGTTCGTGCCCCAGTCTGGGAAGATCCCACATGCCGCGGAGCAGCTAGGCCCGTGAGCCATGGCTGCTGAGCCTGCGCGTCCGGAGCCTGTGCTCCGCAACGGGAGACGCCACAGTGGTGAGAGGCCCGTGTACTGCAAAAAAAAAAAAAGATCTAATCTCTTAGCAACTTTCAAAAATACAATACAGTATTATTAACTATAGTCACCATGCTGTACCTTAAATCCCTAGGACTTAATTTAAAGCTGGAATTTTATATCTTTTGATTACTTTCACCCATTTCAATCACTCCCACCCCTGGTTTCTGGCAATCACCAATATGTTCTCTGATTCCATGAATCTATGAGTTTGGGTTTTGTGGGGGTTTGTAAAGATTGCACATATAAGTGAGATCATATGGTATTTATTTGTCTTTCCCTGTCTGACTTGTTTCACTTAGCACAATGCCCTCAAGGTATATCCATGTTGTTGCAAGTGATGGCCCAGTTTTTATACAAAGCAACGGAAAAGGATTATTAGAGAACCATACATCTACCCCAAAAAATCCATACAATACTTTGAAAACATGTCCATAACATCATACAGAAATTTAGAAATTCCAGAAGGCAAAAGTGCAAAATTAGCAAAAGCGAGTGGCAAGGAATCCAGAAAAGAAAGAGAAGATTATGAATATACTATAATCATCATATATTGGGGGGAAAAAATTGTATATCATAATTTTGTCATAAGAATGTTTGGTCATCATTTTTGTTCAGTTATTATCAGAGGTGATTGGATATGTATTACTACTCTGACACCAAAGCAAAAACATTTTACTGCCTAACTTGAGACAAGAAAATTACCCAAATAAGAACAGAAATTGGGGCAAAAAACGAACACTGGGCTTCCCTGGTGGCTCAGTGGTTGGGAGTCCGCCTGCTGATGCAGGGGACGCGGGTTCGTGCCCCGGTCCGGGAGGATCCCACATGCCGTGCAGCAGCTGGGCCTGTGAGCCATGGCCGCTGGGCCTGCACGTCTGGAGCCTGTGCTCCGTAACGGGAGAGGCCACAGCAGTGAGAGGCCCGCGTACTGCCAAAAAAAGAAAAAACAAACACTGAGTCAGTGCACACTCAAGAAGGTACCATAATTTAGCCAACACTGTGTGGTAAAACTACATGATTTCCAGGTGATAAACTCTTCCCTTAAGGAAACAATTCCTCTAGTTGCCATATATGCAACTCTCTTACTTCCTGGAGGACTTCAAGATGTCCAGCCCAGACTCAGGAGCTCCAAGCAGAAAGGGACAGAATATACAAAAACTTCAGGTAAGTCAAACACAAAGACCAATGAGATCAACCAAGGCCAAGAGAAGTAAGCAGATAGTGTAGTCAAGGTAAGAAAAAATGCAAAGACCAAAGAGTAAGAGAGTATAGTCAGGATCCTAGGGTTTGGATATCAGGGGACAAAGAACAGTGACTTAGGCAGAAGTCTTTAACATGGTAAGATTCTTCATAACCTGAGCCTCATTTGCCTGTTCCAGCCTCATGCCTCAGTAATACTCATGCTGTCCCTGTTTTGTGCCTCTGCCTCTGCTTGGCATTCCCTTTCTGAATTTATCCACCCATAAATTTTAACTCTCCTTCAGGGCAGAATTCAACATCATTCCCACAAAAGAGTTGGCTGTTGAATTCCCTGAAGACTTGGGCACACCATCATAATGTTCCCAGTGCACTTTATGTATACCATCATTGTAACCTGTATGGTATATTTTAACTGCTTATGTGCCAGTGACCCCATTAGCTAAAATCTCCTTGAGAGCAGGCACTGCCTCTTACTCACTGATTTTCCAAAAACACCTAGAACACAGTGCCTGATGCACCACAGTGCCTGATGCATCTCAAATAATTGAATAAATGAACACCTTTACAATAACATTTATATTCTGCCTTTTCCTTAAGAATAGGAGCTATCATATTTATTCTTTTCCCCTGGTGCTTAGCTCCAGTTCCGGCAAAGAACTTGTGCTCAACAAATATTTAACAAGTTAATAAATGAGTGAAAAACTCTTCCCCTTCAACTGTTCATATAGACCAAGTCTAAGAAGAATTGTACAGATAAGAATCCCAAAATGTGATTTGAATATTGGAGTATCGCCAACAATAGCAACAATGCTGTGTCTCTTCAATCAAGTGACCTAATCTCTCTATGCCTCAGTTAGTTTCATTAGCTGTAAACTGGGGATCATAGTACCTAGTGTCATGAATAGTCATGGTATTGTTGTGAAGATTAGAAGAGCACCTAACACATAGGAAGCACTATTTCAGTATTTGCTGCTGCTGCTGCTGCTGTTAGAGTTCTCAGCTAGCAAGGCAATTGTTTAATGAGAGAAAGTGAATGGCTATCCAGTCAGAAGTGTTAATGTTTCTTCTCCTTACAGAGAAGAATTAACAGAACATAATTAACGAAAGAACAAAAGAAAGCAATCCGAAGTCCCAGCAATAAAACTTACTAGCCATTTGACTTTGCTCAGTCCATTCATCATTCTGTACCTTAGTATCACCTTTATTCATTCAATAGTATTTATTGAGCAAGTGCTATGCAAGATAGGAGGGGTACCATGGTAAATAATACAGATGTAAAGATTACAGACAAGTGAACTCAATTCCCTTCACTCTATAATGAAAGTGTGGTTTAGAGATTTGAAATGAGTGTCATTTCCCCAGGACTTTTTCAGACTACTTCCAAAAACCATGCCCACTTCTCTTTTCTGTTGGGATCTGCAGTATTAAGCCACTGTTGCTGATATGACTGGTGTATCCTCCAAATGTGTTGTGACAGGAAAGGTAGAGGATTATTAGATTAGATGTTCTGTGTGATTAATCCTCCAGTTTCAGTGTCATGAATAAACTACACCATAAAGTTATTGCTCTAAGACATTATTGCCCTAAAACCACAGCCTTCACACACAGCTACCAACACACAAACGCATGCCACTGATATAAAAATAAAACTACAAAAACAGAATATTAAAAATCTATCTTTTCCACCAGCAAAACAGTTCCAAGTGTCTTTCTGTGAGTGAATGAGTTTTCCACTCTTTATAGATACATATATAAAAACAAAATAAATCACAAAGAAAAGTAATGGTCAACAGCATAGAAGAGTTAGGTGTACAACAATAAAGCAAGCCCATGAAAATGCAGTAAAGGTTTAGATGGAGGAAAGATGTTTGGGAACCAGGAACCTGTTAGTAAGTTACATGTTAAGAAAAGCCAGAGTTGTAGTCAGTACAGAGGCTGGGCAAAAAACTGTTCAGTTAAGTGACACTGATCAAAATAATCCCACTAGTGTGTGTGCTATATATTAGAAACATTCATAGAAAACATTCAAGAAAAAAAAAAAGTCAACGTAATGTGAGAAAAGACAATTTAAATTTCCAATATGTGCACAAAGAACAACAAGGCCAAAAGAAAGATCAGATATTTTTCAAGTGATTGATGTGATTAAAGTTAGAACAATGAAAATCCAGCCACGAACATTCAAATGAGACAGCAGAAAGACTATGTAGTAACACAGATGCTCTGACAAATGTCTTAGACCTTTTTCTTTGAGAAAAGTGAAACATGCTACCTGGTATGCACCTAGACTCTATTTTACCTTAAAAAAATAATTTGTCTTAAAGTAGGGTGAACAGTTACTTATCAACATGTCTAAAACACCAGGAAACTCCGTTATTAAGTTTTGCAGAACCCCATGATTGTGGTAATAAAGTAGATGTATTTTTCTTTCAAAATGATAGCCCTTAAGAACTTAAGTATAAATACTTCCATAAAGATGGAATAGAGTGAATAAAAACCAAAAATCTTTTTTATCCAATTTTTTTAAAAGTATTTTACAAAAACATATTGTACATATATGCATACTTATATACATATATACCCTCACACATACATAGTTCTCAAAATTACTGATAAAAACTTAATGTGGACCAGATTCACATACAGCTTTTGACAAATTTCACACACATTGAAAAAGATTTAGAAAGAACATTAACATCTAACCAAAAGTCAGCATCCTAAAATAAAACTGCACAAGTAGAAGGGGAAGCCCCATCCATCCTCTAATGTTCCCAATAAGAGAGTTGACCCTGACCAAGAAATTAAAGAGCAGAACCATTAAATGGAGCCTGCAAAGAATGTCTTAGTCCCTCGGTATCTGAGGGGATTGGTTCCAGGACCCCTGCGGATACCAAAATCCATGGATGTTCAAGTCCATTATATAAAATGGCATAGTACAGTCGGCCCTCTGCATGTGCAGATGCAGAACCCATGGAACTCTCACCTCTTGGTCCAGTAACCCACAGAGAAGTGGCCTTAAAACAGACCTTTCACATTTTGTTGATAAAAGTGTAAATTAGAAGATCTTTTTGGAAATTAAGCTAGCAATATGTTCTAAGAATCTTAAAAAATTTTCTTAGCCTTTCACTCAATAAACTCAAATGTGGTTATTCATTCTTAAGAATCTATAATGCATTTTCTAAAATGTAAGACTATTCACAACTTTATGGGATGCCTTATTATCACCTAGTAGGAATAAGAGAAAGTTTAAATAAATTTATTAGCAAGTATATTTCTTGACATAGGTCATATTCTTTCACATGATAATTTCATTTAGACACATTACGAATGTGATGTGAGCACAACCTAAAGTGAAACACCAATTTTTATGGCAATTAGTGGCTTTCAATACTGCTAATATTTAATGAATTTAACCCTAAGGCATCTCTAGTTAATCAAAATATAAAATTGTTACTCCCATTACAACTACTATATATAAATATCCTTTTAAAATATATAAAAGCTGTGTGTGTAGTTTTTCCTTCCATAGTCAATTACCAGTTATTTTCTTTAGTGAAACACTGCAATTTAAAGACAGGTTTTAAATATAAAAATACCTTTCACAGACATTATTTCAAAATGTTAATATACTTTTCCTCCTTTCAGTAACCAAAAAATTATCCTTGAATATTATCAACTAGTTTCATCTATGTATTCAGGATTTTTTTTTCTTAAAGATGACTTTCAATCTCACTACACAATAGACAACAGGGGAGCTGTTTATTTAATTGAATGAAAGATTCTTTAAATTCTATAGTGCTTTACAGTTTTCAAAAGTTTCACACAGATGCTTTCGTATAATCTCATAATAACCCCATTTTTTTCCTCCCACACGTATATTGCCCCCCTTTCCCTCTCCCCACTGGTAACCACTAGTTTGTCCTCTATATATCTGTGAGACTGCTTTTTTGTTATATTCACTAGTTTGTTAAATTTTTTATATCCCACATGTAAGTGATATTATACAGTATTTGTCTTTCTCTTATTTCATTTAGCATAATGCCCTCCAAGTCCATCCATGTTGCTGAAAATGGCAAAATTTTGTTCTTTTTTATGGCTGAGTAGTATTCCATTGTGTATATACCACATATTCTTTACCCATTCATCTGTTGATGGACATTTAGGTTGCTTGCTTATCTTGGCAACTGTAAATAATGCTGCTATAAACGTTGCTGTGCATGTATCTTTTTGAATTAGTGGAGTTTTTTCAGATATATACCCAGGAGTGGAATTGCTGGGTCCTATGATAGTTCTTAGTTTTTTGAAAAACCACCATACTGTTTTCCACAGTGGCTGCACCAATTTACAATCCCACCAACAGTGAACAGGGTTCCCTTTTCTCCACATCTTCACCAAAATTTGTTACTTGTGTTCTTTTTGATGATAGCCATTCTGACAAGTATGAGGTGATATCTCATTGTGGTCTTGATTTGCATTTCCCTGAATATTAGCAATGTTGAGCACTTTTTCATGTGCCTGTTGGCCGTCTGCATGTCTTCTGCGGAAAAAGTTCTTCCACCTATTTTTTAATTGGGTTGTTTGTTTTTGATGTTGAGTTGTATGAGCTGTTTATACATGTTAGATATTAACCCCTTATCAGTCATATCATTTGCAAATATCTTCTCCCACTCAGTATGCTGTCTTTTCATTTTCTCAATGGTTTCCTTCACTGTGCAAAAGCTTCTAACTTTAAATAGGTCCCATTTATTTTTGCTTTTTTTTCCCTTTGCTTTAGGAGACGGATCCAAAAAAATATTGCCACGGTTTATGTCAAAGAGTGTTCTGCCTATCCTCCAAAAGTTTTATAGTATCTGGTGTTAATTCAGGCCTTTAATCCATTTTGAGTTTATTTATGTACATGGTGTCAGAGAATGTTCTAATTTCATTCTGTTACATGTAGCTGAACTGGGGAGCTTTTAAAGGACTCAAAGTCCAAGCCCACCACCAGAGACCCTGGTACAAGTGGTGGAGGTGGGACCTAAGCATTAGCATTTCTGAAAACTTCTCAGGTGATTCTAATGCATAGCCAGGCTGGAGACGGCTTTTTTTTTTTTAACATCTTTATTGGAGTATAATTACTTTACAATGCTGTGTTAGTTTCTGCTTTATAGCAAAGTGAATCAGCTATACATATACATATATCCTCATATCTCCTCCCTCTTGCATCTCCCTCCCACCCTCCCAATCCCACTCCTCTAGGTGGTCACAAAGTACTGAGCTGATCTCCCTGTGCTATGCGGCTGCTTCCTACTAGCTATCTATTTTACATTTGGTAGTATATATAAGTCTATGCCACTCTCTCACTTTGTCCCAGCTACCCTTCCCCCTCCCCATGTCCTTAAGTCCATTCTCTACAACTGCGTCTTTATACCTGTCCTGCCCCTAGGTTCGTCAGAACCTTTTTTTTTTTTTTAGATTCCATATGTATGTGTTAGCATACACTATTTTTCTCTTTCTGACTTACTTCACTCTGTATGACAGACTCTAGGTCCATCCACCTCACGACAAATAACTCAATTTCGTTCCGTTTTATGGCTGAGTAATATTCCATTGTATATATGTGCCACATCTTCTTTATCCATTCATCTGTCGATGGACACTTAGGTTGATTCCATGTCCTGGCTATTGTAAATACCGCTGCAATGAACATTGTGGTGCATGACTCTTTTTGAATTCTGGTTTTCTCACGGTATATGCCCAGTAGTGGGATTGCTGGGTCGTATGGAAGTTCTATTTTTAGTTTTTTAAGGAAGCTCCATACTGTTCTCCATAGTGGCTGTATCAGTTTACATTCCCACCAACAGTGCAAGAGGGTTCCCTTTTCTCCACACCCTCTCCAGCGTTTATTGTTTGTAGATTTTTTGATGATGGCCAGTCTGACTCGTGTGAGGTGATACCTCATTGTTATTTTTTTTTTTTTTTGTGTGTGTGTGTGGTACGCGGGCCTCTCACTGCTGTGGCCTCTCCCGTTGTGGAGCACAGGCTCCGGACGCGCAGGCCCAGGGGCCATGGCTCACGGGCCCAGCCGCTCCGCGGCATGTGGGAATCTTCCCGGACCGGGGCACGAACCCGTTTCCCCTGCATCGGCAGGCGGACTCTCAACCACTGCGCCACCAGGGAAGCCCCTCATTGTCATTTTGATTTGCATTTCTGTAATGATTAGTTATGTTGAGCATCCTTTCATGTGTTTGTTGGCAATCTGTACATCTTCTTTGGAAAAATGTCTATTTAGGTCTTCTGCCCATTTTTGGATTGGGTTGTTTGTTGTTTTGATTTTGAGCTGCATGAGCTGCTTGTAAATTTTGGAGATTAATCCTTTGTCAGTTGCTTCATTTGCAAATATTTTCTCCCATTCTGAGGGTTGTCTTTTCATCTTGTTTATGGTTTCCTTTGCTGTGCAAAAGCTTTTAAGTTTCATTAGGTCCCATTTGTTTATTTTTGTTTTTATTTCCATTTCTCTAGGAGGTGGGTCAAAAAGGATCTTGCTGTGATTTATGTCATAGAGTGTTCTGCCTATGTTTTCCTCTATGAGTTTGATAGTGTCTGGCCTTACATTTAGGTCTTTAATCCATTTTGACCTAAGTGTTCTGGTTTCATTCTTTTACATGTAGCTGTCCCGTTTTCCCAGCACCACTTACTGACAAGGCTGTCTTTTCTCCATTGTATATCCTTGCCTCCTTTGTCATAGATTAGTTGACCATAGGTGTGTGGGTTTATCTCTGGGCTTTCTATCCTGTTCCACTGATCTATATTTCTGTTTTTGTGCCAGTACCATACTGTCTTGATTACCGTAGCTTTGTAGTATAATCTGAAGTCCAGGAGCCTGATTCCTCCAGCTCCATTTTTCTTTCTCAAGATTGCTTTGGCTATTTGGGTCTTTTGTGGTTCCATACAAATTGTGAAATTTTTTCTTCTAGATCTGTGAAAAATGTCATTGGTAGTTTGACAGGGATTGCATTGAATCTGTAGATTGCTTTGGGCAGTATAGTCATTTTCACAATGTTGATTCTTCCAATCCAAGAACATTGTATATCTCTCCACCTGTTTGTATCATCTTTAATTTCTTTCATCAGTGTCTTATAGTTTTCTGCATACAGGTCTTTTGTCTCCTTAGGTAGGTTTATTCCTAGGTATTTTATTCTTTTTGTTGCAATGGTAAATGGGAGTGTTTCCTTAATTTCACTTTCATATGTTTCATCATTAGTGTATAGGAATTCAAGAGATTTCTGTGCATTAATTTTGTATCTTGCTACTTTACCAAATTCATTAGGTCTAGTAGTTTTCTGGTAGCATTTTTAAGATTCTCTATTTATAGTATCATGTCATCTGCAAACAGTGACAGCTTTACTTCTTTTCCAATTTGGATTCCTTCTATTTCTTTTTCTTCTCTGACTGCTGTGGCTAAAACTTCCAAAACTATGTTGAATAATAGTGGTGAGAGTGGGCATCCTTGTCTTGTTCCTGATTTTAGGGTTAATGGTTTCAGTTTTTCACGATTGAGAATGATGTTGGCTGTGGGTTTGTCATATATGGCCTTTACTATGTTGAGGTAAGTTCCCTCTGTGCTTACTTTCTGGGGGGTTTTTAATCATAAATGGGTGTTGAATTTTGTCCAAAGCTTTTTCTGTAAGAGACTGCTGTCTTATTGTAACCACAGACATTAAGATTAAGATTAGAACACAGCAGCAGCAAAAATGGCCAGGCCAAGGACCAGGCTTGAGCTAATGCACCAACTTCTGCCACAGGTGTACTGTCCACCTTTTCTACAGAGGATGAGGGATGCTTCCCACAACTGGCGTCACACTGTGTCTCCAGGTGCTCCTCTGGCTGGGGGAGGTTCAGAGATGAGTTTTAGCTTCTTGACTGGCTTGTTGCACTTGTGTGTCATTTGTCCTGCCTTTACCACAGAAGGAATGACTCATTCTAAGAGAAGCATTTTCTGAAACTGTTCACACAGAGACGTCCTACTTAGGACACACAAACAGAAACACTCTCACATCAACCTGCTTGGTGGAATTTTTTCATTTATTTTTCTGACCAGAGAATACCTATCAGAAATTGCTAATCATACATATATTTATAGAAATGCTCCCAGGATATCTCAGTCTCCCTTTATCACACTTTCCCCACTATGGCCCCTTAACTGGTCCCCTTCAAGTACTCAGGGTTTTCATGCTCTGAGTACATCCCTTCCCTCTAAACCTGTTCTTAAGAGGTGTTTAATTGTCCCCTTAACACTAGTGTGTGTTGTGTTTGCTGTGTTGCCTCTTCAGACTTCAACTCTAATTGTGGAACTCAGGGTTTTGCCTCCCTTGTAAAAGGATTCCTTGCAAGTAGGGAAGATTTCCTTTAGATGGGTAGTCTTTCCTGGCACAACTGAATCAACATACAGTAGGAAGCTATTGACTCCCACACACCATGCTAAGAATAGTATACACCCCATGTTAAGAAGACGCAGACATAGAGAATGGACTTGAGGACACGGGGACGGGGAAGGGTTAGCTGGGACGAAGTGACAGAGTGGCATGGACATATATACACCACCAATTGTAAAATAGATAGCTAGTGGGAAGCAGCCACACAGCACAGGGAGATCAGCTCGGTGCTTTGTGACCACCTAGAGGGGTGGGATAGGGAGGGTGGGAGAGAGACGTAGAGGGAGGGGATACGGGGATACATATATACATATAGCTGATTCACTTTCTTATACAGCAGAAACTAACACAACAGTGTAAAGCAATTATACTCCAATAAACATGTTAAAAATAAATAAAATCTTATCTTAAATAAAAAAGAATACATGCTGTTTATTAAAACCATCAGAAGAGATGGAAAGATAAAGAAAGGGAAAAAAGTAACCTTTAGTCTGGTTCAGTTGCTTCCATTCAAACAACTGAAGACAAGTCTGGAAGTTCTAGTGTCACAGCTTCCTTCCACTGCTCTCACAACCATCTTTCCTAAGTTGTCCAATTAACAGTACTTTGCACAATATAGAAAATGAAACTATGTGAAACAGGGACTAAGAGATTAGCAAACTTCATTTTCAAATATTTCCTCCTACAACTATGATGCTAAGGAAACCCATTTTAATTAGAAAAACACATGGGAAAACTCATAATAAGCATTAAGTAACCACATTTGCAGAGAGATTTTCTCCAGGCGTGAAGCTTCAATGTCAATAAATAAATCCAAAGAGAATTTCTGGGATGCATTGCTACTAATTTTCCCACCAAAATAAAATTTTTAAGAGAATATTACTCACTTTTATATTTGGCCCAAGTTACTGTTCTAATAATTATATTTACCTGTTTGTTTTCCTTCAAATATCAGTTTATTTTGGTCAAGTAAAGCTTTTTCCTTTATGCCACATCAGCCTTACTTTTTCTTTGTTGCCTAATAAATAATTTCTACCTCTATTCTCCTGTCATGATAGATCGTAGCTGAATATCATGTACACATTCATACATTACCCAGAAGCAAATGCATTTCTTAGTGCTTTTGTGAGTCACCAAAGATGCTATGGTTGACGTGTGTCTTCATCCTTAGCCTTTGCTTAGCAAAACAGAATATTTCTAAAGTCTTATATGTGCTTTGATTAATAGATACTGTAATGGAAACTTCAAATTGAATTTAGCTACCAAGACAGAAGAAATTCTCATCCAAAACTGTGTATATGTTAAATATATATGTATATGTAATATTCACAGACACACTTTTACACTTTTTCTAATTTCTTTCCATCAATTAATATTTATAAGCATAATAATCTGGAAGTCAATCTAAGACAGGGATACAATCTCTAGATAAGACAACACAGATGGTGGCATGCTTTCTTGCAGACTATTTTTATATTGACTCTCTTACAAGCAATCTGTTTCATCAGCTTTCCAATGAATCCACAGTATGAAAAACTCCAAAAAAGAAAATTCCAAGATTCTAAAAACACTTGGCTGTGAACAGATTTAGCGAGTATAGCTTCTCCCCCTGCCAAGTCTCTGGAATATAAGAACTAAGAATATAGAGCATCATTTCCTTCTCCCATCCTGTTTCAGAACCTTGTTACTATATTGCTATATGCTGGTGCAGTCACTACCAAACTGACTCTAACGAAGATAGATATATGAGCTTTGGGCTATAAGGATAATGGAAATTTGCTACAGAATATGGTGGAAATGTATCAGATGTAAGAGCTACGTGATCAAGGAATGAATTAACAAACAGAATGACACCACACAAGCAATATTATAGGGTCATAGTTCAGGAACAATCTGTCTGCAGATTGTTATCTGAAAACGATCACAAGTAGACCAGACACAGAGCCTATTTCTTATACGCATATAGTAAATGAATATGCAATCACTACAGTAACATTAAGAGAACAGTCAGCTTCATGTCTACCCATTAATGATCAGTAATAAAAGTGGCAGTGTTTGTTCAGGGAGCAAGTGGGGGAGGAAGCTGTTTCCTATTGAAAAGAACACAACACAATTTAGTCAAAAGCTATTCATCTATGCGGGGATGGTGCCAACCTTGCCTAATTCAAAATAAATGAGTCTGGAGCTAAGCTCTGCTTTCAGTAGTTAAAGATAGCCTATTTCAACATGTAGAGCCTCTGAATTTTGAACTGAGGTAACACAAAAGCAAAGAAAACAAGTTAAATACAAATATGAAAGCATTACTAGAAATTCTAGGTTATTATCATTTAACTAGAAACAATGCTAGAACTTAGGATCTCACACTAACAGTTTTAGCATCACTGTTTTCTAGACAAGAAGATTGAGCTCTGTTAAATAGCTAATTAAAGAAGTTGTTAAGAAGCCATTTCACCATTTAAATAAGTAACTCAATTAGCAGGCAGGCTGAGCTCAGAGCAACTGTGATATGCACAGGAAAATAAAATGAATTTTATTGGTTGGGGAAAATGTTCAAACTAAATATTAATCCTTATGGTCCCTTGGATTTCAACAATATCTGTAAAAAGTGTTTGTGGGAACATAATACTATACTATGGTATAAAGAAAAAGTCAAATGTTTTTAAAAGGGTTAGAGATTAGGACTTTATTTCACTTATAACAATCTAATCAAATTTGGAAGAAATTTAATTTTTTAGGTCAAGAAAATTTCCATAGATGGTCTAAAATTTCTGGAATCAGTGGCAAACTCAAAAAAGATATATCATTAAAGAGATACATACATGTTCACATAAAACAGAATTATTATTCCTCTAAAATTATCAGCAAGAGTATAAATAGAGCCAGCCCCAAATGCTTAACAGGTAAAGGTAAAATAATCACAATTGCCCTCTGGGTGCTCAATCCCTTACATTTTTCTGTCTATGTAAAAGGGAGCCACCGACAATAGGGAAAATTTGAGACATCATTTAACTAGAAAATATAGTTTGAACTGAACCATAATGACCCTTCCCACTGTTGCCGGAACTTCCATGAGAAAACTGAATTACTATGCATTCATTTGATGGAATTGAAGATACTCCAGCTAAGTAGCATCATAAAGTAGCTTTCTGTCACCATCTTGACTCATAACCCATCATAGTTCTAATATATAAATGGTTAAAGGTAAGTCTTCAAATTTTAACCTGACAAACATGGAAACTTCAGAGAACTGTACCAATGGGGCAAAAAACATGAAGCTCTGAGGCAAGACACTTCGAGTTCTATCTTGACACTAACTGGCCTTTATACAGAGGATAACTCACTCAACCTGTCTGTGTTTGTTTTCTCATCCGCACAATGAAACAGTTGAACTAGATGATCTCAAAACATCAAATCCCATCTTTGGTGATATAATACTTCAATCTACTCAAATATTTACCTACCCCATTAAACACCTATTTTCTAGAATAAAAATTAAATCAGTTAATATTTATTGAACTCTTAGTAAAAGCTGGGTATTAACTATATTAATTGCTGGGGAAAATACCCCAATCTAAAAATGAAATCGAAAAGAATGCCCAGTTTCAATTTTAAAGGGGGGGCAGGGGAAGATCTACAATTCTTACTTGTTTACATTCTTTAATAAATTGAAATGAGGCATCAAATAAGAGAGTTTATTTTAATAAAATGTACTATAATAGTACTCTATGTTGTTGGTTTGTACAAAATATGACCATAATTTTAAAGTATTCCCTATTACGTTTTACAATGTTTCTTTATTCCCTAAGATATATCATACATTGAGACACAAAACAAATAATAAATTTCAAAAGACTGAGATCATATACACTCTGGCCAAAATTAATTAGAAATACAATTTGAGGGGAATAAATCAAATATTTGGAAATTTTAAAACACCCTTCAAAATAACCCATGGATCAAAGATGAAACATGTGGGAAATTAGGACTTTTCAACTGAATGGTAATAAAAACATTTTGCAAAAATTATGAGACATTATTTGAAGACTTTCTCTAAATGTACAGTAATTAGGACACTGTAGTAGTGGCAAAAGGATAAAAACACAGATCAAAAGAAAAGGATGGAGAGGCCAGAAATAGACTATGCAAATACAGTCAACTGATTTTGAATATGAGTGCAAAAGTAATTCGATAAAGAAGGGACAGTCTTTTTTAACAAATGGTCCTGAGACTACTGGACATCCATATGCAAAAAAAAATAAATCTAAACAATACTTCACATCACATAAAAACTTAACTGAAAATGGATCATAGGCCTAAAAATAATATGTAAAGCCGTAAAACTTCTAAAAGAACGTAAAGGAAAAAAAATCTACATGACATTGGGTTTGGCAGTAAATTTTTAGGTAAGTCACCAAAAACCCAATCTATTTTTTAAATGACATATCACAATTTAAAAACTTATCAAAATTGGGCTTCCCTGGTGGCGCAGTGGTTGAGAGTCTGCATGCCGATGCAGGGGACACGGGTTCGTGCCCCTGTCCTGGAAGATCCCGCATGGCGCAGAGCGGCTAGGCCCGTGAGCCATGGCCGCTGAGCCTGCGCGTCCGGAGCCTGTGTTCCTCAGCGGGGGAGGCCGCAGCAGTGGGAGGCCCGCATACCAAAAAAAAAAAAAAAAAAAAAAAAAAAAAATCAAAATTAAAAGCTTTTAATCCACGAAGATTTTAAGAGATGAAAGACAAGTCACAGACCGGAAGAACTGTTTGGAGGTCACACATATGATAAAGAACTTACAATCAAAATATATAAAGAAAAACAAAATTCAACAATTGAAAAACAAAAATTCCACTTTAAAAAGTGAGTGAGAGAAAAGTCTGCACCAAAGAAGATATATGGGTGGCAAATAAACACATGGAAAGACGCTTAACATGATTTTTCATTAGAAAAATACAAATTAAAGCCACAATGAGATACTATTACACCATTAGAATAGCTTAAAAAATCTTAATGACAATTAAAAATGCTGGCAAGGATGAAGAGCACTAGGAACTCTCATTCACTGCTGATGAGAAAATAGTAAAGCCACTTAGGAGGAAGGTCTGTATTTTCTTATAAACTTAAACAGACTTAACATACAGCTCATCAATGACATTGTTAGTTATTTACCCAAATGAATTGAACACTTATTTTCATACAACTGCAGGTAAATATTCATAGCAGTTTTATTCATAATCATTAAAAACTAAACAATCAAGATATCCTTCAGCAGTAAAAGGAAAAACACAGTACAACCATACAATACTGTGTATATACAGACAGAGACAGAGGAATACTATTCAGTATGCAGTGATTTAAAAAATTCAACTATTAATACCACAACCTGAATTAATCATTTTTAAAATGAAAATAAAAATAAGTGTTTCCTAAATCTTAATGAGATTTTATTCTCTAATTTTGAAAATTCAGTCACTCCAGCTTTCAAGTACAAAATTAAATGTTTGTGGTATTCCATACCCAGTGGTTCAAGAAAATTTACTAAGATATTTGCATTGCTTAAAATAAAACACCAACACAGAGGACAAAGAGTTATACTATAAAATATATTTTTTCAAATCAAATTAGAGACAAAAAAAATTTGTTTCTCCTATAATTAGAAACATAATGGTATATATGTTTTTGCTATTTTATTTTAGCCCTTAAATTTGTCCATATTTGCAAACTTTCAGTTATGAATTCTTCTGAGTCCTGGCCAAAGATTTAGGACAGTTCTGCTATTAATAGAATACATTGACCCATCTCTATTTATAAAGTCCCAAACCCCAGTTTGTTTCCACCTGACCGGGCTCCAAAAGGGTGAAGGCAATGGAAAAGTTTGCATACGACGGCACAATGGAATGACACCTAGGCAGAGAGCACATTGCATAGAAAGAGGCACAAGGGAAATGCACGTGTGCTGCAACTCACTTGCCTAGCAACTCACTTGTCAAATAAAGTAACCCAGGAAGGTACATTTTCCAGATTATGCTAAAGCTTTACTTAATCCCTTCAGTCATTCCTTCTTTATGTTTCAGGGTAATCTTTACAGATGATTATATCATAAAATAATATGGGAATATATCAATAATATATACTGTGAAATAACACAGTGATGCTCTCAGAGGACACTGCCCTACACTGAAGAGCCCAAATTATGTATTCAGATGTATAGGTTTCTATCTCTTCCTTTGCTGTCAGGCTAGCCACTATCTTAATTCTTTACACTATTCATTAGCTCTATCAACTGTCTAAATGTTTGTGCTTTGTCTCAAGTGCTTCTGCTTTTTCACTCTAAGTGAAAGCCTAGAAACTCTATGTAGAATCAAATATATAATACAGACTTTGATGTCAACAATTTACACACATAAGTTTTTTCCTTTATTCTTTCTGAGAATCGTGACTATTTCAAGAGTTGGGGTAATTTAAATCTAATTACTAGATACTGCATTTCTATTATTTGTATATATTTGTTCTTTTCAATCAATTTCTTTTTTTGAATCCTTTCTCAAGTTTCGGGTCTTTTCATTCTTGACAAGTATTGGCATTTTAATACAGCTGATATACAGAGTATGACTAAAAATTACTGGAAGATTTCACAGAAGTATTTCTAGAAGAGTAAGAGAACATTGTGGACACAGAGGTGACTACTATAAGTAGAGTTTTTCCAACTTGAGATGAAGTACTCGTAAAATTACTGGCCAATGATAGAGAAAATACAGATATTTCCATTATTTTCTATTCTTAAATTATTGACAATAAGAAAAAATAGATCACTTCATTCTTTAAATCAAAAGCATTTGACAATTCAGAATATTCTGAAGAACTACTATAATCTAAGATGCTACTATTGCATTTTTTTAATGCAAAGGTGTTTTTTTTTTTTTACTTTTTTACTATTGCACTTTTATGAGCACTTAAAGTTCAGAACTACAGCTATGAACAAAATCAAATCAAACATCAACCCATTTGTTAAATCAGGTGCAAATGTGCCTTGCCATATGTGACAGCGAGTTATACTAAAAGTAATAAGGAAAATTTGTATCTGTCATCAAATCTTTTCCAACCTATTCATTATAATTTTAAAGACAGTTCAATTTCCAACGGATCATCAATTGTTTTCTAACATTTCAGCTCTAGGCTTCTCTGCTAAGCTGGTAAGACAAACAGCTAATGGTCTGAAAAATACAAAATACACAAGAAGGGGCATTACTAAAGTAAAATATTTTTTCAGTACAAATTATTGCCCTGAATAACTGTTTCATAAACTCTGATTTGAGATGTGCTCCAGAATAAAACATGAATTAGAATTAAGGACACAAAAAGAAGGATGTTCTAGATAGAAAGTCATGCTAATTTGTCATTGTTTTAAACTATTATGAGTATTTTAAAACAACATGCATAGTTGAGTCCTATTTCCAAGTTCAGACAGCTTCTCACTGTCACCCCAGTATAGACAGTAATTTGCAGTCAACAATCATATTAACATAAAACTATGAGTCCCAGGCCAGAAAATAAAATCCAATGAATAAATAAGATTAGATATTCATTTTATATTGATAAAAAGGTAGAAGACATGAACCATCACACACTAAGCATACCAAGCAAAGCCTAATGTAAATACAAGGAGAAACTGACAGAAATCATAAGTGTAGTGGGAGATGTACTTCTGTCAGTCTATGGCATTATAAAGTAAATGTGTATATGAGGAAAGTAGGTTTTAAACACACATGTATGCTGTATTTCCTACAAAAAATACAAGATTATTTCAAGTGTCTCCAGAATGTGTATTTTTAAAAAATGGTATTTTGAAAGCTTTGGAACAGAATCTTCAGAGAAAAACCCAAAGTGGTAAAATACAGAGACCACACATTTTGAAGATAATGCAATTAAATTATAAACTAATAATAAAGCTTTAAATGAAAAACTGATTTTTTTAAAAAAAACAAAACTATGATCTTATATAATAAATATTCAATTTAAAAGGAAATGTAACAAAGCTAAGAACATTCAATTTATTTAAATAACATTTATTTGACGCTTATTATAGGCTAAGCACCGTGCTTTAAAATCACAAAGGATGGGGCGGTGGAAAGATGGCGGAGGAGTAAGACGCGGAGATCACCTTCCTCCCCACAAATACACCAGAAATACATCTACATGTGGAACAACTCCTACAGAACACCTACTGAACGCTGGCAGAAGACCTCAGACCTCCCAAAAGCCGAGCGGATGAAAGGCTCTTGCTGCTCCAGCCAGGAGTCAGGACTCTGCCTCTGAGGTGGGAGAGCCAACTTCAGAACACTCGTCAAGAAGAGACCTCCCAGCCCCACATAATATCAAACGGCGAAAATCTCCCAGAGATCTCCATCTCAACACCAGCACCCAGCTTCACTCAACGACCAGCAAGCTACAGTGCTGGACAACCTATGCCAACCATATAGCAAAACAGGAACACAACCCCACCCACTAGCAGAGAGGCTGCCTAAAATCATAATAAGTCCACAGACACCCCAAAACACACCACCAGACGTGGACCTGCCCACTAGAGAGACAAGATCTAGCCTCATACACCACAACACAGGCACTAGTCCCCTCCACCAGGAA
>NW_006786634.1:167622-229077 GCF_000442215.2 Lipotes vexillifer
CCCACCACCACCCCAGCCTCCCACTTTTCTTCCTAAGGAAAGCTCTAAAATAGAGTTTCAAAGGTTTCAACTCTCTTAACCAGTAGGCCCCCGAGATTCTGCCTTTTTGTGGGCACATGGCATTGACCTTATCTGCAGATCATCTCCGTGGATTATGTTTTCACTAGACATGCCCCTGGGGAAAAATATTGTCCAAAAAAAGGTCCTGTTCTAGACCCACCCAGAATGACATAATATTAAGTGTTTTCCATCTTCAACAGTGATACTCTTTTGAGAACTCACAGCCAGTTTGAATTTAGCTAAGTCCAATGTTTTCTTTCTCTTTTTGGTTCATAATTTCCCAGGGGCCTGCTACCTTCGTGCTTAGCTGAAAATGCAGCATTCTCCAGCAGAGAATGCTCTCTGGTATATTTAAAGCAATTAGGTCCCGGGACTTCCCTGGTGGTGCAGTGGTTCAGAATCCGCCTGCCAATGCAGGGGACACGGGTTCGAGCCCTGGTCCGGGAAGATCCCACATGCCGCAGAGCAGCTAAGCCCGTGCGCCACAGCTACTGAGCCTGAGCTCTAGAGCCTGCGAGCCAGAATTACTGAGCCCATGTGCCCCAACTACTGTAGCCCACGTGCCTAGAGCCCGTGCTCCGCAACAAGAGAAGCCACCACAATGAGAAGCCCGCGCATAGCAACGAAGAGTAGCCGCCGCTCGCCGCAACTAGAGAAAGCCGCGTGCAGCAACGAAGACCCAACGCAGCCAAAAATAAATAAACTAATTTAAAAAAAGAAAAAAAGCAATTAGGGCCCTGAATGAGAAGTTCAGTTATAGACAAAGATAAAAGATCAAATTTTAATTAGCTATGGAAATATTATTTTATTAAAGATAGAGTAATTATAAATTATTATAAAGTTATTTTATAAATTGAAAAGAAAAACAAAACCTTTCATTTTATGGGCTCTGTCTATATTTTGCCTTTACCTCATCATTTCACTTAATTCTCTCAAACACTGAGTTGAACGCTCTTATTCCTGTGTAAGGTATTTGCAATTGTGCTACAAATAGGTGACCAACTAGGGCTGAGGGGTTTCTTGGGATGTGGGACTGGCAGCTAAAAGTGGGCAAGTCCCAGGCAAACTGGGACAAATTGGTCACCCTAGAAACTACCCATCTATTTAGTAGCCTAAAACAGAATGATCATTTCTCACAGTTCTGTGGGCTGAATGGGTGGTGGTTCTGCTGTTTTCACCGGAACTCTCCATATGGCTGCTTGGCTGAGGCTGGATGGGATAAGATGTCTGGGGCCTCACCAGAGATGGCTGGCCCTCTTCCTCCATGGAATCTTTCATCACAGCACGGGGGCCTCAGGGTTCCACAGGGTAAGTGTGGAAGCTGCAGGGCCTCTTGAAACCATGCTCAAAAGTTAAGTATTGCCGCTTCGACCACATAGAGTGATGCAGACTCAGCGCCAGCCCAATTCAAGACATGAGAAAATAGACTTCAACTTTCAAAAAATCTTATTGAAAGATTCATTATTGATGAATTGGGAGATTGGGACTGACGTATATACACTAATATGTATAAAATGAATAAGTAATAAGAATTTGCTGTATAAAAAAATAAATAAAATTCAAAAATTCAAAAAAAAGGTAGAATATATACATTATGTGTAAGGAGTGAAAAAATATCACTAGAGATCTACATCATTAGAAGGATTAAGAGAATATAATAAACAACTTTGCTAAAAAATTTGATTACTTTCTTGAAATGGGCAAATTCCTTGAAGACAAAAACTCCAAAGCTCACTCAAGAAGGAGATTACTTGAATTAGCTCTATGTGTGTTAAATAAATTTAATTAATTAAAAAAAATCTTATTGAAAGATAGTGGACATACAATATTATGTTAGTTTCATGTGTACTACATAGAGATTTGACTTGCATACATTATGAAATGATCACACGAGAAATCTAGTAACCATCTGTCCACATACAAAGTTATGACAGTATTATTGACCATTATTGTGCTATACATTCCATCCTCAGGCTTATTTATTTTATAACTGGAGGTTTATACCTCTTAATCCTCTTCAGCTATTTCACCCACCCTCCCCTCTGGCAGCCATCCATTTATTCTCTGTATCTATGAGTCTGTTTTCATTTTGTTTAGTTTTTTAGATTCTGCATATAAGTGAGATCACATGTGGTATTTGTCTTTGTCTGACTTATTTAGTATAATGCCCTCTAGATTCATCCATGTTATTGCAAATGGTAAGGTTTCTTTTTTATGGCTGAGTAGTATTCCATTGCATTCCACACTTTTGATGGGAGGAGTTGCAGAGAATATGGTCATTTTTAGTCCATCACAATCCCCATCATATACATGAGATTCAGTAAATTTAAGTAACTTTTCCAAGACTACATAGCTCTTAAGTGGCAATTCGAGCCTTTGAACCCAGGTCTGTGTGTTTGAAAAACCCATGAGTTTTTCTGGGTTTGAGTCACCATGCCCTGGTGGGGTATAACTACAACATTCGATAATCCAGAGAGCAAATGGGTATTTTCCTGCAGTGCTGGTGTGGAGTGGTGGAGAACGGAGAAAGAGACATAGAAGCAGTGATCTGTGATGTCTGGATTACTGGCATCACAAGTTTGTCCAGTCTGTTTGGAGAATATATTTGCCTGATACTTGCCTGATTCTGTAAATATGTTCGGGCTCCTGCTGTTCTCCTGCCCCGTACTTGAGTACAAGCTTATTTCTAAAAGTAAATTCTTCAGTGGGACTCAGATATTCTATATTCTTGGCCTTGATGTTTCTCTTTCTCTTATGCATTGTAACATTCTTTTTCTACATAAGCCTTTGGATCATCTACAGTTTGAGAGTTTGAAAGACAGTTGTCCCAAGTCGGTTGTTTTCAAAGAGTGGGGGGTCCCTGAGTCCCTTTCAGGGAGTCCATGAGGTCAAAACTATTTTTATAATGCCAAGGTATTATTTGCTTTTCTCTGCTTTCATTCCATCTAGGGTGTAAAGTGGAGTTTTCCAGAAGCTAAGTAATGTGTGATACTGCAACAGATTTTAGTGGAAGCAGATATGAGAATTCCACTCCTTCCTACTAAGACATTAAAGGGACTTGAAAAAAAAAAACTAATGAAGTCTTCTCTTTTGTTCCTTTTTTTAAAAAAAGTTACTTTTTATTAAAAATGTATTTTTATGTTAGCATATTAAGAGTTTGCTGTGATTTTTAAATTAATACACAAATATTTTTAAAGTTTCTCATTTTGTTTCTCATAGTAATAAAATAAATTTTAACTTACTTTTAATTAAAAATTAATAATAGTCACAGAAGCTCTTTGGAGTCCTCAATTTAAGATAGAGTTCTGAAAGCAAAAAGTTTTCATTATTTTATTAGCTGCCATTTGCAAAGCTTGGGCAATTTGCTCTCTTTTAATCCTCCCAGCAAACCTATCAGGAAGGTACCCCATTAATCTCCTCCCAGAGGCATAAACTAGGGCTCAAAATCATTAGCCACACAGCTTGCATGCTGTGCAGCTAGAATTTGAAGCTAGTTCTATCTGACCCCAAAATCAAACTTGAAGGAATCAGTAACCTCCTTGCATGCAATATACCTGTTGCTTTCCTGGACAGAGAGGTTGAAGCAGAGGTCAAGAAGACTGGATGAATTATTTGAGATGGCTCAGGCAGCTAAAAGCCAAGACCTTCTGCTGTCTGTTCTACTCCTCATAGGGACTTGTCCTTTCAAATGGCAATTCCTTTTGTGAGAAAGGAATGCCTTCAAATTCAAATGATACTATGAACCTGGTGGAGGTCTGTTCCCCTTATAACAGGCATTTCTAATAGCACAGTATGCAGACTTTGCTGAGCACTCAACAAGGAAGAAACGTTTGTCCAGTTATCACATTCTAAACTGCCAAAATACATGTGCATTGCCTTAAGTTTTTCAATTATGTTACAGGTCAGCTTGTGCATTTTATCTGTTCGACTCTCTTTTGTAAAACAATTACAATGGTAAAAACAAAGAAACTATTGAGTACTTAACTATGCGTCGGTCACCGAGAGGAAGACTTGATACCAAGGTCTCTCTGAATCCTCACAAGAATACTCCCAGGCTGGCAGTGGGGTGTCCTACCTGCTTTACAGATAAGGAGATGGGCTTGCCGAGGGGAAGCTACTTGCCTGAGGTCACCCAGCTAGTAAGTAGGCGGTGAGTCAAGTATCAGACCCAGGTCCGGGTGGTTCCCAGGCTAAGATTCTTAACCAGCATGCATTGCAAGATCCTAAAAGGCAATGTCAATCTGTCTGTGGAAAGGAGTTCCCCAAAGTAAACTTGAAGTAGCCCAGGTAAATTAGGAAAGGGTCACAATTTTATGGTCAGAGATTTTAAGGAAAAACCAAGTGATGCAACCTCTTCATGTAATAAGAAAACAGATACAATTCTTTAATTTTGTCCTTAGCTTAACCCTTCACTAACATCCAGCAGCTCGGAGTGTACAGAGAAAGGCAGTAAATTCCTCATCTGTATCCCAGTGTGCCAACTGTTTTGGTTTTAATTGTGTCAGGTGTGTCTTCCTTCTGCCTGGAGGTCCTTCCTTAGGTTTGAAAATATCATGATCACATCAACAGTGTGAGAGGTGGTGGGAGAGCTGAGGTTCCACATGTGTCAACAACAGATGTGCACGTCTCCTGGAGCACTGGAAAAAAGAGTAATAGGAGTTCCCTTAGGGCTGTGCTCCACGTGCCCCAGGAGGGGATAAGGACGAAAGCCTCTGTAATTTATATTGACTGCTGAGGTAACCAGGTGCTTTCAGCAAGCATTCCAGTTGCAAATTTGGGTTTTAACAACCTTCCCAACAACCTCTGATGAGGGAGGGAGACAAAGAGGGAAGAGATATGGGAACATATATATATGTATAACTGACTCACTCTGTTATAAAGCAGAAACTAACACACCATTGTAAAGCAATTATACCCCAATAAAGATGTTAAAAAAAATAAAATAAAATAAAAAATAAAAATAAAATCACAAAGGATGAGAAAGCTTTAATGCCTTCATGAGAATTAAAGTCTAATAAATGGAGAGAGGTATAAAAACAAACAAACAAATAAGCAAAAATAAAGTGTGTCACACATGCTCTGACAGAATACATAGAGTATGGTAAGTATCCAAGGTAACCAGGGTTTAATTCTACTTTGGCTAAGGAGTAAGTTTCATGAAAGTAATAACCTTTAAAATAATTTGTCTTGAAATAGGAAGAGTTTTAAGAAAACTATAGGGCTTGGTGACTTGAAATGGCAATCTTTTAAGCAGTGGGAAAAGACATAAATCATCCTGGCAGGATCAAGAATGATGGAATGTTGATCTGAGTCTTAAAGGATGAACAGGAGTTTAGTAAATAAACAGTAGAATAAAGATAGAGGGAAGAACATATGCAAAGACAAAAAACTACCTGGTATATTTGAGGAACGGCAGCAAGTTATGATAAGTAAAACAGAGCTTTGATGGTCTAGCATAGTGAAAGAAGAGACTGAAGTGGTAGGAGGCAGATAATAAAGAATTCTGGGTGCCATGTATGAGAAATTAGACTTCATCTTGTAGGCATGGTGAACACCCAACAACCTACACATATCATCAATATGTGCTTGTTGAATAAATGTATTAACCATCTTTTGCTGGTAATTAATTACCCCAAACCTTAGACACTTAAAACACCAAACATTATATCAGTGTTTCTGAGGGTCAGGAATCCAGGAGTGGGTTAGTTAGATGGATACAGCTCAGAGTCTCTGATGAGGCTGCAATCATCTCAAGGTTCAATTATGGCTGGAGATGATGCTTTCAATCTCATTCAAATGACTATTGGCAGGAGGCTACCATCCTCTGCTATGTGGGCTTCTCCATAGAGCTGCTCACAACATAGCTTCTTCCACAGTAAGTGATCCGGCGAGTGGAGTACAGGCAAGCAACAAAACATTCAGAGAAGACACAAAGAATGGGGCAGAAAGCTTACTCACAGAAATAATGACTGAAAACCTCCCTAACTTGGCAAAAGAAGCAGACAGTCAGGTCCAGGAAGCCAAAACAATATCAAATAAGATGAATACCAAAAGATCCATGCCAAGAATCATTATACTGAAACTGTCAAAATTTAAAGACAAAGAATCTTAAAAACTGCAAGAAAAAAGCAACTTGTTATGTACAAATGAATCCCCATAAAATAATCAGTGGATTTTTCAGCAAGCCAGAAGAGAGTGGGATGATATATTCAAAGTGCTGAAAGAAAAAAAAACTGCCAACCAAGAATACTCTACCCGGAAAAGTTGTTCTTCAGGATTGAGGGAGAGATGAAGAGTTTCCAGAACAAAATAGGCTGAAGGAATTCATTACCACTGGAATGGCCTTACAGGAAACTTAAAGGGAGTTCTTCAAGCTGAAATGATTCTTATTATTAATATGAAAACACATGAAAGTATAAAACTCATCAGTAAAAATAAAAATTCAGGACATCTTATACTGTAGTGGTTGTGGGAAATCACTAACGACTCTAGTGTAAAAGACAAAAGTATTAAAAGTAAAACTATAACTCAATAACATGTTAATAGATACACAATATAAAATATATAAATTACAACATCAAAAGTATAAAATGTGGGGTTGAGTGCAAACACGTAGAGCTTTTGTATGTGTTCCAAGTTAAGTTACTATCAGCCTAAAATAGGCAGTTATAACTGTAAGATGTTTTATGTAAGCCTTATGATACTCTCTTCATCTTTAATAAATAGTGTTGGAAAACTGGATATCCACATGCAAAAGAATGAAACTAGACCCCTATCTTACACCGCACACAAAAATCAACTTAAAATGGATTTAAGGGGCTTCCCTGGTGGCGCAGTGGTTGAGAGTCCGCCTGCCGATGCAAGGGACACGGGTTCGTGCTCCGGTCCGGGAAGATCCCACATGCCTCAGAGCGGCTAGGCCCGTGAGCCGTGGACTGAGCCTGCGCGTCCACAGCCTGTGCTCCGTAACAGGAGAGGCCACAACAGTGAGAGGCCCATGTACCGAAAAAAAAAAAAAAATGGATTTAAGACTTGAATGAAAGAACTGAAACTATAAAACTCCTAGAAGAAAACATGGAGAGTAGGTCTCTTTTACATTGGTCTTGACAGTGAATTTTTGGATTTGACACCAAAAGAAAAGGCAACAAAAGCAAAAGTAAATAAGTAGGACTATAGCAAACTAAAAAGCTTCTGCACAGCAAAGGAAACCATCAACAAGACAAAAAGGAATGGAATGGGAGAAAATATTTGCAAGCCACATATCCAATAAGGGGTTCATATCTAAAATTACAAGAAAATCATACAACTCAATAGCAAAAAAAGAATAATAACCCAATGGAAAACTGGACAAAGGACCTGAATACACATTTTTCCATCAAAGACATGTAAATATCCAACAGGTACATGAAAAAGTGCTCAACATCACTAATCATTAAGGAAATGCAAATCAACACCACAATGAGCTATCACCTCACACCTGTTAGGATGTCTATTAACAAAAAGATAAGAAGTAACAAATGTGGATGTGGAGAAAAGGGAACCCTTGAGCACTGTTGGTGGGGTTGTAAACTGGTACCATCACTATGGAAAACAGTATGAAGTTTCCTCAAGAAATTAAATTAAAATAGAGTTATCATATAATCCAGGAATTATACTTCCTGATATATGTGCAAAGGAAGTGAAATTATTATCTTGAAGAGAGATCTCTACTCCCATGTTCACTGTAGCATTATTCACAACAGCAGAAGTACAGAAACAACCTAAGTGTCCACTGACAAATGAATGGATAAAGAAAATGTGGTACACACACACACACACACACACACACCCCACTGGAATATTATTCAGCCTTTAAAAAGAAGGTAATCCTGTCATTTGCAACAACATGAGTAAACCTGGAGAGCATTATGCTAAGTGACATAAGCCAGACAGAGAAAGACAAGTACTACATGGCATCACTTACACGTGGAATCTAAAAAAATAGTAAAATAGAAACAGAATCTAATGGTGGTTGCCAGGGACTGTGGCTGGGGAAAATAGAAGAGGTTGGTAAAAGTGTAAAAAGTTTCGATTATAAGAAGAATAATGTCTGAGGATCTAATGTACAGCACGGTGACAGTGGTTGATAATACTGTATTGTATAACTGAAATTTGCTAAGAGAGTAACACTTCGGTGTTCTCACCAAGAGAAAAAGAAAAAGGTAAATATGTGAGGTGATAGATGTGTTTATTAACTCAATGGTGGGAAATCCTTTCATACATATATATGACATATATAAATCATGTTATACACTTTAAATACATTATAGCTTTACTTGTCAATTATACTTCAATAAAAAAAAAAGCATTTGACAAAATTTAACATCCTTTTATGGGTTCAGGCCCAGATTATTTCATTAGTGAATTCTAATTAGTATTTAGGAAAGAAATGTTACCAATTCTACACAAACTCTTCCAGAAAGTTGAAGGCCAAGGAATTCTTCCCAACTCATTCTATAATGCCAGCATTATCCTCATAAAAGAACCAAACAAAGACATTACAGGAAATAAAACTACCCAACAATATCCTTCATGAACATATCTGTAAAACTTCTTAAAACCTGAGCTAATTGAATGTAAAAATAAATAAAAAGGATAATATATCATGATTCAGTGGGGTTTATTTCCAGAATTCAAAGTTGGTTTAACCTTTCCAAAAAAATCAATATAATTCACCATATTAGCAGACTAAAAAAAAAAACCATATGATTATCTCATAGATGCAGAAATAGCATTTCACAAAATCAACATGATTCCTGATAAAAACTCTCAGAAAACTTTGTGAAAGACTAAACTTTCTCTCTAAAATCAGGGACAATGTAAGGATGTCACTCTCTCGTAAACACTGTACAAGAGGTTTTAGCCAGAATAATAAGGCATTAAAATGAAGTAAAGGCATCTAGATTAGAAAGGATATGGTAAAGCTCTCTTTATTTTACAGATGAAAGATCATCTATATGGTCAATTCAATGACAACTACAACAACAAAAGCTAGATCTAATAAGTTAATATTAATCTAAAAAGTTAATATTTTTAGGATATTAATTCTCCCCAAATTGCTCTAGAGATTCAATGCAATTCCACTCAAAATCCCAACAGATTTTTTTGTATAAATTGAGAAGATTTTAAATTCATATAAATACCAATTATGACTCGATAAAGCTGGGGAAAAGTGAATTCATATGTAAATGAAAAAAAACTAGAATAGTCAAAACAACATTGAAAATGAAGAATAAAATTGGGGAACTTACACTCCATGACTTCAAGACTTATTATAAAGCTACAGTAATTAAGATAACGTAGTATTGATATATAGTCAAATAATGAAACAGAATACATGTAGAGAAAACAGAAAGAGACACACATATTTGGTCAATTGATTTTTGAGAAGGTACAAAAGCAATTTAGTGGAGAAAGATACTATTATTCAACAAATGGTACTGGAACAACTGAATGTCCACATGCAAAAAAATAAACTTCAACCCATATTTCATATGATATACATATAACTCAAAATGATTCACAGACCTAATGTAAACCTCAAATTATAAAACTTCTAAAAGAAATTAAAAGAGAAAAATCTTTGTGACCTTGAGTTTGAATACTTTACCAAAATCATGGCCCACAAAAGGAAAAATTAATAAATTAAGCTTCATCAAAATTAAGGGTTTATGCTCTGAAAGACACAAGAGAATGAAGAGACAAGCCACAAACTGGAGAAAACATTTGCAAATCACATATCTGATAAAAGAGTTATATCCAGAATATATAAAGAACCCTCAAAACTCAACAATACGGAAACAAATATCTGAATCTTAGGAAAAAAAGGCAAAATATTTTAAGAGACACTTCATCAAAAAAAGAGATATGTTACCAAACCAGGTCTGTTTCCCTGAGGAACAGCAAACCAAACGCTGAGATGCCGAGGTTTGTGGCAAAGAAAGAGTTTAATCACCAAGCCGCCAAATCTTAAATCTGCCTCATCAAAGGCAAGGGACGGGGAATATTTATGGGATATAGATGAGGCGTGGGAAGCGTGGGGAAAGATAACTGAAGACAAGAAAAAGTGAGGTAATCCTGGTTCTGCACAGATGCAACTAAGGTACAGGCTTTTTCCTGTGCCACATACTCAGAAAATAGCGGCCTTACCATGCTGAGGGTGGAGCTTTTAGTCCTCTGATGTGAAAACGTCATGCCTAGGGAATAGAGAAATCAATAAAGATTATTTTCATGTTTCAATAACCAAGAATCAATACAATTCGGATGATATATGTCACTGTTTCTGGAAATAAGGAAACAATAAGAATTTCTAAAAATTTTCAAGCCAACATAATTTCAACTTTTCCCAATTATACTAAATGTACCCCAAAAATCCACCTTCTTTGAATTTTAATTCATCAAAAGAAACTAGATAATCATGGTGAAAGTACAACTTAAGCAAGCATCTGAGTTCCCATGAATAATATAAAGGGGCTCATATTTTCACTCTTTTAAACATTTGCTTTGGTTTGGATGATCACCAAGTTCCCTCTATGTTCCTGGAGAGGTCCCTGCAATAGTACAATCATGTGTCTCTAGGAGCCCAGATGGATTAAATCACAATCACCCAACTACTAGTAAATAAATGATATGTTGATAAAGCCAAGAGAATGGAAACTTGGGTTGTCTTCATCTCTCTTACTAGTTGACGTAACCAGTATTGACCAAAGGCTCAAAACTTCTCACTCACCACCTCCTTTGCTGATGTGACCTAATTAACTGCAGTTGAGGACTGAAGCCACAAAACTCTCAGAAGTCTACTTCATTACAAGAGCAATGAGAGAGGGCTGATAATGCCATTTTCACATCATTTTCTTTCTCTTGTTCTGCTTCTCTATCTAAAGACTTCTCAATAAAACATCCTGAGAAAGCTCCTGTAACTTCTACAAGAGACTGACTCTTTGTCTTTAGGCTAAGCAAGCCAGCTTTCTTACTCCTCCCTTCTGTCATACAAAGTGCCTGCACTTCAGAAGTCCATATAAATGCTATAAAGAGAAAGAAATTACATTAGACTAAATTTTATCTTTACTTTAAAATTCCTCTTCCCTGGGCTTCCCTGGTGGTGCAGTGGTTAAGAGTCCGCCTGCCGATGCAGGGGTCACGGGTTCGTGCCCCGGTCCAGGAAGATCCCACATGCCACAGAGTGGCTGTGCCCATGAGCCATGGCCGCTGAGCCTGCATGTCCAGAGCCTGTGCTCCGCAAGAGGAGAGGCCACAACAGTGAGAGGCCTGCGTACTGCCAAAAAAAAAAAATTCCTCTTCCCTTTTCTCTCTCACATACACATTTATTTCTTTGGGGTGGGGGAGTGGGGTGCTGGATGGATAATGAATGTTATTTGCTCCCTATAAATAGAATTCCTTGCTCTCAATGCAAAGGAATCATTCTAAGGTATTTTTCAGGCAGTAACTCCTGGCAATTTTGTTGCATGAAAATTAGAAGAGCGAAAACAAAGTTTCAGCTTTTCCATGAATCTAACACAATAACAACATGGAAAAAGTACTAAGATATATACAAATAAAGATGAAAATTCCTGAATTGTGGATGTTTGAGACAGGCAAGTGTATGTCGGGAGGTAAGAGAGATTCAGTCAGTGGTGTGCTATAGCAGACCTTTATCAGTTCATGATTATACCAGCTTGTTATACCAGTTTTGCCAATTATTAAATTTTCAGAAATTTTGCAAGGTGGCAATTAAATCGTTGGTACCTTGAAATCGGCCAAGGAGGAAGTATTTACATGTAAATCAGCAAATGCTACAAATCAGGGCTTTATTTTTGATGAGCCTGTTGTTAAACATTTATCAGCATACCACTGGAAGAAGGATAAGAGCAGAGTCAAATACCCACCCTGCTGTGTCGTAAGTACAGAGGAACCTTACTTTCAGCCAGGTTAACTTAAAGGTACTGTTCTGCAAATTTGCAATATTTACACAATCTCTTAATTACCAAAAAGAGTGGTAACCTGGCATATTAAATGTAAAAAATATACAAAAATACACTGTATAAAAAGAAATCTAGCAGTTACATTGTAAATATGACAAGCTTTTATGTCAAGTTTCTGAAATTCTCTTCCAAAAGTCATATTCCCTAGACCTATCCAAACGACCAATCCCCAGTTGACTTCCAAATTTAGACAAACTCTAAGTTCTGCAGGTGCTGTTTATTGAGTGTTTTGGCTGCAGACTCATCATCTGTAAATATTTCAAGAGATTCTGAAAGCACAAAATGCTTCAAAACAACCACCTGAACAAAACAGAACCTTTGCAGAAGATAAAAGCAATTAGGGGATAGATTTAGAAGAAACACAGCATTCTCCCCCTTCTTCATTGGAATTCTATGTTGGAGAATGAGGTCATTGTGGGTTAGAAATATATTTGCGTCTCTTTATCTACTGATGAAATAGTTTAAGATCAGAGCCAAGGGAATATGAAGTGAAAATAAAATTCATAAGAGTAAGCAGTCCAATTAAAATTGTGATTCCACAAAATTTTCTGAATCGACTGTAGGAATCATAATGTTTTAACTACCAAATTTGGAACACTAACATTTTACTAAAATAATCAATAATATTAGCCACATCATTATATACTTTAAAAATTAAATGTGGGAAATAAGAAATCCTTTTTAAAAATTATAAAAGCCCATGGATATTATGAGTACTTTTTTGCACCAAAAATGCACTCATTTGAGGTTAATGAAGTTTAAGACTCAAAAATAACAAATAAAAGCTTGACAATAGAAACCACACAATACTGAAAGTGAGATATGCCTGAAATTTTTAAATACTGGAAAATACAATCATAATATAAATTTCCTTTAAATAGCAATGCAACTTGATGCAGAGCAATTAATTTTGCTCCTAGAGACCCTTTATTTTTTTTCTGTTTGCCGCAGAAGTAGAGACTGCTTTAAACCATGTATTTAAATGTGCTATTACTGGATGGATCTGTTTCATTCAAGGATAGATCAAAGGTTGATTAAATTTTAACCATAACATTCTAAAAAAAAGAAAAACCTGAAAGGAAAAAGTTTAAATCTTCATTAGGGAATTGCCTCCCTCCAAACAGACACGTGACTGACAAAAAATGTATGAATCCACTTAAGGAAAACTCACAATGCAAAAATTCACTGTCAAGGAAATAATAGTTTAGGAGCATGATTGTTAAAACACAGTGGATATTCAGGAGAACACACAGCATGCCTCAGGCTGTTGCAACGTCACAGCGGCCTCTGCCACCACAGGCTTGCCCCTTCATTCCATACGCCTCCCTCCCCCAAACCCGAGTGAGCCAGATTCCCCTAATCTGCTGCTACTTTAAGCCCGTCCTGTCTGGGCGGGAAGAGACGCCAGAGGGCAAGCTACATGCAGAAGCGGGGCCAAATCCAAAGCTGAACCCCAGGAGCTGTGCGAACAAAGAAGAGAAAGGCAAATTTCTCCCTGCAGCCTCAGGAGCACATTAAATCCTCACAATCACCTTGATGCACCCAGCATCTGTGGAATACCTGAATAGACAATGAATCATCCCAAAATTGAGGCAGTGGACTTTGGGAGCAACTGCAGACTTGGGGATTGCTGTATGTGACTGACTAGTTTCTCATTTATATGTTTATCTTAGTTTAGTTTTCAGTGCTTGTTATCATTGGTGCATTTGTTTATTGGTTTGGTTGCTCTCTTTTTTTATTACTTTTTCTAATTTTTTATTTTAATAATATTTTTTTAATTTTTTCTTTTAATAACTTTATTTATTTTATCTTTCTTTCTTTTTTTTCTCCCTTTTCTTCTGAGCCATGTGGCTGAAAGGGTCTTGGTGCTCTGGCCATGTGTCAGGCCTGAGTATCTGAGGTAGGAGAGCCGAATTCAAGACACTGGACCACCAGAGACCTCCCGGCCCCAAGTAACATCAATTGGCAAGAGCTCCCCAAGAGATCTCTGCCTCAAAGCTAAGACCCAGGTTTGCTCAATGCCCAGCAAGCTCCAGTGCTGGACATCCCATGCCAAACAACTAGCAAGACAGGAACACAACCCCACCCATTAGCAGACATGAGGCGTAAAATCATACTAAGTTCACAGACACCCCAAAACACACCACCAGATGCAGTCCTGCCCACCAGAAAGACAAGATCCAGCCTCATCTACCAGAACACAAGTACCAGTCCCCTCCACCAGGAAGCCTACACAACCCACTGAACCAACCTCACCCACTGGGAGCAGACACCAAAAACAACGGGAACTACGAACCTGCAGCCTCTGAAAAGGAGACCCCAAACACAGTAAGTTAAGCAAAATGAGAAGACAGAAAAAAACACAGAGCAGATGAAGGAGCAATGTAAAAACACACCAGACCAGGGCTTCCCTGGTGGTGCAGTGGTTGAGAGTCCGCCTGCCAATACAGGGGACACGGGTTCGTGCCCTGGTCCGCGAAGATCCCACATTCCGCAGAGTGACTGCACCCGTGAGCCATGGCCGCTGAGCCTGTGTGTCCAGAGCCTGTGTTCCGCAATGGGAGAGGCCACAAAGTGAGAGGCCCATGTATCGGAAAAAAAAAAAAAAAACACCACACCAAACAAATGAAGAGGAAATAGGCAGTCTACCTCAAAAAGAATTCAGAGTAATGATAGTAAAGATGATCCAAAATCCTGGAAATAGAATGAAGAAAATACAAGAAACATTTAACAAGAAACTAGAACTAAAGAGCAAGCAAATAATGATGAACAACACAATAAATGAAATTTAAAATTCTCTAGAAGGAATCACTAGCAGAATAACTGAGGCAGAAGAATGGATAAGTGACCTGGAAGATAAAATAGTGGAAATAACTGCTGCAGAGCAGAATAAAGAAAAAAGAAAGAAAAGAATTGAGGACAGTCTCAGAGACCTCTGGGAAAACATTAAATGCACAAACATACAAATCATAGGGGTCCCAGAAGAAGAAGAGAGAGGGACTGAGAGAATATTTGAAGAGATTATAGTTGAAAACTTCCTTAATATGGGAAAGGAAATAGTCAATCAAGTCCAGATAGTGCAGAGAGCCCCATAAAGGATAAATCCAAGGAGAAACATGCCAAGACACATATTTAATATCAAAAATTTAATACAAATAAAAAACATAAAAAGCGGCAAGGGAAAAACAACAAATAATATACAAGGTAATCCCCATAGGGTTAACAGCTGATCTTTCAGCAAAAACTCTGCAAGCCAGAAGGGAGAGGCAGGACATATTTAAAGTGATGAAAGGGAAAAACCTACAACCAAGACTACTCTACCCAGCAAGGATCTCATTCAGATTTGATGGAGAAATTAAAACATTTACAGACACGCAAACGCTAAGAGAATTCAGCACCACCAAACCAGCTTTACAACAAATGCTAAAGGAACTTCTCTAGGCAGGAAACACAAGAGAAGGAAAAGACCTACAATAACAAACCCAAAACAGTTAAGAATGGTAATAGGAACATACATAGCAATAATTACCTTAAATGTAAATGGATTAAATGCTCCAACCAACAGACACAGACTGGCTGAATGGATACAAAAACAAGACCCATATATATGCTGTCTACCAGAGACCCACTTCAGACCTAGGGACACATACAGACTGAAAGTGAGGGGATGGAAAAAGATATTCCATGCAAATGGAAATCAAAAGAAAGCTGGAGTAGCAATTTTCATATCAGACAAAACAGACTTTAAACACTATTACAGGAGACAAAGGACATTACATAATGATCAAGGGATCAATCCAAGAGAAGATTAACAATTGTAAATATTTATGCACCCAACATAGGAGCACCTCAATACATAAGGCAAATGCAAACAGCCATAAAAGCAGAAATCGACAGTAACACAATCATAGTAGGGGACTTTAACACCCCACTTTTACCAATGGACAGATCATCCAAAATGAAAATAAATAAGGAAACACAAGCTTTAAATGACAAATTAAACAAGATGGACTTCATTGATATTTATTAGGACATTCCATCCAAAAACAACAGAAAACACTTTTTGCTCAAGTGCTCAAGGAACATTCTCATGACAGATCATACCTTGGGTCACAAATCAAGCCCTGGTAAATTTAAGAAAATTGAAATCATATCAAGTATCTTTTCCAACCACAACGCTATGAGACTAGATATCAATTACAGGAAAAAAATCTCTAAAAAAATACAAACACATGGAGACTAAACAATACACTACTAAATAAGCAAGAGATCACTGAAGAAATCAAAGAGGAAATCAAAAAATACCTAGAAACAAATGACAATGAAAACATGATGACCCAAAACCTCTGGGATGCAGCAAAAGCAGCTCTAAGAGGGAAATTTAGAGCAACACAATCCTACCTCTAGAAACAAGAAACATCTCAAATAAACAATCTAACCTTATAACTAAAGCAATTAAAGAATGAAGAACAAAAAAAACCACCAAAAGTTAGCAGAGGGAAAAAAAATCATAAAGATCAGAAATAAATGAAAAGGAAATGAAGGAAACGATAGCAAATATCAATAAAACTAGAAGCTGGTTCTTTGAAAAGATAAGCAAAATTGATAAACCATTAGCCAGACTCATCAAGAAAAAAAGGGAGAAGACTCAAATCAACAGAATTAGAAATGAAAAAGGAGAAGTAACAAATGACACTGCAGAAATATAATGCATCACGAGAGATTACTACAAGCAACTCTATGCCAATAAAATGGACAATCCGGAAGAAATGGACACATTCTTAGAAATACACAACCTTCTGAGACTGAACCAGGAAGAAATAGAAAATATAAACAGACCGATCACAAGCACTTAAATTGAAAGTGTGATTAAAAATCTTCTAACAGACAAAAGCCCAGGACCAGATGGCTTCACAGGCGAATTCTATCAAACATTTAGAGAAGAGCTAACACCTATCCTTCTCAAACTCTTCCAAAATATAGCAGAGGGAGGAACACTCCCAAATTCATTCTACAAGGCCACCATCACCCTGATACCAAAACCAGACAAAGATGTCACACGAGGGGCTTCCCTGGTGGTGCAGTGATTGAGGGTCCACCTGCCGATGCAGGGGATGCGGGTTCATGCCCCGGTCCGGGAAGATCCCACATGCCGTGGAGCGGCTGGGCCCGTGAGCCATGGCCACTGAGCCTGCGCGTCCGGAGCCTGTGCTCCGCAAATTTAGTGTTTACATAAAGCAGCTTATTTAGGCAGGTTAAAAAAAAAAAAAAAAACAGATGTCACATGAAAAGAAAACTACAGGCCAATATCACTGATGAACATGCATTCAAAAATCCTCAACAAAATACTAGCAAACAGAATCGAGCAGCACATTAAAAGGATCATACACCATGATCAAGTGGGGTTTATCACAGGAATGCAAGAATTCTTCAATGTACGCAAATCAATGTGATGCACCATATTAACAAATTGAAGGATAAAAACCATATGATCATCTCAATAGATGTAGAAAAACCTTTTGACAAAATTCAACACCCATTTATGATGAAAACTCTCCAGAAAGTAGGCATAGAGGGAACTTACCTCAACAAAATAAAGACCATATATGACAAACCCACAGCCAAAATCATTCTCAGTGGTGAAAAACTGAAACATTTCCACTAAGATCAGGAACAAGACAAGGTTGCCCACTCTCACCACTCTTATTCAACATAGTTTTGGAAATTTTAACCACAGCAATGAGAGAAGAAAAAGAAATAAAAGTAATCCAAACTGGAAAAGAAGAAGTAAAGCTGTCATTGTTTGCAGATGACATGATACTATACATAGAGAATCCGAAAGATGTTACCAGGAAACTACTAGAGCTAATCAATGAATTTGGTAATGTAGCAAGATACAAAATTAATACACAGAAATCTCTTGCATTCCTATACACTAATGATGAAAAATCTGAAAGTGAAATTAAGGGAACACTCCCATTTACCACTGCAACAAAAAGAATAAAATGTCTAGGAATAAACCTACCTAAGGAGACAAAAGATCTCTATGCAGAAAACTATAAGACACTGAGGAAAGAAATTAAAGATGATACAAACAGGTGGAGATATATACCATGTTCTTGGATTCGAAGAATCAACATTGTGAAAATGAATATACTACGCAAAGCAATCTACAGATTCAATGCAATCCCTGTCAAATGTCAAATGGCATTTTTCACAGAACTAGAACAAAAAATTTCACAGTTTGCATGGAAACACAGAGGACCCTGAATAGTCAAAGCAATCTTGAGAAAGAAAAACAGAGCTGGAAGAATCAGGCTCCCTGACATCAGACTATACTACAAAGCTACAGTAATCAAGACAGTATGGTACTGGCACAAAAACAGAAATATATATCAATGGAACAGGATATAAAGCCCAGAGATAAGCCTACGCACATATGGTCACCTTATATTTGATAAAGGGGGCAAGAATATACAATGGAGAAAAGGCAGTCACTTCAATAAGTGGTGCTAGGAAAACTGGACAACTAAATGTAAAAGAATGAAGCCAGAACACTCCCTAACACCATACACAAAAATAAACTCAAAATAGATTAAAGACCTAAATGTAAGCCCAGACACTATAAAACTCTTAGAGGAAAACATAGGCAGAACACTCTATGACATAAATCACAGCAAGATCCTTTTTGACCCACCACCTAGAGAAATGGAAATAAAATAAATAAATAAACAAATGGGACCTGATGAAACTTCAAAGCTTTTGCACAGCAAAGGAAACCATAAACAAGACAAAAGACAACCCTCAGAATGGGAGAAACTATTTGCAAATGAAGCAACTGACAAGGGATTCATCTCCAAAATTTACAAGCAGCTCATGCAGCTCAAAATCAAAACAACAAACAACCCAATCCAAAAATGGGTAGAAGATCTAAATAGACATTTCTCCAAAAAAGATATACAGATTGCCAACAAACACATAAAAGGATGCTCAACATCATTAATCATTAGAGAAATGCAAATCAAAACTACAATGAGATATCACCTCACACCAGTCAGAATGGCCATCATCAAAAAATCTAGAAACAATAAATGCTGGAGTGGGTGTGGAGAAAAGGGAACACTCTTGCACTGCTGGTGGGAATGTGAATTGGTACAGCCACTATGGAGAACAGTATGGAGGTTCCTTAAAAAACTACAAATAGAACTACCATATGACCCAGCAATCCCACTACTGGGCATATACCCTGAGAAAACCATAATTCAAAAAGAGTCATGTACCAAAATGTTCATTGCAGCTCTATTTACAATAGCCCGGAGATGGAAACAACCTAAGTGCCCATCATCGGATGAATGGATAAAGAAGATGTGGCACATATATACAATGGAATATTACTCAGCCATAAAAAGAAACGAAATTGAGCTATTTGTAATGAGGTGGATAGACCTAGAGTCTGTCATACAGAGTGAAGTAAGTCAGAAAGAGAAAGACAAATACCGTATGCTAACACATATATATGGAATTTAAGAAAAAAAAATGTCATGAAGAACCTAGGGGTAAGACAGGAATAAAGACACAGACCTACTAGAGAATGGACTTGAGGATATGGGGAGGGGGAAGGGTAAGCTGTGACAAAGCGAGAGAGAGGCATGGACATATATACACTACCAAACGTAAGGTAGATAGCTAGTGGGAAGCAGCCGCATAGCACAGGGAGATCAGCTCGGTGCTTTGTGATCGCCTGGAGGGGTGGGATAGGGAGGGTGGGAGGGAGGGAAACGCAACAGGGAAGAGATATGGGAACATATGTATATATATAACCGATTCATTTTGTTGTAAAGCAGAAACTAACACACCATTGTAAAGCAATTATACTCCAATAAAGATGTTAAAAAAAAAAAAAGTGGATAGTTTTCTCCAGATGATGGCAGAAGCGGTATTTAGAGAGAGTCCAAGTATGACTAGGACCTGAAGCACCCTTGTGGCTTTGGAGACGGAGAGGGCCATGTAAGAAGGAATGTGGGTGGCTTCTAAGAGCAGGGAGTAGTCCATGGCTGATGGCCAGCAAGGACCTCAGACTTACGGGAACTGGATCTGGCCAAAAACCTAAATGAGATTAGAAGCTAATTCTTCCCCAGAGCCTCCAGATAGGAGCCCAAAACAGCCAACACCTAGGTATGAGCCTTGTGAAACCCTGAGCAGAGAAGCCCATCCCACCTCTGACCACAGGATTGTGAGATAATGAATGGGTGTTTCTTAAGCCACTGTGTTTATTATAATTTGTTATGCAGCAATGTCCCTATTCTGTTCTGTCAATAAAGAATGGCTTTCCAGGCAGGGTCATTTGAAGGAGCGTTTCCTTCAAATCAGTTTAGTCCCATGAGAATAAAACTTCTGGGAAGTTATTTGCGTTTTGAGACTTGAAGTCATTAATGTTTCACACGATTTTAGTTCTACATACGTTTCCAAAAGGCAGTAGAATATTTTACATAGAGAGTTTTTGTTTTGTTTTGCATTTCATGTTGATATCAAAAAATTTCCCTGAGACAATGTTTCCAATGCATTACGCCAGTCACAGTGAAAACAATTTCATGGTCTGAAATTTGTTTTACAACCAATTTTGGGGAAAAATAAAACAGTATCATTAAATAAAGCACACCCGAATATAGGTATCTTTTTAAAAATAAAGGATTGAACATTCTCGAATTTCAGTAGTGGAGCAGATTAATAGGAAAGAGAAAGTTTTCTGAAAACTAACTCCTACCCTTGTCCCATTTACTACAATTGGCCTTTTTCTTCCAGCTACCCAACAGAGCCATCCACGTTAGGATATCAGCTACTCAACCCAACAAATTTAAGGCCGTCTTCTACACTGAATTTAGCTTTTACTAGCTTTAGATTTCCTTAGCCTGCAAGTCTACTCACTGTTCTTCTAACTTCTCAAATCTAAGCTTCTCTAGAGGAAAACTGCACTTTACACCAAAAGCAACTTTAAAAACTGATTTTTGTTTCCTAACCTCTAAATCCATTCCTCAAAATGCAATTGGAATTCACTCCCTACTGTCTAAGCTTATCCCAGGAGTAAAATATAGAAGATGGACTAAGTGATGTCTGAGATCCCTTCCAAATTTAATATTTGATGGATCAGGTATTTAATGTAATTGGCAATAAAGCTAGAATATAAACGTGTTTTTATAAGATTTAGGCTAAGAGGTCAAGAGAATAACAAATGCTCCCTGTCATAATATGATAAAATGTCCTTTGAAGATCTCAGGGATCATTAGGCTAATACTGGCTAGTCTTTGCCCACAACCAACTAGAGGCTTCACATCATTTCTATCATCTCCTACTCCAACTAGATGGCTCAGGCACAAAATGTGGAACCGAGAAACTCTCCTGAGCTAAGGAACTATCCTTTTTATTTTAGGTATGTTTCTTTCAAATATTCTATTATTATCAAAAGGCAGGCTAGAAGAACACATTTTCACCCGCCCCCAAATCTAACCAAGGATTGTAACAAATTTTCCACTGGTATTTTAATTGATCTTTCCACAAAATGAAAGAAGAAGGTGTCTATTAGCTCCTTTCATTTCATTTAGCAGTAAAGTATTAAATAGACAAGAGAGAAGGATGAAAAGCAATAAAAGACAGCAAAGAAGCACAATCAGATTTTAATATGTAGAATCTGGATGACTTGTAGATTTATATTCCCAGACTTTAGGGAATTACCATATAATGATTGATACTTTGGAGAAATCATCAGGATATGAAATTAATTTCTTAACCTAGAACTTTAATTTGACAGATGAAGAATTAAGACATAACTAAAATCAAATATCTTTTATTAGTCATAATTCTCCTCAGCAAAATTACTTTGTACTCCCACCCACCAACCCTCATCTCCACTCTTAAGATTTTGATTTACAATATGATATCATCACCCACTTTTATTTTTAAACTGGAAGAAATAATGTAATTAAACCCAATTTCATTTGTCACTCCTACCTAAAGAATCAAGTCCAGAATTAAAAATAAGATTAGGAGCACTGCCCTACTAGACTCAGTTAAAAATACTTTCACAAGGAAGCATTTTACACATGATTTTTAAAGGACAGATTTAAGCACAATCAGCAAATTGTCAACATGCAATTTCAGTCTTTCAAGGATAACTTTTTCTACACAGTATATATAATTTTATGCCTCCAGATTTCATATCCAACTGGCCCGCAACCCCAAACCTCCCCATCCTGAACCCTATTCTTATTAATCACACATAATTTCTTCTTTAAAGCCCAGTCCAAATGCCACCTCCTTCCTGGAAACTTCCTGTATCAAGAGATCCCAGGTCATTTTTCTAATTCCTATTCCTATCTTTCTCCTCACTAGTCATAGAATAAACCTAGAGTTTCAAGAGAAATAAGAACCTATGCAAGGGTGCCGTATAATATAAACTGGAGAAGGAAACGCTGCCTTAGCATAAAAAAGCCAAGTCTTTCCTGAGAAATATTGGTAAGACATACTTTTAATATTTTAATTAATATTTAAAATACTAATAATTAACATTAAAATAGTAATTTCTTACTCAGTGTGGAAGAAAAAAACAATTCTTTGATAAAGAGGCACCCATTTCAAGCTCGGGGAGAAAGCCAACTGCCAAACAGGGTAAAAATCCCTTATGTTTTCTCTCCCTATCCCTATGCTGTACCCATTCAAGGGTTTGTCCTCACCTCTCCCTTCTGCAAGGCCAACACAGCTGAGCAGAAGAGAAAGGTCTGACATTCATTTGACAATAAGGGCAATGAAAATGCAAGGAGAGAATAATGGATTGAGACAAATATTTGAGAAGATGGAAGGGAAAAGCATGGAACATCCCAAGATAAGTCTGGGAGAACAGAAGGACACTGAAGACACGTACAGGGAACAAGTTAAAGAGAAAGTGAAAAAGAGAAGGAGGTTAGGGAACAGCGAACAGCTTCCATGCGGGACAGCCTTCAAGGTTTAGGCAGGGAGCATCATTTTGTAGAATGCAAAAGAACATAACTAGATATACAGAATGAAGCTAGAGCTGAATTTCTCCCCAGCTCAGGGTGGCTTGGGAAAATTATCTGGACCATTCAGTAGAGAACTGCTTAAACTTTCATCCGGGTTTATTAGGGAGGCATTACCCAAGACAAAGAAGGTTAAAAACTCTTGCTGTTGTCATTTAATCAACCTCCTCTCTGAGGGCCACTGAACAGCAAGGTGCATCAACCACAGAGTAGGACTCCACAAGACAGCCAGAAAAACTGCCCCTACTGTCCCTGCAACCCCCATGTCCCAAAAGGAAAGGGCTCCTGTGGTCTACACTTTTATTTGACATTTGTGACTTCCTACTCTACTCATTTGTTTACTTGTCTGCCTCCCCAAACTTATAGAAGTTCTGTTTCGTCTTGGTGCCACACCCAGCCGTATGCCCGTAATAGTTATTGGTAGTAGACACTGTTCGTTACCTAACCAACATCTACCCCTTCCTTCCTTTCCTAAAAAACTCTGACTTTATTCAGGTAACTACATAGGGCATCCTGATTAATTTCCAAGCCAATCAATGCATTGTATTCCCCAGATGACTATTATTGGTGTGGAGTGGGAATGTAACCAAAGTTGGTACAACCAGACTGAAGGGAAAGACTTGTACTCTATGATTGAGGGGGAAAAAAATATCCTTTTCTCTTTATTTTGCTAGACATGCACCAGGAAATACATGGCTCATCGACACTGGCAGCCATCTTGGAATCACAAGGGACATCAGGCTTAGGATGAAGAAAACACCAAGGAAGACAGAAGACAGACACTAAAGACACCCTGTACATTGTCTTCATCACTGAGCTCATGACTTCATCATGCCTGTGCCCTGGCAGACCTCTGGACTCACAGTTATGTGAGACAGTATCCTGTTACGTTTTGACTCAGTTTGAGTCACAGTTTTCAATACTTGACTATAAAGTTACAAATGAATTTTTTTAATTGAAGAGTAGTGAATGGCAGTTATTTATACATACTTTATAATAGTTTTAAAGAGTTGTTAAAAATAAAAGGTAAATATCACAACAAAGGCTGTGGGAGCTTGGGAGATGGACAGACCATATGGGACTGAATGGAGAAAACACTAAACACTAGCCCCTTAGGTGTAGAGAAGATCGTGGGCAAACACAGGAACTGGGTTTCAAGAGACAAGATTTAAGATCCTGCAATGACCAGATGGAAAAACAGGAATGGATTGGGATACTGGACAGAGAACCAAGACAAAGATTTAAACACAGAGACTAAAGGCAATCTTGGTTACAGATCTTGGGCTATAAGTTGGTGGCTCGGTCAGAAGTTTTGCAAGACATACTTCCTTGAAATAGAGTATGATACCAAGACAGTTTTCAATAATTCAAGTGACATTTGAGAACCTGCTCTGTGCCAGGCACGGTGCTAGATGCTAGAAATATAATGGTAAGCAAGAACAAAGTCCCTACCTTCATGGATCTTATAATCTAGCAAGGAAGTAGGCATTATTCAAAGTTTAGAATTGTAAAATTGCACCAGAAATGTGAAATTAAGGAGAGCCACCCACTTCTGGGAGAACATTTAAGCAGGGGATTGATTTGAGCTGGTGGGATGGCAATTAAGAAAGGTCTCTCTGAGGTAGACACTCTTAAGCAAAATTAAGATCCACAGGCAGGAATTAACTAGGTAAAGACAGGAGAGAAAAGAGCATTCCAGGAAGAGAAAAGAGTACATGCAAATGCCCTGGGACAGGAGGAAACAGGATGCTTGAGAGAGACTGGACAAAGCCCACTGTTACAAAGAGGAAGAGTGAAAGGGAGGTAGGCAATGAAGCTAAAGAAGTAGTTAGACAAGCAGGCAACATTGAGCCATGTAGCTCATAGTCTTTATCCTAAAGGCAATAAAATCCATTGGAGCTTTCTTAGCAAAGGGGGTGTATGAATTAAGATTTGTGTCTTGAAGAGATTACTGCAGGCTGCAGATGGACACATGCAGTTGAGGAGGACCTGACAGGAAGCAATTACAGTCACCCAGGCAACATATGTTGTCTATAGTAGTAGCAGTGACAATGGTGAGAGGTGGATGGATATGAAATATATCTAGGTGATGAAAAGGATATTATATAGGTGTTATAGAGAAAGAATAAAGGAAGACCAATGCCTAGGTGAAAGAGAAGAAAATGGGGTCATCCTCTGCAAAAGGGTGTACACGGCTAGGCCAGTGGGGTTGAGTTTATTTTTTGTCTTTAATGGATGATTATGAATTCATCAGTGGTGCTAACTTGAATGTCAAGGTCTGGAGGCATATAGTACCTCCTCCCTCAACAGAATAAAATTTGATTATTCTAGTTGTAAGGATAATAGTTCCCCAGACTGAAATGTTCACTCATGATGAACATCAACAGTTACCAAGTCATTAATACACTCACCTCCAAGTTGACATGTACCCTCCATTTATTCAACTCTCTTTCCTTCCACTTCTCCTGTTGTCTCCTGGTCTCTTTTTGAAACCCCAATAAAAATTTAGTTCTTTTATCTAAAGCTTTTCAAGAACCTAGGGGCAAGATGGGAATAAAGATGCAGACCTACTAGAGAATGGACTTGAGGATACGGGGAGGGGGAAGGGTAAGCTGGGACAAAGTGAGAGAGTGGCATGTACATATATACACTACCAAACGTAAAATATATAGCTAGTGGGAAGCAGCTGCATAGCACAAGGAGATCAGCTCGGTGCTTTGTGACCACCTAGAGGGGTGGGAGGGAGGGAGATGCAAGAGGGAAGAGCTATGGGGACATATGTATATGTATAACTGATTCACTTTGTTATAAAGCAGAAACTGACACACCATTGTAAAGCAATTATACTCTAATAAAGATGTTAAAAAATAAATAAATAAATAAAAATTTTAAAATAAAGCTTTTCAATTGTTTTTTTTCCCCACAAGAATCAGGAATACTCAATGGAGACCCAAAAAAATTTTTTTCAAAGGAAATATATCACCTTTGCCAGAAGTGACAGTGATTCTTAACTGTTATTTTATATAGCCACATGGCATAAAGAAAAATTATCTAATTTATTTAACCTTCTTACTTAAAATTTATTTAAAAGGTAAAAAATACAGTGGTATAAATTATGGCAACTACTCTTAAAGCAACCTTTTCCCCTGGGATAATTAGGAAGCTCCTCATTTATACCTACAAAGCAAGAGGCCTGGCCCTGTCTATGCACAGAAGATTTTACTGAAATTAACAGATGATTAGAAACTAACCTAAGGTAGACACTAGATTTCTATTTTTCTTAAAGTGGCCAAAATGGCATGCATTTATGAACAAGCATCCTGACTCAAAGGACAATTGTAAAGCACAGAATTTGCAAAACTAATGGGTTCTATTTCTGAGTGGATAAGACCTCTGACTAAAGATAGTGGTAAGTATACTTTCTTTGATAAAAAATAAGGTTAGCTTTCAAAGTAACTAGACTGACTTTTTTATCAATTTTGCCAATCCAAAACAACTATTCATATTCATTTAGGGATATGAAAACGTGGTAAAACTTCATTAGTGGGTGGCTTAGTTCAGCAAAAGACTAATGAAAAGTCAAATTCTTTCTTCCTTCATTGCCCTCCACTAAATCATGACAACTGGATCTGTGAATGCTGTCCCTGGCCACACATATGTCAAATTAGGTTGAAAAATAATAATGATACTCTTTGTCAGATAGCATCTTATATGAATTATCTCTAACACCCACAACAATAGTGAAAGGTAGAAAATTTTATCTTGATTTCATAAATGGAAAGAAACTTGAAGAGATAATAAGTTGTCCAAGGCTAGAATGCCAGGAGGTGATAAAGCTGGGAATCGAGCCTGAATCTCCTGACTCCAAAATCCATACTCTTTACCACATGATACTACACTGTCAACTGGAACTACCAAAGTCCATTTCTGGTGCAGCTTTGGATCCTACAGCTGGAAGAGTTAAAGTTTCAGTAGTACAAGCTCCTTCCAACAAGGGAGAAAGGCAGCTAAATTTCAAGGCAGCCAACAAATACGGTGGAAAATTTTTTCCTTGGGAGGCATTAGTGAAAAGCTCTAGCTCTGGAATCAGACTGAGTTTGAGTCTCATCTCTATCAATGTGTGAGCTCAAGGAAATTTCTCTCTGAGCCTCAGCCTCCCCATTTATCTGTAACATAAAGTATCTATCATAGGGTTATTCTTAGATTTTAAGGAAGTAAAATAAGATGTGTAGCACAGTGATGGCACATACCAAATGTTCAACAAATGTTAGCTATAATTATTTCAAAGAGTAAAACTAGCTTCACTGTAACTGGTACCTATTCATTCACCTTGGTGAATGAATGGCTTTCTGGAAAAGCACAGGATAACGCTTATATGGCAATGAAGCTCTTCAGAATCATCCCGTTTTTACTACCGTTCTCATATGGTGTGACTTCCTGCTCCCACACATTGTTATTCAGTAAGAGATGGACTAGAGGGATCACTATACAGTTGGTTTCTATTAGCTTGTGGTCAACTTAAATCTTTTTGATATAAACAGATGTTAAGCCACCTCGGTTCATAATACTCATTTACAGCTGACTTAGGAATTTAAATGCAAACATTTAAAAATGGGCTTGCTTACAGAAGACATTCACAAGGACCCTGAGATGATCCATATGACAAACTGCATTGAAGTTTTTGTGGAGTTAAAAGTTCTCAGAGCAGGCACTAAACTTATGTCAACTGCCCTTCAGAGAGTGTTGTTTTTGTCTAATGCCACGATATCAGCATATCACCACAGATGGCAGCTTGAACAAATATAAGAATGTGATCTTTTCAGCTATTATTGGATTCTGTATAATACACCCCCATGGAGTCTATATATGATCATTTCAATTCATGTGGAAAAGAAGTTCTACATCAGTCATGTTTGCTGACATCAGAAAACAAGCCATTTATAGAAAGAATTCCTCTAAGCACAGATATTTGTGGAAAGGATCCTCTTCAGGTGGTAATTTGTGACTAATATTTTTGACTCTGTGCTTGTCTTAATTATGCATTAGCCAAGAAATATGCATCAAGTGTCACTTTATCTTCCTACATCTGATTAAAAGTATCTGCTAACGGGACTTCCCTGGTGGCACTGTGGTTAAGAATCTGCCTGCCAATGCAGGGGACACGGGTTCATGCCCCATTCCGGGAAAATCCCACGTGCCACGGAGCGGCTGGGCCCGTGAGCCATGGCCTCATGCCCCATTCCGGGAAGATCCCACATGCCGCGGAGCAACTAAGCCCGTGCGCCACAACTACTGAGCCTGCACTCTACAGCCCACAAGCCACAACTACTGAGCCCACGTGCCACAACTACTGAAGCCCATGGGCCTAGAACCCGTGCTCCACAACAAGAGAAGCCACCACAATGAGAAGCCCGTGACCGCAACGAAGAGTAGCCCCCGCTCACCACAACAACTAGAAAAAGACCACGCCCAGCAACAAAGACCCAACACAGCCAAAAATAAATAAATTTATGGAAAAAAAAAAGAAAGTATCCTCTAAAGGTAGGTACCAAAAGTTTGAACTGCATTAGCAGTTCTCTAATTGCCTGCACATTAGAATCACCTGGAGAACTTTTTAAAAATACAAATGTCGGGCTTCCCTGGTGGCGCAGTGGTTGAGAGTCCACCTGCCAATGCAGGGGACACGGGTTCATGCCCCATTCCGGGAAAATCCCACGTGCCACGGAGCGGCTGGGCCCGTGAGCCATGGCCTCCGAGCCTGCGCGTTCGGAGCCTGTGCTCCACAACGGGAGAGGCCACAACAGTGAGAGGCCCACGTACTGCAAAAACAAAAAAAAATATATATATATATATATACACACAAATGTCTAGACCTCACCCTAGATTGGTTAGGTCAGAAGCTCTGCAGTGTTTTTTTTAATGGTTATTGAATTTTATCTTATTTTATTTTTTAATTAATTTTTATTGGAGTATAATTGCTTTACAATGTTGTGTTAGTTTCTACTGTACAGCAAAGTGAATCAGCTATATGTATACATATATCCCCTCTTTTTTGGATTTCCTTCCCTCTGCAGTGGTTTTTTGAAAGCTCCTCAAGGCATTCTAATTTGAATTGAGATCAGATGAGCTCTGAGGTCCCTTTCACCTGTCCTTCATTTTAGAAATACATTGAAGATTTTCCTCCCCCAAGATGCTTTCCACGATCTTGCCTACTCACGTTAAAAGTAAAAATTGAGAGAAAGTATTCCGTTCTCAATAACTCTGCATACACATTTGTTATGCTTTGACTAAACATCTGCTATTTTCAGCAGAGTTTCCGCTAAACAAAATGCATTTAGCCAGAGCAAATTTAAGGATTAAGTGAAAGAAGCTTCTATTTTCTTCTTCCTGAAATCAGAAAGTACAACTCAGACCTCATTCCTTTTTCCCTGAATTGCTGCATCTCGTCCTCCTCCTTTCTCAATTCTGAATCCCTCCCACTTCCTTCCTGTGGGATCTACAGATCCTCACTACCCTTCCAACCCTCCTCCCCCAAAAAACAAGCTAGAAATCGACTGCTTCCTCCCTCAACTTCTACCCCATAAACAAAAATACTGAAGCCCAAACTATGAAATGTTACAACAGGGAAACCTAAATTCAATCACGATGTTCCAATAATTTTCACCTTGTCTGTCAGAAGTCACACAGATTTTCCTAACACTACTAAACTTTTCAGAAATCAAGAATATACTAAGGGAAAGACATGCATATTGAAGTGGACCAGAATGAAGGACACTGATACCAATAACATACTTTGAAATGCATCAAAAACTGGATTGATGGATGGATAGATGGTAAAGCAAAGTGATGGTAGTGTAGAACCTGGAAGGAGAGTTTGTGTGTGCTCACTCACAATCCTTTCAATGTCTCAGTGTTTGACTTTTTTTTAATTGAAGTATAGTTGATTTGTAATATTATATTATTTTCTGGTGTGTGACATAGTGATTCAATATTTTATAGATTATGCTCCATTTAAAGTTATTACAAAGTAATGGCTACTTTTTAACTAAAATATTGGGAGAGAAAGAATGTCCTAGAGAAAAATCTGGATGCATCTCACAGACATAATGATAAGTGAAATAAGCCAAACAGCAAAAGAGTACATATTTTACAACTCCAATTACATAAAGGTCAGGAATAGTGAAATAGTCTGTGGGAACCCGAATAGTGGAAACCTCAAGGTGGGAAAATATTGATTGGGAAAGGTCATTAGAAAGCCTTCTGCAGTGCTGGAAATGTTCTGCATCTTGATTTATTTCTTGTTCTGTTTCTGGATGCCTGAAGATAGATAGATAGATGATAGATAGATAGAATCCATTGAGCTCTGCAGTTTAGTACGGTAAGTTGTATTTCGATTTTTTAAGAAAAAGCTTTAAAGAATTTACCAATGAAAAGTAGTCATATGAGTTTGCTGTATTACTTTTAATAACTCAGTGTTATTCATGTTGTATTAACTTGCACTCTGGAGCAAAGAACCACTTAATCATACATAGAACTGTAACTCCCACAGATTTTGCTCAGAATCCTCCTTTTCCACACTGAAGGCCTAGGCTGGGGAGACCACAGGTGAACTTCACGGGCTGCTGATCTGCCTCTCTGGAGACCTAAAATAAAGATCACTCCAAGCTAAATGTAACCCAATTTAGAAAGTCTAAATGCAGGAAGAAAGGAGGGAAAAGAGGAAAGGAGAAACAACCTACCACAGTTACAATTCTTGTCTGTGGCCATTCAATCTTTTATGTTATTCGTCCTTTAGCCTTTGTGCAGAGAGAACAAAAAGCCTTGTGGGTCTTTTCCTCCATTTTTCAGCTTAATGCTTCCCAGCCCTTCCCCAGGGAAGTCTGATGGAACAGGATGAAACAACAACAATGAAGCAAAGCTGCACAAGTGGGTGACAAAAGAGGAGCACCCTTTCCCATCAGTGTTTTTCATCTAAAAATTACAATGATTCTATGTAAAATCCTAAACAATAGACAAATCAGATCACTTTTTACTGACTTATCATTCTGAGGTTTTGTGATGATAAAACAAAAGAGGAAACACAACAAAACAGAGGCAGAAAAGTATATGTGATGTTCATAACAACCAACATAGAGAAGTATCTCTTGAAAAATCTAAGACCGGTTACAGGACACAAACCATGTGAAACACGTAAACAATGTGTAAATCCCCAATAATCGCTATAAAGGAAGTTAGTCACATATTTCTCTTGATATCTTCCGAACTCTGTGTAGACTCAAACTTCTTTCACCTAAATCTCAAGCAGTTTAAAAACCAGAGTTTTTTCATTTAAAGCCACACTCTAAATCAATATGCAGGAAAAAAAATTTTTTTGTATTTTCCCATTCCTTAGGGGAAGAGAGAAGTTAGTGAGAGTTCTTAATTCTTTGCGTGAATGCTAAAAAGATTCTGAAAATATTTTGACTTGAGTGGGGTAATCCTCTAGAGGGAAATTTGATATTTGCACCAAAGGAACAAGATGAATATTGTCAATCTTCACCAAATTATGCTTTATTCAGCTTCTTACTTTTCAAGATGCAAAGTATGATCTCAGATTGTCTGCTATGAAAATTTCCCAAAAAGTTCCACACTGATCAGTGTGATTGTTAGGCCCTGAGCTAAGCTGGAGAGAGCCTAGCTGTCAGGTGTCAGGGTAGCCGATTAAGAAAACAAACCAAAATGAAAGTAACAGTCAAGCCTTTAATCACTTATTGCAATAGTATCAGCAAGAGGCCAAACCAAAGAAAGTGTCAACTCCTCCCGTTCCATTTTCCCCCATGGAACATCACCACTCACCAGTCACCAATCGAGTGTCAGGTGAACCAGCACAGATGGGGTCATTTCACTGTCAAAGGAGCCCCAAACAAAACGTTCCTGCAGCTTTATGGGCCCAGAGGATAAGGGGAAGAGAGTGGGAAGTGCTAGGCGTGGAAAAGTACTAAGTACTTCGTCAGAGTGGAGGAAAGTGTCTCTAAGGTCTTCCGCTGCCTTCGCCATAAAGAAACTTCTGCCGAAGGCCCAAGGTAAAGAGGCCTCCAAGTGGAAGAAGCTGGGCTAGGGATGCAGCCATGTGTAAGAGCATGGGCAGACAGAGAGGCCCAAGCCCTGGATGATAACTCCTTTCAAAGGCGGCAATGCACTGGCCGTGCCCCAAGTCTGGTATGCGGAGGGCAGTTTTCCCCCATGAGGCCTGCCATGTAATTACAGTTGCAAAAACTATCAATAGTCAGGCTAAAAGATCACATAGATTTTGGCAAGGAGCTAGACTCCTCAGAGGTAACTTTTGAAAAGATTTCATTTTGTTTATCTCCCACATTGACCTTTAGGTTGTGAAAGAAATTCAGTGTCACCAAGTTTGGAAAGAAAAAAATATATATATATATAGTGTGTGTATATATATATATATATATATATGGAACATATTGTAAATGTTTTCACAAGTACATAAAAACACATAATTTCACCATAAATCAAACCTTAGGAAAGTAGAAGGGAAGAAATAATAAAAATAAGAGCATAAATTAATGAAATTAATTTGAAAAAATTTGAAACAAATGTGTAAGATGGACAATTAACAAAGTGAAAATTTGGTTCTTTGAAAATAATAATATTGGACAATCCCTAAGATTGATTAAGGAAGAAAATAAGGAAACATAAATTACTGATATCAGGAATCAAAAAGGAGCAGCATCTCAGATGCTGCAGACATGAAAAGGTAATACAGACAGGAAAACTAATAAAAGATGAGAGTACTTAAACCTTCAGGCCAATAAATTTGACAACTTGGATGAAAGAAAAATTCCTCCAAAAATACAATTTATCATAGCTATCAGAAGAAAGAGAAAAATCTGAATAGTGTGACATTCATTAACAAAATTGAATTCATGATTTAAACTTAAACACACACACACTCTTGAATTCTCCCAAACATTCAAGGAACAAAACACAAATTTAGCAAAAGTTCTTCCAAAGAATAGAAATATAGGAAACATTTTCTAATTATTTTTATAATGACAATAAAATGTTTATTCAAAACTTTTTTTAAATTGCAGATCTAAACATGAAAGGTAAAAAAAATAAACTTTTAGAGGAAACATAGGTCATCACTTTGGAGGAAAAGACTTCTTAACAAAGATACAGAAAACACTAAAACATAAGAGAAAAAACTGATATATTGGAATATATTAAAACTGAGAATTTCCATTCATGAAAAAGCACCATAAGAGTGAAAACCAACACACAAACCTAGATATTTACAATACATATTACTGCCACCATACTCATATTCGGAATACATGAAGAACTTACAAGTTAATAAATAAAAGGCAAACAAGCCAATAGGGAAAATGGTCACTTCACAAAAGAGGGTATCTACATGGCTTATATGCATATGACAGGTTCCCAACATCATTAGTCATCAAGGAAATGCAAATTAAAATCACCACTTGCCAGGAACTAAAAAGATACAATGAGACAACACTCATAAAAAGTTAAAAATAGAAAATACTTTGGGACTGTTGAAGAGGCAACGAGAACTTTGTGGGTGGGAATGTAAGTTGGTACATCTATGGAAAACTGTTCGGCAGTATCCAGCAAAGCCGAACATGGGCAGTACCTATAACTCAGAAATTCTACTCCTGGATATATATTCAATTGAAATGCATATAATGTTCACCAAAAGATGTGTAATAGAATACGTGTAGAGACATCTTAATAATAGGTAAATGTCCACCAGCAATAAAATGGATAAATAGTGGTATATCCTTACATTGTAATACAAAACATCAATAGAAATGGACAGTCTACAAATATACCCAACAGTATAGATGAATCATGCAAACAAAATGTTCAGGAAAATAAGCCAGACACCAAAGAATGTACATAGTGACTACCTATGTAAAGTATAAAAACATGTGAAACTAACCTATATTGTTAAAATCAAGGTGATAGTTACCCTTGGAAAAGTGCTGAGGAAGGACTGGAAGAGTGTTCGGGGTGTTAGTAGTGTTCTATTTGGATATAGGTTATATAAATATATTTAGTTTGTGAAAAACTCCTCAAGCTGCATACTTATGATATGTGCACTTTTCTGTGTATTATATCCAAGAAAAGGGAAAAAAAATCCCCTGTATATTTAAGAGATATGATAGGATTTATAAGTATTTAAAACACATCATGTAAGCTTGCAACAATGGTTGCCTTTAAAAAATAACTGGGAAAACAAAGACAATTTAGGATGGGATTAATATCTTTAATATCTTTTTTTTAACCACAAATTTTTCTGTATTATTTAAAATTTTACCTTTTGTACATATTACCAACTTTGCAAAAAATTTAAATACAACATTAAATCAAGTGTTGCTAAAGTAAATGCCACCAAGGCCAATAAGCACATGAGAAGATAATCTATTATCGTTAGTCTTCAAAGAAATACTAATTAAAACCACAACACGATACAACTACACAACCACTAAAATAACTAAAACTAAAAAGACTGAAAATAACAAGTGTTAGCAAGGATGCAGCACAACTGGAACCCTAGTTCTGCTTTGGGGGTGTAAAATAGTTCAATCACTTTGGGAAACAGTTTGGCAGTATCTTATCAATCTAAACCTGCTCCTACTATCAGCCCAATAATTTCACTCCTAGGCATTTACCCTAAAGAAAAGTAAACATATGTCCATGCAAAGACTTATTCATAGCAGTTTTATTCATAATAACCAAAAGCTAGAAACAACTTGAATGCCCTTCAATAAGTGAATGGATACATAAATTGTGGTACTATACCCATACAAGAGAATACCGCTCAACAATGAAAAGGAACAGACTACTGGTACTCACTACATGGATGAATCTCAAAAACATTGTGCTGAGTGAAAAAAGCCAACTCAAAATAGTGAAAAGTTTTTAAATGATAATACCCAAAGCAGGATTAGGTGAAAAAAATTAGATATTTGTATTACTGCCTGTAGGACATAATTGATGTGATTACTAAGGACAAGGTAGTAATATGTATCCTTATTTTTTGAGCCAGTAATTTTTACTTTAGAGAACTATTTTAAATAAAAAATAAAAGATTCAGATAAATATATATAGAAAGTCATTGAAAATATTTTTAAATTACATACAATTTATATGTCCAACAATAACCAAGTGATCAAATGATGACATACTCGTGACTACTTTGAAAACATTGTAATGGGATAGGAAGATATTAATTATAAGTGTTATGTGAAAATAGCAGGATTCAGCTCAGCATGCACAGTGTGATTCTCAAGATATATTTCTTCTCAAGGAAACTCCTCACCCGAACCAACTGATTAATCATTCAGCCCAAATTCACATATTTTGGTAAAACTCAAGGCACAAATGATCATTGAACTTCATTAGATTTTACCCTGAAAACAAATTTGGATCAAGTATTGACAATCATTTCTTGCAATTGAGAGAGTGCTGAATAGTGATGGGCGGTTGCCTTGCTATCCTCTTCCCTACCTGTCACAACATCCTCTGGAGTAGCCAGCTGTGTATACTCAGTATTCTCCAGTCAAGGTGAATAATGAATGCAATCCACCATCCCCCAACTTAATTCTTTTCAACACAGAAGGCACTCATCTCAAATCAGCAGTCCTCTATTCAGAAGCCATGAGTCTTCACTGGAAAGCTATCGTTACTTAGCAAGAGTAAGAAGCATTCAAATTCATGAAAAGCAAACTGTACCTGTTCACTCCTTTGCTATAAAATGTGTCAACTGTCATGGGTATAACATGCCGAGAGCTTAAAACTGGGGGGACATAAAGCATTTTCCATATACCTTCTGAACTTACACATTACCCAATTTCTTATCATGACAAGGCATATTTGTGTTAGGTGGGTCATGCAATATTATTATTCCAGATTAAGAAATTAATTTAAGCACTGATAAATGAAAGTGTTAATTTAAGCACTGATAAAAGTATTATTCCAGATTAAGAAACTAATTTAAGTAGTGATGAACCGAAAGTGGCAATCTGACTGTTCTGACTATCCAAGTGTCTTAACCACAATGTGAAATTAGTGGCGAAAAGGGTGCATTTACCCAATATTACTTTTGGTGAAAGGAGAGTAAGATCCAAATTAAAGACCTAATTTATGTGGAATGAGAAGATTCCAAACAAGGAAACACAATGTGGACTTTAAAATAAAACTGCTGCTCCAACCAACTGTTGGCAGGGAGTTCTTACACTGTGTCCTCACTCTTGTAGAATGATGCATAAAACATGACATTCTGAAGCACACAGAGCACACAGCAGTTAGAGAATATGCTCCTGGCCTGAAGTGTCTATCCTTGTCACAGCAATCAGCACGCTGCTCACTAAACAACCTGTTCATCATTGGATTCCAGTGCTCAGTGTGGAGTAAGCATTAAATATATTTGCTGAATGATGATTAAATGAATGAAATGAAATCAATGGGTGACAGACCCAGGTCTAACCTATGTAATTTTATCCTAATGAAGATCTGTTTCCAAACGTTAGTTCTGTTTGGCCAGAACTAACCAGCCAAACGGTTCTGTTTATCATTCTCCTATTAGGTCATCAGGGTTGATTATGCACTCAGTAGGCCAGTTAATTGTGGCAAGTTCTACAGTTAAAGATTGCAACATCAACTGACCAGTTCAACACAGGCACACATTTAGAATCATTAAAATTTCCTAACTTATTAAAATAGGAAAGACATTTTGTGAAAATGCACAACTGAGTGTGGATTTTGAAAATGTTTCTCCTTTAGTTCACGAGTCAGGTCCAGGACAAGATTATGTTAAAAACAAAACAACATGCCCAGGCAAAAACAGAGACACAGATGTAGAGAACAAACGTATGGACACCAAGGGGGTAAAGTGGCCAGGTGAGAGGGTGGTGGGATGAATTGGGAGATTGGGATTGACATATATACACTAATATGTATAAAATAGATAAGTAATAAGAAACTGCTGTATAAATAAATAAATAAATAAATTTTAAATGCCCAAAATGGAGTCCCTTATGCTAAGCTCCATGTAAGCAAACCAAGACTTAATTACCATTTCTGCTCTCCCAGAAACAGAATCCTAAACCAATCAAGAATTACCTAATCAGCACTACTTAGGTAATCTGCCTGATGGACCCCTGCTATGACCTAAAGAAAAGTTACTTTGCAATAACCAACCCACTTTTTTCTGGGACTTTTAAATATTCCATTTCCTAAAAATGTGAGTGTGCAACAACTTTAGAATTTAATACGTAATTCTTATGTTAAAAGTTAACTCAGTGAAATAAGTTGGACTGAGAAAAACAAATCCTGTATGATCTCACGTATATGTGGAATCTAAAAAAAACAAATTCATAGAAACAGAGATCAGATTTGTGGTTGCCAGAAGCAGGGTGGAGATGTGGTGGAATTGGATGAAGGTGGTCAAAAGGTACAAACTTCTGGTTGTAAGATAAATAAGTACTGGGGATATAATGTACAATATGATGACTATAGTTAGCAATGCATGTATAATTTGAAAAAGAGTAGATCCTAAAAGTTCTCATCACAAGGAAAAAAATTTTATAACTATATGAGGTTACAGATATTAACTAAACTTAATGTGATAACCACTTCACAGTGTCTACATACCTCAAGTTATTATGCTGTACACCTTAAATTTATACAGCACTGTATGTCAATTAAATCTCAATACAACTGTAAGGTAGATAAATAAATACATACATATATATATATACACTTCCGTTTGGCTTTACCTGATTTAAATCGATTTTTGGGGCTTCCCTGGTGGCGCAGTGCTTGAGAGTCCGCCTGCCGATGCAGGAGACGCGGGTTCGTGCCCCGTTTCGGGAGGATCCCACATGCCGTGGAGCGGCTGGGCCCGTGAGCCATGGCCGCTGAGCCTGCGCGTCCGGAGCCTGTGCTCCGCAAATGGGAGAGGCCACAACAGTGAGAGGCCCGCATAACGCAAGAAAAAAAAAAAAAAAATCGATTTTTGCTCAAATAAACTCTTAAAACTGAAAAAAATAGTTAACTCATTTTCCAAGGTCTCATTTTACAGGATGTTCAAGGAGCAGCTAGCAATTTTCTTTAGGAATACCAATTCTGTGGCTAACTTGTCATTTTTTAAAAGCACATTACAAAATAAAAATGGAAGTATTTAATATTTAAGACTATCAGATCCATTTTAAAAGAAAAATAGTAACTACAGTCAGAATAAAATAGGGAAGTAGATTTCAAGTCAGTTCATCTCAGGGGCTTTCAATTACTGGGACAATTATTATCATCTATAGAATATCATTCAAAGATCCCCCCTACTAGCCTGACAATTGCTTTTCAGACCAAGTGCCAGTCTGAAATATATAACAAGACAGCTCCTTTCCCAGATAGTAATTTTCCACATTTTACTCCTGTAAAGCTGCTTTTAGGAGTCCTGAGTTCAGTAAAAAGATAAAATAGAACCAGTAGAACCAACTCTTTCTAAACTTTCTAATGAAATATGAACGCACATACAGGTCAAAAGTGTAAAGGCCAATGAATTTTCACAAACTACCTTGCACCCAGATCAAGAAACACATTATCAGCACCCCCAGGAATGCTACCCTGTGCTCTCTTCTAAGAACTAGTCAAAACAATGGCAGTCAGTATCCCAACTTCTGACATCTAGCTATGTTTTGTCTGTTCTGTATTTTATATGAGTCATACATATTGTAATTTGTTGTTGTAAATTCTTTGCTCTTGTTGCTGTATACTGTTCCAGTGAATGGATAGAATACACATTTGTCAAGTCTACTATTGATGGGCATTTGAGTAGTTTCCAGTTTGGGGCTATAACAAATAGTGTTGCTATGAATATCCTAGTACATATCTTTTGGTGAACATATGGACACACTTCTGTTGGCTATGTAGCTAAGTGTGAAAATGCAGTCACAGGAGTGCATATCTTCAACTTTGGTAAGTAATGCCAATTTTCAAAAAAGGTTGTACCAATTTATACTCCCACAGCATCACAAGAGTTCCCTATTATATCATTTATCTCATATATTTAAATGATCAACGTACATGTGCATCTCCTTAAGTGGTTGATACAAGGATGAAGGGTATGATGGGAGACACCATCAGACACAGGCAAAGGATAAAAATTAGTTTATTTATGTGAAGGAAAGTAATCATCTGCATATAGAAAACTACATAGGATAGGGGCACAACGTAGTCCTAGGTGAGGGGAGGAAAAGGCAGGCAGGTTTCCATAGCGAAGAGTTTCTAACAAAGCTCCCAGTGGACCAAATGTAAAATAGATAGCTAGGGAGAAGCAGCCGCATAGCACAGGGAAAACAGCTCGGTGCTTTGTGACCAGCTAGAAGGGTGGTATAGGGAGGGTGGGAGGGAGCGAGACACAAGAGGGAAGAGATATGGGGATATATGTGTATGTATAACTGATTCACTTTGTTATAAAGCAGAAACTAACACACCATTGTAAGGCAATTATACTCCAACAAAAACGTTAAAAAAAATATTACTCAGCCATAAAAAGGAACAAAATTGAGTCATCTGTTGAGACATGGATGGATCCAGAGACTGTCATACAGAGTGAAGTAAGTCAGAAAGAAAGAAACAAATACCGTATATTGACACATGTATGTGGAACCTGGAAAAATGGTACAGATGAACCGGTTTGAGAAGTTGAGACACAGATGTAGAGAACAAATGTGTGGACACCAAGGGGGGAAAACTGCGGTGGGGTGGGGATGGTGGTGTGATGAATTGGGCGATTGGGATTGACATGTATACACTGATGTGTATAAAACTGATGAGTAATAAGACCCTGCAGTATAGAAAAACAAACAAATAAACAAAAAACAACTAATACTAAACTTTCTTTGGGTTATTTATATGGAAATATGTTAATATAAATGTTTCAGACACTACAGGAAATTTCAAAAAATCTTATATGTTCTGGTATAATGTTATAAGCTATAATTCTAGTTATTACTTTAAAATGTATATCTCAGAAATAACTAAATTTCCTTGTCAATTGCATTATTATGAACTTTCATCAAATCTTTAACCATGGTCTTTTTTGTTTTTTTGTTTTTTTTTTTGTGGTACGCGGGCCTCTCACTGTTGTGGCCTCTCCCGTTGCGGAGCACAGGCTCCGGATGCGCAGGCTCAGCAGCCATGGTTCACAGGCCTAGCCACTCTGCAGCATGTGGGATCTTCCCAGACCCGGGCACGAACCCGTGTCCCCTGCATTGGCAGGCAGACTCTCAACCACTGCGCCACCAGGGAAGCCCCCGTGGTCATTTTTAAGTCTTTTGTCATTTACAGACAGTTCTGGGTGTACTCTGATGCTTCTGCAAAAATGTTCCTATAAAAGGGTTTCATCTTCAAGGAATTCATGGAAAAGACCCTGACAAGTACAGGTTTCTGGTAACTGACTATACTCCTGAACTGAATGAATAAGCATTTTCAGAACTCAGATGAATTCATAAAAGTGCTAACAAAAGATCAAGATGAAAAAAATTAATTACATGGGACTGAGTGAACTGATGAGGATGATTACAATTTTTGTGACTTTCTGTTTGAATAAAAAAAAATTTTCTTTAAATCCCATAAGGACTCAGAGGCAAAAAATATACAATTTTCACTGCAAAGTAATGGAGCTGTTACAGTGGAGGATTACTGGACTGAATGTCAACATTATGACATAGTATGAGTGTGTTTCATGTTTGGTAATTGCAATCGTTGCTTTTGTTGTGGTCATCCATTTACAATGCTTGGTGTCCGTTTATTTATCTCTCGTAAAAATAAAATACAGTGTGTGTGTGTGAAAATAAATAAAATAAATAAAATAAAATAAAATTCCCTGACGACAAAAAAAAAAAGAATCCGCCTGCCAGTGCAGATGACACAGGTTCGAGCCCTGGTCTGGGAAAATCCCACATGCCTCGGAGCAACTAAGCCCATGCGCCACAACTACTGAGCCTGCACTCTAGAGCCTGAAAGCCACAACTACTGAGCCCATTGCCACAACTACTGAAGCCCATGCGCCTAGACCCCATGCTCCCCAACAAGAGAAGCCACCACAATGAAAAGCCCACACACTGCATAGAAGAGTAACCCCCACTCGCCACAACTAGAGAAAGCCCACGTGCAGCAACAAAGACTCAATGCAGCCAAAAAGTAGTTAATTAATTTTTTAAAAGCCCCCAGTGGCCAATCATACAAATTGAGGTTCTACCAAGAATTCCATCCACCTACCTCATCCTCAGAGGATCTTACAGGTTCCTGGGTCACTACTGTTCTGGAAGCTCTTGCTAAGTATTTTGTCTGCTCACCTTGGGAAGACAACTGGAAATAATCTGAGTCCCAATACATACCTGAGTGTTTATTATTACTGTGAGAGTTGGAAAAATCAAGCCAACCCCTCAGTAAACCATATTCGTACCAAAAAGCCCACCTGAGATACTTTCTCCAATAAACTGTAAACTCCTCTAGTATAGCATATTGTTTAATCTTTTATCCCAAATATTAATGCACTATATAGAACACAATAGGTTCTCAACAAATGCCCTTGGAACTGAACTGTGTAAAACAATTATTATCATTCCCACTTTACAATTGAGCATAGTGCCAGACACACAGTAAGCCCCCAATTATGGTAGCTTCAGCTAAATCTTACTCCAAAGCAATGCTCTCTGTACTACACCACTCTACTTGACAACACCACATTGAAAATCAGTTTATTTTGTGTGACCCCAAGGAATAAATTTAGGAAAAGAGACTTCACTTCAATATAAAAACATTTCTAATAGTTGGAGATGTCTAAATATCATTTGCTTCAGAGGTTACTACTAATAAAAGCGCCACTTATGAAGTATTTACTATTCTTACTCCACAGAAGATATTTATTGCACACAGCACAGTTGCTCTGTATACATGGAAAAACAGAAATACTTCTGGTTTATGTGTTCATCAAAGTGACAGCAAACGTATAATCAAAAAAAAGGAATGTGGGCTTCCCTGGTGGCGCAGTGGTTGAGAGTCCGCCTGCCAATGCAAGGGACACGGGTTCGTGCTCCGGTCCGGGAAGATCCCACATGCCACGGAGCGGCTGGGCCCGTGAGCCATGGCCACTGAGCCTGCGTGTCCGGAGCCTGTGCTCCGCAACGGGAGAGGCCACAGCAGTGAGAGGCCCGCGTACCGCAAAAAAAAAAAAAAAAAAAAAAAAAAAGGAATGTATAATTTTAACTGTGATAGAGGTACATGGTCTATGATATACTAGAAGGGTGAGGAGGCTTAAGCTAAACTACCACTCTCCCTAAGAAAGTGATATTTAAAGTTGACATCTAATGACTGGTTAACTAGAAGATAAAGAAAGGCCCCCAACCAACAGGAAGAGTGAAGTGTTTGAGGAAGTACAAGGAGACCAGTGTGGCTGGAATAGAATGCTAAGAGGAGGATGCAAAGACACTAGATTGGGCCAGCTCACAAAGGGTTTTACAGACTCTATTAGGGATTTGGGGCTTTATCCTGATATGAGTAAGTGTGGGTTTACTCAGTGTAATGTCCTAACTTTCTCTATCAATTTTTGGTAAGCAGCAAGCAATAACAAGGACACAGAAGGTTAGTGAAGTCAAGTGAAGAATTTTAAGATTCTGGTGAGGACTTTGTTATAATAGCTAACCCTGGGATCAGGGCCAGTAAGGAAACAAATTAAGTCTGAAGGAGCAGGTAATGAGGGGCAGACCAAAACATCGGACTGTCACGATGCACAAAAATAATTCAATCAACAGTAAGTGAAAGTGGTTGCAAAGGTAAGGAAATTATTACCATAGAACAAAATTTCAGATTTTACCCAAGTTCAGAGTAATTTTTATCGAGAAGCTCAAAGTGATATGAAGGTGACTAGAGTTAAGGACATCAAGAAAACATTATGAAGCTATAATTTTAGAAGGGTTGACACCATAGAAATCAGGCCCTCTGAAGAAGACTTAGGAAAGAAAGAAGAGGATAACTTTCAGACAGATGGTGAAGTCCTTAAGAAATGTGACGAGAATATCTTGAAGAACAAGTCTGAGTGATAAAAGATGGAAAGGGACAAGAAAATTACCAAAAAGTATTTAAGATATTGATCAGACCTTCTCAAATCAAGTGTTAGCAATCAATTCACAATGGCAAATAAATAATTCCTCTTAGAAGAACAATTTTCAAATATTAACATAAAAAAGGGCTGTGACTATAGTTTGGGGAACTTTGTTTTCTTTATTCAACTTCTTATTTAAGGTCATAGAAATCCAAGATCGACAAGTTGTTTGTTTGTTTTTAGTTGTGGGTAGGATGTAAACATCTAACTTTTTTTAATTTTAGGAATTAGAATATACAACCCTCAAGTGATCTAAAGAAATTCCACTAAGTATTCTTCATGAAGAACTCCATCTCTTGTGCATTACAGGGTGCAACTTCTAGATCAGAGGAATCTTGACATCTTTCTAAAATGTATTGCAACATTACTAAGAATGAGGAAAGAGATGAAGGTGAAAAGCCCCATCTGAAATGAGACCATTTTAATATCATCAGAGAGTCTGAGGAGCGAAAATTCATGAAATTCTTTTAAAATATGAAATGGTAAGAAAGGGGATTTCTAGAAAGTAATCATCCGCATATATGCTTTCTTGATCAGACAGAAAGGGTAGGTCTATGTAAATCCAAAATATGAACTCTTCATGGAAAATAAGCATCGTACTCAGGCTGCCAAGTAAATGATCACCTGCCACATGACTTAAACATTGTAAACTGACATATTCCGAAGCACATTTTGGAAACTGCTCAAAATGCAGGAAGTGTCTGCTTCCAGCCTGGACGTTTGTTCTACGACTTCAACTCGAAGCATTCCGTATTTCCTCTGAGGCCATGGCTTATAAATCAGATGAGACTGGTCATCTTGCAACAAAGTGGACTTTTAAAATGTGATTTTGAAAAGATTGGAAAGTGTAATACAACAGGTTTTTCAGTCTTCAGGGTTGAGAAATGATTGTCTTATTGACCGCTCTATTGAGAATGATATTACTCCAGAGAGATGTAGACCTGTAACATTTCCAGGGGCCACATCATTAGATGTTTTATTTCAGGGACTAAATGGTCAGATACCAATTATGTGATTTACTCCAAAAGGTAAAATAATAATAGCTTAAGGGCTCCAATCATTGCTTTTATTTCTGAGTTAATCATGATATTTTAACAAATCCACAAAGGAAAGCCTTACTGATGAATTCCAGTGAAATTTAAATACTCCAATATAGGTATATGGTTAATGACAATATAGATGGGTGGTTCACACTTTAAATGTCACTATCACTGAAGAGAAAAATCCAAAGGAATGCATTACAAAATGGTTCTATATTTGCATCTGTAGAAACAATGTATTTCTAGTCTTCAAATAAACATACACAAAATAAGGAACAGTTTTACAAAGTCAATACCTTGCTAAATTAATTCACTGTTGCCTTTCCAGGTATCCAAGCTCTAGATGGCCTTTCACCTTTTCGCCCCCACAGCAGTTCAGAGAATACCCATTCGCACCATCTCCCCACACACTGGCTTGCATTTAATGACTAGAATTCATGCAAACTGGCTGCTCTTACAGGCTCATAAGGAGATGGTGAAATCTGGAACCAGGTGTATGACGGCCAGTTAATTGGCTCTTTCTTTGCCAAACACCAGGGAACAGCTGGTTTTCATTGTTGTTCTAATGAGCTGCGCTGAAAGTGAAGCTGGGCACATTAGTTGGAGCTCTTATGGTGCTATGTACAGTCTTGGAAATCACACTCATCACTGCCAGAGGCTTTTATTGTGAAAAGAATAGTTTCTATATTTTAAAAATGCAATCTGATATTAGAAGAAGGCAGCAGTGTGTCTTGGTTGCCCCATTTCAGTCCTCATGTTTCTAAATGGTCATTTCTTTTTTTTTTTTTTTTTTTCTTTATTGGAGTATAATTGCTTTACAGTGGTGTGTTAGTTTCTGCTTTATATCAAAGCCTTTTCTTTTTTAAACTGAATTTTGCTTTTTCTTTGTAAAGTTAAGAGTATCTTTTTTTTTTTTTTTTTTTCTTTTTTTTCCCATATCTCTTCCCTCTTTGTCTCCCTCCCTCCCACCCTCCCTATCCCACCCCTCCACCTCCACCTATCCCACCTCCACCCCTCTAAATGGTCATTTCTTCTGCCACCTCTTCCCTTGAATGGGCACATATATCTGATATAAGTGCACATGTCTGAGCACCACAGGCACACACACCTCGCTGGGTAATCCCCTGGGAGAAGAGGCAGCACGGTTTCAACGTAGGCAGAATGAGTTTAAGCTTGCAAGCCTGGTAGCCAGAGCCAAAGGCCAAAAGCCATTTTAAAAGTAAGAATAAAGCACAACTATGGAGTAGCTTTGTAAATCATACTCTTTAGGAGGCAGGCCAGTGTAGTGTTAACACATTCCTTAAACATTTTGGAATAAAAGAAGGGGAAATTACTTGGAATATTCCCATTATAAATGTAAGATTTAGGAAATGTTAGTAAATTGCCAAAAATCCAGAATCATAAGACTCTCTCCTCTCCCAATAATCCAGTCTCTGAGATCCCTCACTGGTTACATAAGTAAAAACTCAACCTTTAGCCAAGACTGCTAAAAGCAGTATAATTGGGTCCCTGTTTTTCTTTTAATGTTTAGGAGAGACATGAGATGCCTTTTTTTTTTTTCAATATGAACTGTTAAAATGGTTCCAAATGGTGTCAAAATACAAAAGATTTAATAAAATAGTTAAGCTTTGAAAGGTTTTCTCTTTTTTCAGGACAGTGAAAAGGCACACAAAGAATGATGAAGTTAAGCAACTATAAAAATATTGATGAAACTGAAAAGTTTTCTGGCAATGAACTTGGCTCTTGTTTTCATAAATCTCCTTTGACTTTCTCTTTTACTCTGAAATTTAAGATCTTTGCTTTTTCTCTTGGAGCATTTAAGTCTTCCTCTTAGCTACCTAGAGGAATGAGGTGTCCTCAGCATCCACATGCGTCATGCTGCAACGTTCCCTTGTAAGAGACTCATCTAAATGATAATGAGCATGAAAAACTGATTATTTCCTACATTGAACTGGTCTTTGTGATTTTCATCTGGCAAGTCTAACAGTTCTAGACTAGGTCTCAAAGCATAAACATGCCAGCAGTTCAATTAATAAAATAGTTAAGAGGCAAATCTGCAGGATGTTACCTGTTGTCGGCAAAAAGCTTCTCAAATAATAGTGATTCATATCATAATTTCAACAGAAAAAGGCCAGTGTGAATTTTTAACTTCCTATTTAAACTTGCATGTGGACTGTTTTCTTCAAACCCTCTATCCAAGGCAGAAGATAGATTACAGAGTTTTCAGGCATACCAAAACATGAATTGCAATGACCTAGTCCTCTAATAAATAAATAATCTGACAAAAATATTTGATGAAAAAAGTAGTTATGTGTTGAGGCTTTCTGGATCTTCATCTTCTTTCCAATTTTCGGTCCTTAATTTTTCATATTCTCCCCTTTAAAAAAATGTATCCCCTCTAAGATTTCAACTTTATTCTATGACATTTCCCAAGCTATGGCTCTAACCTTAATCTCCGTGCAGATCCAAGTGCCCACAGTCTCCACCTGTATTGCATACTACCAAAACATGTTCTAATTCAGCATCCACAAACCATCTCCTTCTCCTGGTTTCTCCATTTCTGTTAATGATGGCCATTCATTTTCTATTGCCCTGTGGTTCTCTCTATCATAACATGTTCTGCTATTTGTGACTTTCTACCTACTTCCATGGGTACCATTGGACTGAGATCTTCAAGGTAAATGATGCTTTATAGCTAGAAATTCATTTTCTATATCCTTAAATATTGTTATTTAATAATGTTGAATGAATATATAGATTAATCATCCTATAGCACTTTTTTCATACTACTACTGTGGGGCTATCACATTCAAATTTGAAAATAAATAATATAAAAATTCATCAATATCATTATCAAAAAGTGGATAGCAATTGGCAAAATTTGAATATGGACTGAATATTTGATAATATTAATGTTGACTTTTCTAAATTTTGTTATTGCTAAATGTTAGAATAGCATGTGATTGTGTATTAGAATATCCTTGTTCTTAGGAACTATGTGCTAGAGTATTTAGGAGTAAAAATATTAAGAAACCTAGAAGTCACATGGTAGTTATCATTATTGTTATTTTTATTTATTTTATTTATTTTTATTTATTTATTTTTTATTTTTTAAATAAAACTCTTAAATAATGTAATAAATTCAGATTTTGTAGGATCTGGTCCTGTACTAAACCAGGACAATTCTGGAACCTAATTAAGGCTTCTTAATTCCTAAAGGAGTTGTCATGCCTAATCTCATATAATTCTAATATAATAAATACCTGACATCCCAAAACCAAAAATAGTCAGGATTCCAGAAGATGCTTGAGTGGTTAGATGCAATAATAGAACAAAAGTCTGCTTACACAGTCTATACCATATATGATACATTTTTACTGAATATGAGCCTGATTTGCCTGCCAAGACTTTTGTCAAATATGTTAGGAAATGTTAAAACCTGCAAATTGATAAATTCAACCTCAAAAAATTGTGATCTGAACCCAAAAATTCCATGGGAAGTAAAAACTAAGTCTACAAGCAAGAACAACTTTGCACCTTCAAATGAGACTCAGATATTCGCCCCTCAAATCCCCACCACTTTTCAACTGAGAACTTGGAAAGAAATACACATCCTCGGCTTTCATCTGTTCCAGGAAAAGGAGAGAGAAAAAGAAACAGAGAAAGAGACAGAGAGAGAAACAGAAAGAATATGAATCTTCCCTAGACAATTATTTGTCATTGATTTTCATGCCCCCCCCACCCCAAGATGGACCAAGATTCAAACACTTCCAGGACAGAAAAGAAACTTAATGATCACTCACCCAGAGGTGTTTCAAACTGTGTCCCAGAAATTCCTAGAGTTCTTTGGCAGACTTTAGAGGCCATGCTGGGAATTAAAAGATAACTTGACCACTGCTTCCACCTGAGCCATCCTACTTTTATATGCTTTGCATACTGACGCTCTGGCTAATATTTCATTTGAAAACCTAGGTTCAGTTCCATCATGAAGATGACAAAACTGAGATCAGAAATGTTGAGTGACTTGTTAAGTCCACACAGCTAGCATCAGAGCAAGACTGGAACCCAGCTAGCAGATATTCAAACTCCCAGTGCTCTTACCACAGCAGCAGTGATTCCCAAACCTGCCTGTGCATCTAAATGACCTAAAGAGCTCATTCAAGTAAAGACGCCTGAGCCTTCATCCAGGGATTCCAATTCAGTTGGTCTGAGGTGAGGCCTGGGAGTACTTTACAAGGTGATCCAGGTTATTCTGATTCAGCCAGTCCACAGACCAGCATTTAGAAACCACTGATGCCTCTATTAATGCATGCATTAAATCTCACAACAAAAGTAATTTATATTTAATCAATGTCGAGCACGGGGCTCAGCCTCCTGCCACACAGGATCCTGATCTCAGTTGATTCAGGAGTGAAAAAAGCTTAAAAGTTAATTTAGCACCAATAAGAGAAGTGATTTATAGCGTGTGTGTGTGTGTGTGTGTGTGTGTGTGTGTGTGTGTGTGTGTGTGTGTGTGTGTGTGTGATAGCGAGTACAGGGACAGCTCTCAGAGGCTGGGGAAACAGCATGTCCGCCTTGGCCCTAAGGCCTCTTCCAGATGGCTCCTAAATGAGCTGGAGGAATCAGCAACAGCTTTTCAAAATCTTACATACCCACCCACATGGTCTAAGCAAAATGAGTACTTTTAATGAGTCTTAGAAATAGGAAGAGAACTTACTGGGTGCAGGAGACAAATGAAGAATTGCACCAACTGTCCCCCTGGAATTCCCCTGCTCCCCACTCTCTCAACATGAGCCCCGAAGCAGAAACTCTCAGGGAGAGATGTAGCTGATAACGCTTGCAAGGTGGACCTTGTGTGCTGGCAATGCTAAACGAGCAATATGGTCCCTGCTGGGGAGAAAAGAAGAAAAGTGTGGGAAAATGCCAGCCACAGCAGCCCCTCTTCAAGACAGGAGTCACAGTCCTTTTATCATGTATCTACCACTGGGTAAACATTACAATTGGTCACAAGTAGCAGGGTCTATTCTCATTCCTGGGAAACTACTCTTTCCAGCCTCCTTGCCATTAGGCAGGGTCGGGTGACTAATTCTGGCCAAAGAACGTAGAGGTACATGAGTCCTTTCCAGGTGAAAGGGAAAAGCTCCCACTCAACGCTCTGGCTCTGCTTTCCCTGTCACTGTGCACTGGAATCCATGTGCTGATATACAGAAATATTAGAAAGGAGCAGATGGGGTTCCTAAATCGCTGCTTAGGACAGAACAGAGCTATCCTACAGAGCATCAGGGTCTGCAACATATTATGCATGATCAAGAAGTGATTCTTCACTGCATCAAGCCACTGAGATTGCAAGGTTAATTTGTGTCTTGAGCAATCCTTAGCCTGTCCTGACTCCTCTCCTCCTCTCCCTAACCCTAGCCCTCCCTTCTCCTGACTGTGTGTCTCCCCAAGACTGTTACATCAGTATCAGGGGCTTCATTCTCGTTGGCCAGCTCATCTTTAAAAAGTGGGATCTGAAGTATTAATGGATCCCCTGCTTTGTGATGTTATCTATCAAGATAATGAAAGAAATTAAGGCTAAACACCTGTTTTAACTTAATCCACAGGTAGAAGAAAAGAGAATATAAAAGAGACAGAGGTCCCTGTGAAATCCCAACATTATGATTCTGGTTTCAGGTTCTGAAGCAAGAGTGATTGTCTTTTTAAAAAATACATAGTTCAGGGCTTCCCTGGTGGCGCAGTGCTTGAGAGTCCGCCTGCCGATGCAGGAGACGCGGGTCCGTGCCCCGTTTCGGAAAGATCCCACATGCCGCGGAGCGGCTGGGCCCGTGAGCCATGGCCACTGAGCCTGCGCGTCCGGAGCCTGTGCTCCGCAAATGGGAGAGGCCACAACAGTGAGAGGCCCGCATAACGCAAGGAAAAAAAAAAAAAATACATAGTTCGGGGCTTCCCTGGTGGCACAGTGGTTGAGAATCCCCCTGCCAATGCAGGGGAAACGGGCTCGTGCCCCGGTCCGGGAAGATCCCACATGCCGCAGAGCGGCTGGGCCCATGGGCCATGGCCGCTGAGCCTGCGTGTCCGGAGCCTGTGCTCCGCAGCGGGAGAGGCCACAGCGGTGAGGCCCGCGTACCGCAAAAATAAATAAATAAATAAATAACATAGTTCAATCACAAAAGTAGAGGCTCAAGGCTGCTCCAAATCAGCCCAGGTCCTTGGATATGTTCAAAATCCTTAATTTCACAACAGATGCAAATACAGGATTAAGCTACTATGAGTTAAGTCTTTCCCTTCACACTGGTAATTCACAGAATTCCCACACTTCCCTGCACAAAGGTGAACTCCCAGACCCATGCCTGCCTTAGAAGTGGACTTTACAGGACTCAGAAAATAAGCATTAGACATGCTGATCTCCTTACAGAGCTATACCAACAAGCCTGGGTGTGTGCTACATCCAGGCCTGCCGAGCAGAACCTACAAGGAAGGTGGATGATGCCCTTGCAGTTGCTGTGTGATTGTCTAAGTGAAGGAACCATGGTTCATACACACAAGAGAAACACTCCAAGGTGTACTGAAGCAGGGCTTCAGGTGCCTCAGCCTAACCGTGACCTGATAAAACCAGCAATAGCAGCAGTCCCATACAAAGGTGGCCCAAGAAGTGAGGAGGAAGGACCTTGGTCAAGGTAGGCTTGCAAGCAGCTGGAAGTCCAAGTGGACAGAAATCAATATGGGTTTTTTAGCCACTCTCTCCCACAGACAACACTGATGCCAACCATGACTGTGAAATGTTGCAGACTGTTGATGGGGAACAAACAAGGGACTGGTTTTTCCTGCCCTGCAATGTGATCCACAATAGTAAAATCAATTTCCAAATACTAACTGAAATGCAACTATATACACGGAAAAGGAGTAGTCACTCAGAACCCAGGGTGGGAGCCCAAGCACCACCAGTGTGGTTCCAGGTCTCAAATCAAACCAAAAGAGTGCATAACTTAGTAAGAAAGTCCATTCTCCTAGGACAAGGAGTCCAGGCTTCTGAAATCAAGACGGCTTTGGCCCTAAAACCAGGGCCAGCCACAATCCCTATTCTCAGGAACATTCCTCTAACTTCTCCTTTTCAAGGTAACTCAAAGCTTATGCAGTGACTGAAATCTCAGATACCTCTAAGCAAAGAAAGAAATACAGGGGGATACTCTAGGGTCCTTTTCTAAAATTTAGGATCTAGTGTGTCCTATGACAGCAACTCAATGACACTTTGTGCCACTTTTCATGATCATGAGAAGCATTTTCTGCACATAACTGTACCCACAGTTAAGTACGCACAATAAATCTGCTCTGATTTCTGCTAAGTCATGATGAAATTCAAATTTAAACCTTGTGCTAAGGGATCATATATTACTGGCGTCTTCTGATTTCAAAGCCCCTTTGCCAGACCAACTCTGAAAACATTGTTTTAGTTGAATAATTATTTAAATGTGTGCTCATAAGAAATATTATCAAATTACAGTGAATGAACAAATGCAATTAAATAAAGCTATGGCTCCTCATGAGCACATAATGATCTGAGATGTTTGGCCCCAGGAAATGTGAATAGAGTAGACATTAATCTCTGTCCACTGACTCAGGTGTGCAAAATAATCAATTTTTTAATAAATAAACTTAATTTCTGACTCGGCCCCCATCCTGCAGCTTGGTGAGGGGTGCCCCTTTCTCCAAGGTCATGTTGAGGTCATCTGTCTTCATAACTTATTGCTGAGATAACCCACTGTCATGAACTACATGGTCTCTTCAGATCCTGAAACTTCTTATGGCTTCTATGCTCTGCCAGAGGTAGAGAGATACATGTAAAGCTGGGAATTCTAAGCCCGAGGTCAGGCCCTCTCCTATGCACCAGGCAGCTGTTCTCTTTGGGATCTTGCTGCCTCACTAATTACCTCCATGAAAATGGGCCTGGGTCCTCACTGTTTCTGCACTCACAGGGCCCATCTGGGAGAATCATATCTTCAGTCTGGTAGAAGTCCATATTTTCCTATTGCTTCTTCCAAATCAGTCTGTTTCTTCCTATAAACCTTCTCTTCTCCCTTCTATTACCTCTGCAAACCATCTCATCCTCTTGTGGACTTAGGTTTTTGGCAACAAACGTGATGATGCATCACTGGCTATTTCTGTGTTCAGTGATCCAACTCAAAGAACAAAATATCTCAACCCTTGATTTAAAAACATAAAAGCAAGCCCAAGTATACAGAGTATTCTCTAATCTGTTGTGATACATTCCAATAAATACTAAACTATTTTTAGAGTCTGACCACAGAGCACAAAGCAAGAAGGGTAAAATATTAGAAGTAAATTAGAAAGAAAAAGAATTTTGAATAACTACAATGCAGAGCCTATTTGATTGCCTTCTCTTCACCAGTTAGTGTCACTCAGTTAAATCAGATGAATTTTCCTTTAGTCCACTGGATTCAAGACTAATTAAAACAACTGAATGACTTCCATTGAGCTTTTTTTCCTTCTGCTCATATACCCCATCAGATTGGCTCACGGCCCCACTGAGAGGCTGTTGGCAGCTCCAAGTAAACTATATTCAAGTTATTCTCATATTTCTGCTAATTCAGTCTAGTTTTTTTGGCTAAAAGATAGTATCTCCAAGTGTTCATAAATATGCATATGGGAGAAATTTTAAAACTTAGAATTTTTCTTTCTTTTTTTTTTTTTTTTTTTTTTGGCCTTCCAGGAATTTTTGAAGTCACAGAACTCTGGGCTAAGAAGAAATACAAGGAGTCAATCACCATGCCGACTTTACTAGAACTCAAAGAATTGAAAGATTAAACAACGAGACACCTACCACTTACCTGCTATGAAATTGGCACTTTTTTAAGCACTATGGAGGCATTGGTGAGACTGAAAGGAATAAGGAGGGGCACGTTCATATGCTGTTGGTGGAGGACAAGTTAGCTGATTTAGATAAGGAAGTACTAGGTGCTGTAAAGGATGAACCCCTAATGTCAGTGGCTTCGCACAATGAGTAGTGAGTAGTTCTTACTTACCTCGAGTCTGAAATAGGTAATTCTGATTGTTGGTAGGGCTCTCATCCTCTCACTCATAAAGAGAATGACAGAATCTGATGGACAGAGCCTCCACCATCTTTTGTGTGGCTTCCAGGTTCACCTGGGCATCAACACTCAGCTGAGAGATGGTAGCATTCAACTTGGAAGTAACTTGGAAGCATTCAAGGTCTGAGGGATTGACTCTGTATAAAATATTCTGAAGGGACCGATTGACAAACTAGAATGCTGATTTATTCTTTTGCAGTGAAAATACACAGTGAAAAATATGCAGTGAAATTTTGCTACTAGAAATGCCTGTTTCTTTTCTCTAAGAGCTTCTTCACCCTTTTATTGAGAAACTAGGAAATCAAGATTTTTTAATCAGAAGTTATGTCATGAGCTCAGTCCTTGAAAGAAAGGGAATTTGATGTGCTTGAGACTTTTTTCCAGACTGGAGAATCCTCAGCCAACATTTAATACACTCCCACTCTACGACATGGATTGTGTTATACCCTGAGGATGCAAAGATGAGCAGCACAGCTGCTCAGAACTGAGAGAGGACTCTGCAAGGCAGACACAGCAGTTGTGATCTGTGAGCAGAACTTAGTGAGGGATGGCCATAAAGTGCTATGAGAAGCACCCAGCCCTTTTTCAGGGATCACGGACTCCAAGACAAGACAGTATTTGAGTTAAATCAAAAAGGACGAGAACAGCTTCCATAGACAAGCAAAGTGAGGAAGGACCTTCCAGGCAAAAGGACAAAGAAGATACCGAGAAATCAAAGATTGTACAAACACTGGAGAAATGCAAACAAGGTTCCCAAATTGAAATGATCTAGTATATACAAAATACCAAGCCTGATGCTTGGGACAGGGTAGGCACTCAAATGTCAATTTCCTTTCTCTTCTCCTTCCCGAACTCTGAGTAACTGAAGCAGAATGGGGGGAAGGTTTAAGTTTTGTAAAGTTTCTATATATAGGGGGTTCTTTCCAAGAAAAAGAAGCTTTCAGGAACGAAGAACTTACTCCACAGCTGCAAGAAGAGCTCCCTCAGCTGTGAGCCCCTACAGGGATTGCCTCAGAAGAAAGCTGCTCACCCAAGGCACATTCTCCTTCCTGTGGTATCCTGTGAGGTGTAAAGATTACTCCCTCTGCGTAGGTCCAAGTTGACACAGAAACTGAGAAAACTAAAGTACCATGATGGGTCCCATTAGAATAGAGGTATATGGGGCCAAATAATAAACGAGGTCCTGACCCAGGTCCAGTTCACAGTCAATGCAGTAGGTCCACTGACTGGGCTGGTGGTCATTTTCCTGGTCTCCAAATATGTAACTGGAATGGACCCACTTCTAGCTGCCAGAACGCCCACATTGGTTCCTTGGCCTACGTGATGAACACTAGAGTCATGTGGAAAGCCAAATGGTAACTGCTGAATTTGCAAACCCTTACCACCACCACCAACACAGAGAATCAAAAATAATACCGCCTCCCGGGGAGAGAGGCAGAGATCAGTAACATATTTAAATAATTCAATTCTATTCCTTTAATTAACCATTCTGATTCCCCACAAAAACGAGAAGTATTCCATAGTAGACAGGATTACCACAAATTCAACCAAGTAGTATAACCCCACTTGCAGCTGCTGTGCCATATGTGAAGTCTTTGCTAGAGCAGCCTTGGGTACATGGTTATGTGGCATTTGATCTGGCATAGGCATTCTTTTCCATCTCTCTAACAAGAGAGCAGAAACAGTGTGCATTCACCTGAAATGAACAACAGTAAACCTTTATAGTCTTGCCCCAGGACCATGATAACTCTCCCACCTTCTGCTATAATCTAATATAATTCAGCATGACTTGGACTGACTCTCGGAAAACATCACACTGGCCCACTATATTAATAACACTATACTCATCAGAGCAGATAAGCAAAATTTGGCTGGTACATTGGAGGCCATGGTAAGACACATGAACTCCAGAGTATGGGAGATATTCCCTCTGAAGATTCAGGACCCCAACATACCAGTAAAAATTTCAGATGTCTAATTGACTTGGGTAAGCCAGGACTTCCCCTCCAAAGTAAAGGACAAATACTAAGATTTGCATTTTCCACTATGAAGAAGGAAGAACAAGGTCTGATAGTCTTCTTTGAAGACTATGAAGGCAGCATATTCCATACCTGAGAATATTGAGAATATTGCTTCAACACCAAGTTTCCAGCTTTTAGTGGGGGTCCAGGGCAGGAAAAGTTGTCAGATTTTCATTAGGATCAGAGCAAGAAAGGGCTATGCAGCAGGTCCAGGCTGCAGTTCAAGCAACCTGGCCTTTCGGACCATATATCCCAGCAGATCCTGTGGTGATAGAGGTTTCAGTGATGAGAAAAGATGTCATGTGCAATTTATGGCAAGTACCAATAGAAGAATCATAACACGGATTCATAGGGTTCTTGGGCATGACACCTGTAATGGAGAATTACACACCTTTTAGGAAATGGTTCCTGGCATGTTTCTGAGCCCTGGTAGAAATAGAGTGTAGGACCATTGGACACCAAGTTAGAACAGCCCCTTATGAACTGGGGATGTCAGCACCACCAAGTCACAGGTTGGACAGGTCCAGCTATCAGATGGAAATGTACATGGGGGACTGAACACAAGCAGGAGCACAGAGCACAAGCAGGCTGCACAGCAAGTAGCCCAGACCAACATGTCATCCACCACTGTGGCGCCAGAGCCTCTTCCTCAGTGCACATGTATGGTCACAGGAGTGATCCCTTTGGACCAGCTGATGGAGGAGGGAAAAAGCCTGAGCTTGGTTCATAGATGGGTCAGCTCATTATGTGGGTGAAAACCAAAAATGGATGGTGGCTGTACTATATCCCTACTCACTATTGGCCCTGAAATTCAGTGGTGAGGGAAGATCCTCCCAAAAAGCAGAGCTTTAGGCAGAGGTGTGTAGATGGACATACAGGAATAGAGACAAGGTATGACAATCTTTATACCACATGTCAATGCCCATCAAAGATAATTTATCACAGAAGAGGAAGTAAACAATCAAGTAGATAGAATGACTCAGCCAGCTGATACAAGCCACCCTCTGTCAATAGCCACCCCATGACAGATACAATGGACACATGAAAGAAGTAGTCATGGTGGCAGGGACGGAGGCTATGCATGGGTTCAAAGAATGACCTTTAACCCACCAAGGGTGATCTAGTACTGTGACTGCTGAATGTCTAACCCACCAACAGCAAAGAACAATGCTGAGTCCCCAGTACAGCTCCATTCTTCTAGGGGCCAATCACCCACTGGTAGCAAGCCGATTACATTGGACCCCTTCTTCCATAGAAAGGATAATTATTCATTTTCATAGGAACAGACATATATTCTGGGAGATACATCTATAAAAGATTTGCCTTTCCTACACTAGGACCTTAGCCAACATTACTATCCAAAGGCTTACAGAATATTTGATCCACTGGCAAAGTATCCCACATAAATTGCATCAGGCCAAAGAATGAATATTACAGCAAAGGAGCTGTAGCAGAAGGAACTGACCATAGGATCAATTTCTCATATAATGTACTGCAATACCCAGAAGCTGAGAGCCTGATAGGATGATGGAACAGCCTATTGAAAGCACAGCTAAAGTGCCAACTCAGAAAAACTACCTGTCAAGGGCCATCCTCCAGGATGCAGTACATATTTTAAATCAATGATGTTTACATGAGTACTGTGTCCCCAGCAGGTAGAATATATGGGTCTGAGAAATAAGGAGTAGAATCAGGAGTGGCCCCATATACCATTATTCCCAGAGTCCCATTTGGGGAATTTGTGCTTCCCTGCCCTACAGCTTGGGGCTCTGTGGTTTTATAGGTCCTATTACCCAAAGAGGGAATGCTTCCTCCAAGGGACACAGCAAGAGTTTCATTGAACAGCAAGCTGTAGCTTCCACCTGGGCACTATAGCTTCCTCATACCAAGGGCTTAGACCCCTTAGACCCAGAATGAAGGTCTGGGTCACACCAACAAGTAAGCAATTAAGACCAGCAAAGGTATCAATGAAGGGTGGTGGGAATCGAAAATAAAGAGTAGAGGAGGGTGATGATGAACATCAATTGTGGCCCTAAGACTTTCTGCAAATCAGGGGCTATGGTTGTCAAATTACCTTTCTTTTGTTAAGTTTACATAAGGGAGAAAACGGCCCACTGAAATCCTAGAGAAGTTGCTTCCAGAACTGACACAAAGAAGTAGATCATAATGCCCCAATGAATGGACTGTGGTGACTGCGGGGATTTGCTACCCAGACCCCCATTAGGAATGAAGACTTACTCCCAGCCTCTGAGAGTGCTGAAAGCAGAAGCTCTCAGCTGTCAGACCCCTATGTAGACCCACCTCTGCTAAAGAGAGCTGTCTCACCCAAGATCATGCCTCCTTCCTAGGATGGCCAGAATCTAACCACTGATTGACATGGGAGTATAATGGCCTGGTCCCTGGCTCAACTCAGGGCAACTGTGAAGAGTCATCCCAGGTTCAGAACTCCCCAGAGAGTTGGCTGAGACATCTGTTGAGATGCATCACAGCTCAACCTCTCCCTCTGCCCTGTCCTGCTTCCTGAATGTTCCCATATGTTCCTCTTCATCTCAGAGTCTGTTTTTCAGGGAACTCAACCTGTGACATGCACCAGAATACAGGCAACCAAAAACATCTGTGTCTGCCAGATAAGTTCTCTCCTTTGAATGGTACTTGATAAACACCAATATGTTCACTGTCCAACCTGCCTACATCAGTCTCTACTAATAAGCAAAAATATAATTGAGTTGTCATAGTTTCTTTTTATTAAATATAAATATTGATGAGACACTATTTACTGTAAGGGGTCAGAATGCCATCTTCCAAGGTGGTTCCAGATTTCCAGAGTTCAATTAGACGTTTTCTTCAAAGATGACTCACTACAGACCTCAGATAAGATATCTGATTCATTCTTATTTTGAAAGTAGATAACTGCCAAAAAGATTAATTACACTTCCAGTGGGCTAGCCCCTTCAATTACCAGGCTGCTCTCCGGTTTTCAGCAGCAATACTTGGGGTCAGATCATTGCTTGTGATTTCTTGAAGATTCTTGTTTTAAGATCTCCCATCTTGGGCTTCCCTAGTGGCGCAGTGGTTGAGGGTCCGCCTGCTGATGCAGGGGACGCGGGTTTGTGCCCCGGTCTGGAAGGATCCCACGTGCCGCGGAGCGGCTGGGCCCGTGGGCCATGGCCGCTTGGCCTGGCGTCTGGAGCCTGTGCTCCGCAACAGGAGAGGCCACGGCCGGTGAGAGGCCTGCATACCGCAAAAAAAAAAAAAAATCTCCCATCTTGGCTGTCCTAGAAAAACAGAAGGCACAGAAGGACTCTCTTCTACCTCCTCAGTTCATTTTTTCCTGCAAAGTACTCTCCTATTACCTAGGTTGGCCTGCGGCTCACATAAGCACTCCAGGATCTTTTAATTTCTAGGAAAAAGCAAGAGAGCTACTGTCTTTAACCCTTCCTATCCCTGCTCCCCAACATGGCACTTCCCCTAAAAGGCTGCTGTCTTTTCCAGCTCCGGAATTACACGAATTTATATGTTGATTAATTTCAGGTGGAAAAACAGAAATTCAACTAGATATGAAACTACAAATCTGTACAAAATAACAGAAAGTTCCAAGTACGACCTGGCCCTCTCCATATCAAAATGGTGTCAGGGAAATTAGGTAACTGAGTAACTTTAGACTAGAAGAGAAAAGATGATAAAAGGATAGTTCTGTGTGTTATACCACTTATGTCACCCAGGACCTACAAATGTTCTAGTGTTGAAGATCGTTTGTTAAGAAATGGTCCTGTTCATAATCAAAATAATAGTAATATATGGCTTCTCTGTTTCCCAAGATCTCACTCCTCTATATCAAAGAAATGCCTGGACTAAAAACAATGGATTATCATGATATAAAATAACCGTAGTTAAGGCGTTTAGGGTTCTTGGCCCATATATGCTTCTGAAGATGACCCACTTTCATCTCCTGACATCTCTTTTTCATCATCTGTTTACAAAAATGGGGAAAGGAGAGGGAGGGCTAATGTTTCCAAAATATTTTCTAATAAGCATGTATTACTTTGTAGTGGAAATAATTTAAAATATTTTACTATTTCAAAAACTAAAGGTAATTTCTAAGTTTCTATCCAATGCTAAAATTTTATGAACTTGCATGTGGTCATGGTGAGCTAAATTGCATTAGTTAATCAATCTCAGCCCATATTTCACCCAAAATGTGGTTTCAGTAACAATTTATATGTCAACTTCCAAATTTACATCTCCCAGACACACTACTCCTCTTAGCTCCAGACTCGTATACAACTGTCTACTCCATATATCCATTTGGATATCTGAAAGACACCTCAAATGCTCCCTCAAATGCAAAAAAAACTTCATGATTTTCTCCCAAAATCTTATTGTCCTCCAGTGATCCTTATTACAGTGACCAGCACTCTTGCCTAATCATTACAATAAATCAGGTAGCTGTAGTAGACTTGACTCTTTCCACCTCCTTTACCTTCTATTTCCAATCTATCATCAAGTCCCATCAATTTACCACTAAATAACTCAGACCATCCTTGGGTCTCCAGCTCCACTTCCACCACCTAATCCAAGCTATGATGACTTCTCACCTGTGCAAGTTAATAGCCTCCTCACTGGCCCCCGACATCCTTGCTTGCCCCATATCCATTCTCCACACTACAGTTTGTGATGTTTCAAATAAAAACATGATCACGCCACAGCAGAAACTAACACAACATTGTAAAGCAACTATACTCCAAAAACAATTAATTTAAAAAATAAATAAATAAATATACATAAAAATATGATCACACTATTCCCCTGATTAAAACCTTCAAATGATTTCCCTATTTTCTTAGAATAATCACAAAATCTTTAACTGTTACTACAAGGCTCTGGATCATCTGGCCCCTACTTATCTTGCAACTTCATAGTGTAAGCCCTCTATTCCTCCCTTAGAGCTCCAGCCACACTGGCCTAAGTTTCTTAAAAGCTCCCACCCACTTCAGGACCTTTGCACATACTGTTGCAGAGCTACAGAACTCTGTTATGGATGGAATGTTTATGCGTCCCCTCAAAAGTCATATGCTGAAATCCTACACCCGAAAACGGGACCCTAGCCAGACCCAAATCTGTCAGCACCTTGATCTTGCACTTCCCAGCCTCCAGACTATGAGAAATAAATGTTATGTAAGCCACCCAGTCTATGGTACTTGTTATAGCAGCCCAAGTTAACTAAAACACACTTCATTTTCTTTGCCTAGTTAACTCCTACTTTTCCTTCAAATATCAGCTCAAAAACCACTTTTTCAGGGAGCCCTTCTCTGACTCACAGGCTTTCTGTTACAAGTTCTCATCGTACCTCATGAATTGTCTTTATACCACTTATTATAGTTTGTAATGATGAATGAAGGTAGTTATTTATTCAATATCTCTTTCTTACCAGAAATTTTTATAGGGCTAAGACCTCTGTTTGTTATTCATTTTATCCCTGACATTTCACTCAGTGCTTAGCACATAACAGGTACCCAATAAATATTTCTTTAATGGATGAATAAAAGCAGGGGAAAATGGTGAGGCATTTTTCTCATTATTGCTTTTCTTCAAAAACCTACACATTTTCCTCTTAACTTTATTGTATTTTGTGAAGATATAATTTGAGAATGCTGCTCAAATTTCATCAATTTTAGAGGAGAAAACGTATCTACTTATCAAATTGAATTGTTAAAAATGATCGCGGGCTTCCCTGGTGGCGCAGTGGTTGAGAGTCTGCCTGCCAATGCAGGGGACACGGGTTCGTGCCCCGATCCAGGAAGATCCCGCATGCTGCGGAGCGGCTGGGCCCGTGAGCCATGGCCGCTGAGCCTGCACGTCCGGAGCCTGTGCTCCACAGTGGGAGAGGCTGCAACAGTGAGAGGCCCACGTACCGCCCAAAAAAAAAAAAAAAAAAAAAGAACGCTCTTTTTTTTCCTCGCCAGTT
>NW_006786634.1:231548-245010 GCF_000442215.2 Lipotes vexillifer
AGCACAGGTCACTGCCCCCACCCCTCTTCCGGGGAGCCTGTGCAGCCCGCCACTGCCAGGTTCCCGGGATCCAGGGACAATTTCTCAGGGAGAACACACGGCGGGCCTCAGGCTGGGGCAACGTCACGCCGACTTCTGCCGCCGCAGGACCGCTCCGCACTCCGTGCCCCTCCCTGCCCCCGGCCTGAGAGCGCCAGAGCCCCCGAGTCAGCGGCTCCTTTAACGCCGTCCTGTCTGAGCAAAAAGCAGACGCCCTCCAGCGACCTACACGCAGAGGCAGGGCCAAGTCGAAAGCTGAGCCCCTGTGAGCTGTGAGAACAAAGAAGAAAAAGGGAAATCTCTCCCAGCAGCCTCAGAAACAGCGGATTAAAGCTACACAATCAATTTGATGTACCCTGCCTCTGTGGAATACATGAATAGACAGCGAATCATCCCAAATTGAGGAGGCGGACTTCTAGAGCAAGATCTATGATTTTTTCCCCTTTTCCTCTTTTTGTGAATGTGTATGTGTATGCTTCTGTGTGAGATCTTGTCTGTATAGGTTTGCTTCCACCATTTGTCCCAGCGTTCTATCCGACCATTTTTTTTTTTAATTTTTTTCTTAATAATTAATTTTAATTTAAAGAACTCTGTTATACTTTACCTTCTTTCTATCTTTCCTTCCTTCCTTCCCTTTTTGAGACAACGAATCGTCCCAAATTGAGGAGGTGGACTTGGAGAGCAAGTTTTATGATTTTTTCCACTTTACCTCTTTTTGTGAGGGTATATGTGTATGCTTCTATGTAAGATTTTGTCTCTATAACTTTGCTTCCACCATTTGTCCTAAGGTTCTATCCTTCCCTTTTTTTTTTCCTCTAAATAATTATTTTTTTAATTCAATAACTTTATTATACTTTATTTTATTTTACTGTATCTTCTTTCTTTCTGTATTTTTTCCTTCCTTCCCTCATTCCTTCCTTCCTTCCCTCCTCCCTCCCTCCCTCCTTTCTTTCCTTCTTGCCTTCTTCCTTTCTTTTCTTCTTTCTTTCTTTCTTCCTTCCCTCCTTCCTTCCTTCCCTCCTCTCTTTCTTTCTTTCTTTCTTTCTTTCCTATTTCCTCCTACTTATACTAATTCTCTCTACTTTCTCTCCCTTTTATTCTGAGCCGAGTGGATGAAAGGCTCTTGCTGCTCCAGCCAGGAGTCAGGACTCTGCCTCTGAGGTGGGAGAGCCAACTTCAGAACACTCGTCAAGAAGAGACCTCCCAGCCCCACATAATATCAAACGGCGAAAATCTCCCAGAGATCTCCATCTCAACACCAGCACCCAGCTTCGCTCAACGACCAGCAAGCTACAGTGCTGGACAACCTATGCCAACCATATAGCAAAACAGGAACACAACCCCACCCACTAGCAGAGAGGCTGCCTAAAATCATAATAAGTCCACAGACACCCCAAAACACACCACCAGACGTGGACCTGCCCACTAGAGAGACAAGATCTAGCCTCATACACCACAACACAGCCACTAGTCCCCTCCACCAGGAAGCCTACACAACGCACTGAACCAACCTTAGCCACTGGAGACAGACATCAAAAACAACGGGAGCTACGAACTTGCAGCCTGCAAAAAGGTGAACCCAATCACAGTAAGATAAGCAAAATGAGAAGACAGAAAAACACACAGCAGATGAAGGAGCAGGATAAAAACCCACCAGACCTAACAAATGAAGAGGAAATAGGCAGTCTACCTGAAAAAGAGTTCAGAATAATGATAGTAAAGATGATCCAAAATCTTGGAAATAGAATGGACAAAATGCAAGAAGCAGTTAACAAGGACCTAGAAGAAATAAAGATGAAACAGACAATGATGAACAACACAATAAATGAAATGAAAAATACTCTAGATGGGATCAATAGCAGAATAAATGAGGCAGAAGAACGGATAAGTGACCTGGAAGATAAAATAGTGGAAATAACTACTGCAGAGCAGAATAAAGAAAAAAGAATGAAAAGAACTGAGGACAGTCTCAGAGACCTCTGGGACAACATTAAACGCACCAACATTCGAATTATAGGGGTTCCAGAAGAAGAAGAGAAAAAGAAAGGGACTGAGAAAATATTTGAAGAGATTATAGTTGAAAACTTCCCTAATATGGGAAAGGAAATCGTTAATCAAGTCCAGGAAGCACAGAGAGTCCCATACAGGATAAATTCAAGGAGAAATACGCCAAGACACATATTAATCAAACTGTCAAAAACTAAATACAAAGAAAGCATATTAAAAGCAGCAAGGGAAAAACAACAAATAACACACAAGGGAATCCCCATAAGGTTAACAGCTGATCTCTCAGCAGAAACTCTACAAGCCAGAAGGGAGTGGCAGGACATACTGAAAGTGATGAAGGAGAAAAACCTGCAACCAAGATTACTCTACCCAGCAAGGATCTCATTCAGATTTGATGGAGAAATTAAAACCTTTACAGACAAGCAAAAGCTGAGAGAGTTCAGCACCACCAAACCAGCTTTACAACAAATGCTAAAGGAACTTCTCTAGACAAAAACACAAGAGAAGGAAAAGTCCTATAATAACGAACCCAAAACAATTTAGAAAATGGGAATAGGAACATACATATCGATAATTACCTTAAATGTAAATGGACTAAATGCTCCCACCAAAAGACACAGATTGGCTGAATGGATACAAAAACAAGACCCATATATATGCTGTCTACAAGAGACCCACTTCAGACCTAGAGACACATACAGACTGAAAGTAAGGGGATGGAAAAAGATATTCCATGCAAATGGAAACCAAAAGAAAGCTGGAGTAGCAATTCTCATATCAGACAAAATAGACTTTAAAATAAGGACTATCAGAAGAGACAAAGAAGGACACTACATAATGATTAAGGGATCGATCCAAGAAGAAGATATAACAATTGTAAATATTTATGCACCCAACATAGGAGCACCTCAATACATAAGGCAAAAACTAGCAGCCATAAAAGGGGAAATCGACAGTAACACATTCATAGTAGGGGACTTCAACACCCCACTTTCACCAATGGACAGATCATCCAAAATGAAAATAAATAAGGAAACACAAGCTTTAAATGATACATTAAACAGGATGGACTTAATTGATATTTATAGGACACTCCATCCAAAAACAACAGAATACACATTTTTCTCAAGTGCTCATGGAACATTCTCCAGGATAGATCATATCTTGGGTCACAAATCAAGCCTTGGTAAATTTAAGAAAATTGAAATTATATCAAGTATCTTTTCCGACCACAACGCCATGAGATTAGATATCAATTATAGGAAAAGAGCAGTAAAAAATACAAACACATGGAGGCTAAACAATACACTACTTAGTAACGAAGTGATCACTGAAGAAATCAAAGAGGAAATTAAAAAATACCTAGAAACAAATGACAATGGAGATACAACGACCCAAAACCTATGGGATGCAGCAAAAGCAGTTCTAAGAGGGAAGTTTATAGCAATACAAGCCCACCTTAAGAAGCAGGAAACATCTCGAATAAACAACCTAACCTTGCACCTCAAGCAATTAGAGAAAGAAGAACAAAAAAACCCCAGAGTTAGCAGAAGGAAAGAAATCATAAAAATCAGATCAGAAATAAATGAAAAAGAAATGAAGGAAACAATAGCAAAGATCAATAAAACTAAAAGCTGGTTCTTTGAGAAGATTAACAAAATTGATAAACCATTAGCCAGACTCATCAAGAAAATAAGGGAGAAGACTCAAATCAATAGAATCAGAAATGAAAAAGGAGAAGTAACAACTGACACTGCAGAAATACAAAAAATCATGAGGGATTACTACAAGCAACTCTATGCCAATAAAATGGACAATCTGGAAGAAATGGACAAATTCTTAGAAATGCACAAACTGCCAAGACTGAATCAGGAAGAAATAGAAAATATGAACAGACCAATCACAAACACTGAAATTGAAACTGTGATTAAAAATCTTCCAACAAACAAAAGCCCAGGACCAGATGGCTTCACAGGCGAATTCTATCAAACATTTAGAGAAGAGCTAACACCTATTCTTCTCAAACTCTTCCAAAATATAGCAGAGGGAGGAACACTCCCAAACTCATTCTACGAGGCCACCATCACCTTGATACCAAAACCAGACAAGGATGTCACAAAGAAAGAAAACTACAGGCCAATATCACTGATGAACATAGATGCAAAAATCCTCAACAAAATACTAGCAAACAGAATCCAACAGCACATTAAAAGGATCATACACCATGATCAAGTGGGGTTTATTCCAGGAATGCAAGGATTCTTCAATATACGCAAATCTATCAATGTGATTAACCATATTAACAAATTGAAGGAGAAAAACCATATGATCATCTCAATAGATGCAGAGAAAGCTTTTGACAAAATTCAACACCCATTTATGATAAAAACCCTGCAGAAAGTAGGTGTAGAGGGAACTTTCCTCAATATAATAAAGGCCGTATATGACAAGCCCACAGCCAACATCATCCTCAATGGCGAAAAACTGAAAGCATTTCCACTAAGGTCAGGAACAAGACAAGGTTGCCCACTCTCACCACTCTTATTCAACATAGTTTTGGAAGTTTTAGCCACAGCAATCAGAGAAGAAAAGGAAATAAAAGGAATCCAAATCGGAAAAGAAGAAGTAAAGCTGTCACTGTTTGCAGATGACATGATACTATACATAGAGAATCCTAAAGATGCTACCAGAAAACTACTAGAGCTAATCAATGAATTTGGTAAAGTAGCAGGATACAAAATTAATGCACAGAAATCTCTGGCATTCCTATATACTAATGATGAAAAATCTGAAAGTGAAATCAAGAAAACACTCCCATTTACCATTGCAACAAAAAGCATAAAATATCTAGGAATAAACCTACCTAAGGAGACAAAAGACCTGTATGCAGAAAATTATAAGACACTGATGAAAGAAATTAAAGATGATACAAACAGATGGAGAGATATACCATGTTCTTGGATTGGAAGAATCAACATTGTGAAAATGACTCTACTCCCCAAAGCAATCTATAGATTCAATGCAATCCCTATCAAACTACCACTGGCATTTTTCACAGAACTAGAACAAAAAATTTCACAATTTGTATGGAAACACAAAAGACCCCGAATAGCCAAAGCAGTCTTGAGGCTGTCTGGAGGGGTGGGATAGGGAGGGTGGGAGGGAGGGAGACAAAGAGGGAAGAGATATGGGAACATATGTATATGTATAACTGACTCACTCTGTTATAAAGCAGAAACTAACACACCATTGTAAAGCAATTATACCCCAATAAATATGTTAAAAAAAAAAAAAAGATGTCAAGTAGAAGTGACAGTCTTGATAGTCTTTCTGGGGGAATTATTAGCAGGTCAAGGAAACTAGAAGCTAAGAAATGTTTGGTATACTCTCCAGAAATGAGATATCAGTCCTGAGTATTATACAGTGGAAAAGTTTTGAATCACCGTCAGCTTTACTTCTCTATAACTATCCTAAGTCAAGTGTCTAACATACGTCAATCTTAGACATTTAATGAGGTCCCCAAACCACTGTCTAACCTGGAGACCACTGGAAAGGAAATGAGGAATGTTTCTAGTGCTAAGTAGGTAGACAGGTACACCAGTCTAATGAAAACCAGAGAAAACACACAAATGGTGTTGGGGGGGCGGTGCTAGGAGTGAGTATTTTCTGATTCAGCCTCTGATCAGCTCACTTCCCTATACTTATGTCCTTGGATGTGAACTTTGTAATGCAATCCCCAACTACGAATGTACATAGGACATTCATTAAGTCCTTGGGACCTTGGACTCAAGGACACTTGAGTCAACAAGGCACTCCTCTTGTTTAACTTATCCCTCACTGCTGCCTTTTGGCCAGCTCTGCCTTTAGGGAACAAACTAACACAAAGATTCTAAGTCAGGTCTTTCATCAGCACCAAATTCAATTTCTAAAACCCCAAGTGTTACCTCTTCCAGTGAAAATGCTCCAGATGATGCTTTGGAGGCAAGTCATGTTGAAATTGAATCTTATGTTTAACTGAATCCCTAAACGGATTTCTCCTTCCCACTACTACTACTTTCCTATATTTCTGAACTAGAGGAGGAAAAACTAGAAAGAGGGCCAGGCAGAAATCCATCACTGAGGCCCAAATTCCCTCTACATATGACCCAGATGAGCAGTTACTGCCTTCTCATGGTCTTCCAATGTGACTTGAATAAATCTCTCCTCCTTAAGGTAGAGCATCAACTGGTCCTGGACTGGAGAGAAATTTACAAAAGGATGCATCAAAAGGGAAGCTTCAGAACCACATAGACAGGCACCTGAAAACAAGACCAGCCACTTGTGCCATTTAAGATCTCCTCTCCCATCAACCTTTAGGTCCTCAGGATAAACAGTTCCCATAAGCTCGCAATGCAAAGAATGAGGCTCACAGGGAGCATGCATCTGGTATAACTAAGAAAAAGAGAGGCTTAGAGTCTTTTTTTGTGAAGCCATCCATGACAGCTTTAACATACTTAGTGGCACACACACAAAGAGACACACACAGACACATACAGGCACACGTCCCTTCAGTTATCATAACATGTTTTGTATTTCTATTATATTGCTGGTCATAGTTATCAGACAATTATTTTTTACACATTTGTGTACTCCACTGTACTGGGAGATCTGCTGGGGCCTGCAACCACATTTTTCTACATTATAGCTCCATCACATAGCACAGTAAGTGTTCAATCAGTGTTTACTGAATGAATAAGTGAATAAAAGAATGCAGGAATCTCTCAGGATCAGCCAATTAACTCTTTACCTAGTCAATGTAATAAGTAAGATTGCTCCGCCAACTTATTCCTTTTAGTTTTTTTATTATTTTTTAACATCTTTATTGGAGTATAATTGCTTTACAGTGTTGTGTTAGTTTCTGCTGTGTAACAAAGTGAATTAGCTATATTCATAGCTATATCCCCATATACCCTCCCTCTTGCGTCTCCCTCCCACCCCACTTATCCCACCCCTCTAGGTGGTTGCAAAGCATCAAGCTGATCTCCCTGTGCCATGCAGCTGCTTCCCACTAGTCATCTATTTTACATTTGGTAGTGTATATATGTCAATGCTGCTCTCTTACTTCATCCCAGCTTCCCCCTTCCCGTGTCCTCAAGTCCATTCTCTACATCTATGTCTTTATTCCTGTACTGCCCCTAGGTTCATCAGAACCTTTTTTTTTTAGATTCCATATATATGTGTTAGCATACAGTATTTGTTTTTCTCTTTCTGACTTACTTCACTCTCTATGACAGACTCTAGGTCCATCCACCTCACTACAAATAACTCAGTTTCATTCCTTTTTATGGTTGAGTAATATTCCATTGGATATATGTGCCACATCTTCTTTATCCATTCATCTGTTGATGGACACTTAGGTTGCTTCCATGTCCTGGCTATTGTAAATAGAGCTGCAATGAACATTGTGGTACATGACTCTTTTTGAATTATGGTTTTCTCAGGGTATATGCCCCTATTCCTTTTATTTTTAATCTTTTTCTGTTTATAGTTATGTTTAATGCATGAATGTGCACAAATATGTGAAGACTAGCACAATAAACATTAGGGTATCACCTTTCTTAAGAAGTTAAACATGACCAATACAGTTGGAAAGCTGCTTGTACCCTCCTCCCTTACCCCCACCCAGAGGTAAGCACAATCCTGAATCTCATAAAGTAATCATTTTTAAGTGTCATTTCTTTAACTCAGCATGAACAGAGGTTTGCCTTACACAAAACTTTAGGTTATGACTGCGTTTATTTTTTTAAGTTGCACAAATAAAAACAAACTTCATAATGATTTGAAATATTTCCAGCCAATCTACATGCAAACAAGGAATTTACCTATCTGGATCAGGAAGTCTTTTGACTCAAATGTTACCATGCCCCAGTGAACAGATTTTAACCCTTTTTATCCTCCCTTCAGTGCAATAGAGATTACAGTAATCAGGAAAAAGAAGGCATGGTCATAGAGAGTACACCGGGGACTGGGGTTAATAATGTTCTTCTGAAGCCAGAGGAACAAGGTGAAGATAGGTCCATACCTTAAAAAGTAAATGCAATGGTGACTATAAATGGCGACTATTAATAGGTAACATAAAGAACTACTTACAGGTTTATTCCAGGAATGCAATACGCAAATCTATCAATGTGATAAACCATATTAACAAATTGAAGGAGAGAAACCATATGATCATCTCAATAGATGCAGAGAAAGCTTTTGACAAAATTCAACACCCATTTATGATAAAAACCCTGCAGAAAGTAGGTGTAGAGGGAACTTTCCTCAATATAATAAAGGCCGTATATGACAAGCCCACAGCCAACATCACCCTCAATGGCAAAAAACTGAAAGCATTTCCACTAAGGTCAGGAACAAGACAAGGTTGCCCACTCTCACCACTCTTATTCAACATAGTTTTGGAAGTTTTAGCCACAGCAATCAGAGAAGAAAAGGAAATAAAAGGAATCCAAATCGGAAAAGAAGAAGTAAAGCTGTCACTGTTTGCAGATGACATGATACTATACATAGAGAATCCTAAAGATGCTACCAGAAAACTACTAGAGCTAATCAATGAATTTGGTAAAGTAGCAGGATACAAAATTAATGGACAGAAATCTCTGGCATTCCTATATACTAGTGATAAAAAATCTGAAAGTGAAATCCAGAAAACACTCCCATTTACCATTGCAACAAAAAGAATAAAATATCTAGGAATAAACCTACCTAAGGAGACCTCTTCAGAAAATTATAAGACACTGATGAAAGAAATTAAAGATGATACAAACAGATGGAGAGATATGAGAGATATACCATGTTCTTGGATTGGAAGAATCAACATTGTGAAAATGACTCTACTTCCCAAAGCAATCTATAGATTCAATGCAATCCCTATCAAACTACCACTGGCATTTTTCACAGAACTAGAACAAAAAATTTCACAATTTGTATGGAAACACAAAAGACCCCGAATAGCCAAAGCAATCTTGAGAACAAAAAATGGAGCTGGAGGAATCAGGCTGCCTGACTTCAGACTATACTACAAAGCTACAGTAATCAAGACAGTATGGTACTGGCACAAAAACAGAAAGATAGATCAATGGAATAGGATAGAAAGCCCAGAGATAAACCCATGCACATATGGTCACCTTATCTTTGATAAAGGTGGCAGGAATATACAGTGGAGAAAGGACAGCCTCTTCAATAAGTGGTGCTGGGAAAATTGGACAGGTACATGTAAAAGTATGAGATTAGATCACTCCCTAACACCATACACAAAAATAAGCTCAAAATGGATTAAAGACCTAAATGTAAGGCCAGAAACTATCAAACTCTTAGAGGAAAACATAGGCAGAACACTCTATGACATAAATCACAGCAAGATCCTTCTTGACCCATCTCCTAGAGTAATGGAGATAAAAACAAAAATAAACAAATGGGACCTAATGAAACTTCAAAGCTTTTGCACAGCAAAGGAAACCATAAACAAGACCAAAAGACAGCCCTCAGAATGGGAGAAAATATTTGCAAATGAATCAACTGACAAAGGATTAATCTCTAAAATTTACAGGCAGCTCATGCAGCTCAATAACAAAAAAATAAACAACCCAATCCAAAAATGGGCAGAAGACCTAAATAGACATTTCTCCAAAGAAGATATACAGACTGCCAACAAACACATGAAAGAATGCTCAACATCATTAATCATTAGAGAAATGCAAATCAAAACTACAATGAGATATCATCTCACACCAGTCAGAATGGCCATCATCAAAAAATCTAGAAACAATAAATGCTGGAGAGGGTGTGGAGAAAAGGGAACACTCTTGCACTGCTGGTGGGAATGTGAATTGGTTCAGCCACTATGGAGAACAGTATGGAGGTTCCTTAAAAAACTACAAATAGAACTACCATATGACCCAGCAATCCCACTACTAGGTATATACCCTGAGGAAACCAGAATTCAGAAAGAGTCATGTACCAAAATGTTCATTGCAGCTCTATTTACAATAGCCCGGAGATGGAAACAACCTAAGTGCCCATCGTCGGATGAATGGATAAAGAAGATGTGGCACATATATACAATGGAATATTACTCAGCCATAAAAAGAAACGAAATTGAGCTATTTGTAATGAGGTGGATAGATCTAGAGTCTGTCATACAGAGTGAAGTAAGTCAGAAAGAGAAGGACAAATACCGTATGCTAACACATATATATGGAATTTAAAGAAAAAAAATGTTATGAAGAACCTAGGGGTAAAACAGGAATAAAGACACAGACCTACTGGAGAACAGACTTGAGGATATGGGGAGGGGGAAGGGTGAGCTGTGATAGGGCGAGAGAGAGACATGGACATATATATACTAACAAACATAAGGTAGATAGCCAGTGGGAAGCAGCCGCATGGCACAGGGATACCGGCTCGGTTCTTCGTGGCTGCCTGGAGGGGTGGGATAGGGAGGGTGGGAGGGAGGGAGACAAAGAGGGAAGAGATATGGGAACATATGTATATGTATAACTGATTCACTCTGTTATAAAGCAGAAACTAACACATCTTTGTAAAGCAATTATACCCCCAATAAAGATGTTAAAAAAAAAACGAACTACTTACACAATTCCATGTGTGCATGTGTGTGTGTGTGTAGACAAAGTGCAAGAGAGAGAAAGGGAGAGAGACAGAGAGAAAGAGAGTAAAACTAGCTGGAAGGGGAATGATCAAGCATCCCAAGGGAAATAAGAAAGCAAGGCAGGATCAGATCACTTTTTTTTAATTAGTCATTGCCAAACTGCTTCCCAAACTGGTATCCTTTCACAACCCCTACTAGCAATGTATGTGAGTTTCCACTGTCATCCTTCCAATACTTAGTATTGTCAGACTCACAAATTTTAGTCTATCTGATAGTTGTGTAATGGTATCTCACTGTGGTTTTAATAATTTCCCTAATGCCTAATGAACCCCATATTATACTTATTGGCCATTTGGATATCCTCTTTTCTAAAGTACCAGCTCAAGTATTTTGCTCATTTTTCAATTCAGTTTTTTTCTTTTTCTTATTAGCTATTCTTTATAAGTCTTTTGTTTGTTATATGTGCTACAAATACCTCCTACTTCCTCTTGTCCTTTTTCTTTACAACTTTTTGAGATATAATCGACATATAACATTACATTAGTTTCAGGTATAGAATATGATTCAGTATTTGTATATATTGTGAAATGATCACCACAATAAATCCAGTGAACTTACTACTTTAAATGAGTTCAAGTCTTAAGGACCACACAAATTCTACTTCAAGAGGATGAAAGATTACCCAGGTTTTATCTCTGAATCACCAAAGATATCTTCTGAGGAATAAGTAGGAAAAAAGATCATTGCTCCAATTTATCAAAAAAGAAGTAAAGGATGAATCCCAGGAACACCAGAAAAGTTTTAGACCAACTTATGAAACAATGGATTCATGAATATACAGAAAATAATGTGTTAGTAATCTCTAAAACCATTTCTATAATGATTTTTTTGGACATGAAACCTAAGGCACAAGCAACAAAATCAAAAATAAACAAGTGGGATACACTGAACTAAAAATGTCTACACAGCAAAAGAAACAATCAACAAAGTGAAAAGACAACCTATGGAGTGGGGAAAAAATATTTGCAAAGCATCTATTTGATAAGCGGTTAATACCCAAAATATATAAAGAATACAACTCAATAACAAAATAATAATGATAATAATAATCCAATTAAAATGGGCAAAAGACCTGAATAGACATTTTTCTAAAAACAATACATGAATAGCCAACAGGTACATTAAAAATGCTCAACACTGCTAATCATAGAGAAAAGCTAATCAAAACCACAATGAGATATCATGATTAGAATGGCCACCATCAAAAAGACAAGAAAGGGACTTCCCTGGTGGTCCAGTGGTTAAGACTCCACACTCCCAATGCAGGTGGCGCGGGTTCGATCCCTGATCGGGGAACTAAGATCCCACATGCCGCATGGTGCAGCCAAAATAAAAAGACAAGAGAACAAATACTGGCATAGGAAAAAAGGAAACCCTTGTGCACTGTTGGTAGGATTATAAACTGATACAGCCACTATGGAAAACAATATGGAGGATCCAAGAAAACTAAAAATAGAACTATTATACGTCTCACCAATTCTACTTCCAAAGAAAATGAAAATGCTAACTTGAAAAGAGATCGGCACCCCATATTCATAGCAACATTATTCACAATAGCCAAGACATGGAAATGAGCTAAGTGTCCATGAACAGATGAATGGGTAAAAAAAGTTGTGGTGAATACACACAATACAATTGTGGTGAATACAATGGAAAGTCATGCAGCCAGTAAAAAAATGTGGAAATCCTACCATTTGTAACAACATAGATGGACCTTGAGGGCATTATGCTAAATGAAATAAGTCAGACAAAGACAATTATTACTGTATGATCTCACTTAAATGGAAAATCTAAAATAAAAAACTCATGGATCATATTTGTGGTTACTGGTGGTAGGGGGTGGAGGGTGGGGAAACTGGAGGAAGGTGGTCAAAGATACAAACTTGCAGTTACAAGATGAATAAGTAATGTACAACATGACTATAGTTACCACTGCCATATGATATATATAAAATTTGTTAAGAGAGTAGATCCTAAGAATTTTCATCACAAATTTTTTTTCTTTTTTTCTTTTTCTTTTTATTAAATCTATATGAGATGATGGATGTTAACTAAACTTACTGTGGTGATCATTTCACAACATATGTAAGTCAAACCATTAGGCTGTACACTCTAAACTTATACAGGGTTGTATGTCAATTATATCTCAAAACAACTGGAAGGAAAAAAAACATTGCTAGGTCACTAATAATGTATGGTAATTTATTCTCATTTTCTTTCTTAATAAAGCATTTGACATATTCTCATACTGTTTCTAGATAAGATGATAAAATGAAAGTTAGATGATAATGGAATTATAAGGATTTAAGCTAGTAGAACTAGAAATCAGGTAGAGAGATGACAGATAGATAGACAGATAGATAGATAGATACAAAAATTTAAGACCACTGCAAACTGATCCATTCTGTTGCTTGTTCTTTTATTTCATCAAACATTTCTTTGGTTTCCTGTAGGCACTGCTGATTGCCCATTCCACAGCCAGCTCCCTCTTTTCCTTGGTAACAAAACAGTGATTTTGTTTAGACAGTAATAGTTCATTTTCCAGGCAATCAATCTTGTTCTACACCTAGCATAGCAATCTCAATCCATTTGGCCCAGTGATTTGGCCCAAAGAAATAAAAAAGAAGTCTGCTGGACAGTTCTGGGAAAGATTTTCCTCTCTAAAAAAAGAAAGGTGTGCAAGAAGGTTGTTTTCCCCTTCATTCCTGC
>NW_006786634.1:245020-284891 GCF_000442215.2 Lipotes vexillifer
TATTTTTATGAAGAATGTGATGCTTGGAGTTGTGGTGGCCATTTTTGAAACCATGAGGTCACAAACATGAAAATGAACCTAATCCTCTGAAGATAACAAAGTAGAAAAAAGAAAAGAACCTAGATCCTGATGACATCATTTATCCATCAAACAAGACTGAGATCACATTCTTCCAAGCTTCTTTTAAGTAAACATTAGATTTCCTTATGGTCTGAGTCACTATTAGCTGAGGACATCTTAACAAATATTTGTAAATACTCAAGAAATGAGAAAATGACCTAAGAATTTGCAGTTAGCAAAAAAAGTTTTGAGAAGCTTCTAAAACTGGTGAAAAAAATGTCTTGGTGTATTATATGTATCATATAAATCATATATCACTGGAGTATCATGGAGACCAACAGTAACATTCTATAGTCTCTTGGTTCAACTTTATTTAGTAAGTTTTCTTTAGATCAAGGTAGTATATGTTAGGAGGCACAGTGGAAAAGTCAAGTATAAGTAGCAATTAAAATGATGTATGAACAAAGATATATCTTAAGAAAACAGATGAATTATTTGAGGCTGTGTAATAAAAGACAAAAAGAATCATAATGGCTAATTCAAACATCTGAAGGTTTTTGATGCTGTATAGACAAGAGAACAAAATATTCTGCCCTACCTTGTCACAAAATTCCTCCTCTTGCTTTCTCTATCTCTATAATTACACAATTTACCCAAGTGCCAGTGTCAAAAACTGAGTCATTTTTCACTCCTCCCTTCTCTCACCTAACCTCCATATCTAGTAAATTACAAAGGTTTCTGGCTCTATCTTTTTTTTTCTTTTTAATTTGTGCTTTTATTTGCCAGTATAACTAGAGTAACCTGCAAACTTTTTTATTCTAAAAAGCACATTTTACATCACAGTCCAACAAACACATATATAATGTGTATACATATATAAAAGTGAAACAAAGCTTTTGCCAAAAACGTCTTCCCTGAGTGTTAATTCTTTTTAAGACTTTTTTTTTTAAAACTAAGGCTGAACTGCACTGACATCATAATCACCAAAGTCCCCAGTTCATCTTAGGGTTCGCTTTATGAAGTGAATAGTGTTGCCCATTCTACGGGTTTGGACAATAGTATGATGACATAAAATCATTATAATGTCATACAAAGTATTTTCACTGCTCATAAAAACTTCTGTATTCTATGTATTCATCTCTCCTCCCCCGCAAACTCCTGGCAACCACTGATCTTTTTATTGTCTCCATTGTTTTGCCTTTTCCAGAATGGCATATACACTGAATCTATTTTTCTTTTTTCCTTGAAGGGGTTCAAAGTCTTTATGCTTATAACACCACTCATGGCCCAGCATGGACCGGACCAGGCTCCATGTGGCAAACACCCCCACTGAATACTGTAGCTTTCCTTCCAGTACTGGGCCCTGTCCCACTGGTCCTGCCCAGCAGCCACGTGCAGGTGAAGGGGGGATATGTGTTGGGTATCTGTTCATAGGAAGGCCACAAGTTTTGTGCCCCTTGTCACAATGAACCCTGATTCCTGTCAGGTGTGTTGTAAACAGACAAGCCATTTCTTCATACCCCCTGCTCTGAGCACACCCCATCTGGCTCTATCTTTTTAGAGTCTCTAAAATCCCCCTAATTCTCTCCATTTCCAATGTCACATCTTAGGCCACCATCATCTCTCACTTGGACCACTGCAAAGCCTCCTGACAGGTCTTCCTCCAGTCTCACTGCTCCCTAGTACAGCTCCCAAAATATGCTCTCTAAAAAGACAAATTTGACCAAGTTGCTCCCCTACTTAAAATCCTTTAGTGTTCCCTGCTTGCCTTCAGAGTGAAAATCTTTCATAGTTTGGTCCGTATCCTCTCTTTCCACCCTCATCTCATTACTTTCCCACAAATACCCCATGCTTATGCCAAACTACTTGCAGGCTCTTTAATACATGCCAAATAATTTCAAGCTTCTGTGTCTCTATCTTCTCACTCCATGTCCATATGAAAAACCCCAACATTCCCTTCAAAATTCTGCTCAAAATTCTACTCCATTATTAGAGTTCCTAAAGCTTTTTTCTCCCAGACAGAGAAGTCTGAAAGACACTAGCATAGTACTACAATATAAGTATGTGTGTATGTGTGTGTGTGTGTGTATACATATATATAAAGTATTCCAATACCCTGGATCAGGCAGGAGAGCAGGGAAGACACGGCATGCAACAGAGAGGACCACCCAGGAGACTGGATTCAGATAAACTATGTAAATGAGACTTTGCTCTCATGGAACCAGACAGAAAGGTAGAATTCAGTAAATATCAACAGTATGGAAAGGAGAAAAACCAGCAAATAACCAATATCTGAAATGAACATGAGGAACAGAGTCTGAATTAACTATTGGAACCAATTTTAGATGTGACTATTGAAATTATGTATTGCTATTTGTTTCCCCCTCTGTTCTATTTGCTCATCTGTAATCTATACTTCCCCAACCCATACCAGTGAAGGCATAAAAGAAGGATGAAATTAACAGTCAAAACTGTTATTTCTCTGTCTCTGTTCCTACGTATTCTTTGGGGATCCTCCAAATCCCTTCAAATTTCTCCTCACTCAGGAGTCCCCTAGGGGTACTCAGCTAGTCCTGTCTGTCACCATGTGCTCTCTGCCATTTCCCTTTTCTTCTGATCCTGTCCCAGCTCAAGGAGTGGTGCCTTCTGTGACAGTTAAGTCCCTCCTGTGAAACTGCTGACAGCACCAGCATGTCCAGTGAAGCTACCATGTGGATTACCTCTAGAATCCACCAGAGAAGGCAATGTCCCTGTCCTTGTCCTTGAGTCAATCCACTTATAGCTTCCTGCTGGCCCAGTCCTCTGCTCAAGTCTCAGCATTTTCTCTGCCTTTATCTAATGAGCTCCAAAAGTAAAGAGAACTGAGCTCTTCGTTGCCATCTGCTTTACGGAGGCAATATTTCTGTGAGCTCATCACTGAAATTTTGTAAAATGATTCTGAGTCTTATCTGTGGCTCCCTGACCCATGGAGGGTTAAACCAGAGGCCAAAAGAGTCTTAAAATCCTCCTCTCCTCAGAATAGTATTTCTCACCTGAGGTTTCAAGGGCCTTGACAATCTGCCTTTAGGATGAGCCTCTCATGCAAAACAGATACATTAGTCATTAGGGAAATGCAAATCCAAACCACAAAGTGAAACTACTTTACACTCACTAGGATGGCTATGATCAAAAAAGATGAACAATAACAAGTGCTGGGGAGGATGTGGAGAAATCGGAACCTTCATGTATAGCTTATGAGAATGTAACATGGTGCCACATTTTATCGTAGAAAACAGTCTAGAAGTTCCTCAGAAAGTTAAACATATAATTACCATCTGAGCCAGCAATTCACTCCTAGGTACAGAGAACTGAAAACATACATTTTCATCAAAACTTGTAGTCCTAATGTTCATAGCAGCATTATTCGTAATAGCCAAAAAGTGGAAACAATCCAAATGTCCATCAGCTGATTTATAGATAAAATATGGTCTAGTTATACAATAGAATATTATTCAGCCATAAAAAGAAATGAAGTAGTGCTATATGCTACAACAGGGATGAACCTTGAAATCCCATGCTAAGTGAAAGAAGCCAGTCACAAAAGGCCATGGTTAGGTTATATGATTGCATTTACATGAAATGTTCAGAAAAAGCAAATCCATAGAGACAGAAAGTAGTGGTTTTAATGGGTTGGGAGAAGGGAAGAGTGTACAGTGACTGCTAATGGATGCAGGGTGTCTTCTGAGGGTAATGGATTAGATAGTAGCGACGATTCAGAACTTTGTGAACATACTAAAAACCACTAAATTGTACACTTTAAAAAGGTGAATTTGGGCTTCCATGGTGGCGCAGTGGTTGAGAGTCCGCCTGCCAATGCAGGGGACACGGGTTCGTGCCCCGGTCCAGGAAGATCCCACGTGCCGTGGAGCGGCTGGGCCCGTGAGCCATGGCCGCTGGGCCTGCGCGTCCGGAGCCTGTGCTCCGCAGCGGGAGAGGCCACAACAGTGAGGGGCCCGCGTACAGAAAAAAAAAAAAAAAAAGGTGAATTTTATGATACACGAATTATATCTCAATTTATAAGTGCCTCTAAAAATAATTAGGAGGATGGGTAGACATTAAATCATTACAAAGTATAAATCACAAAGTAGATTTTGGTTCAATTTTTTTAAGTACTTTCTACTTTTAGAACTAGACATGCCCACCTGTGGAAATAAATTCCTCATTCCAGTAGTGAGCTGCCTATCCCAGGCATTATTCAAGATAAGCTTGTCAGGGGTGCTGCAGGAGGAATTCCTACACTGCATTTGAGATTGGACTATCTCATAAATTTCGTGTCATGTTAGGTACCCCCTAGTGCCCTATGCAAAGCAGGCACTCCATCATAAATAAATAAATGTCAACAAACGCCTGGTGCATAAGTTAACAAACAAATCCTCACAAAGAATTTATTAAGCATATCTTTGTACATGATGCTGTGCTAATTGGCAAACGCCAACCTTTTCATTGAAAGCTTAGTGTGGATGGAAGCCAATCTGTCCCTGATAGGCAGAGAAGTTAACTTCACATATTCTGTGTTGGGTTTTGTCAGCTGTTAGAGAAGTTATTTAGAAGAAAACCAATAATGGCTGATAAACTCCAATTGCTCAGCTGAGTGAATCTGAACACCACTGGCCAACGTGCTCACACGTCCCAATGATGGAGGGCAGGCAGCCCCCGTGGAGAAGGGGGCTGGAGGTCAGTGTTAGTTTTCAAATCCTGGGAGAACAAGAGACATAATCAGAAGAACATCATTCCCAGGACATCAGAATAATGTCAACAAAGTCTGCAGAAGACACTTCACGCCAACACTTATAGTACTCAGCCCAGTGCTGGGCAGAGAGTTGGCACTTTTTTTTTTTCTCTTTCTCTCTCAAAAATAAAATTTCTTTTTTTTTACATTCCCCTACTCCTATGTTATGAGTTGAACTGTATCCAAAAAAGATACATTGGAGGGAATTCCCTGGCGGTCCAGTGGTTAGGGCTCCGCGCTTCCACTGCAGGGGGCACAGGTTTGATCCCTGGTGGGGGAACTAAGATCCCGCATGCTGCACAGTGCAGCCAAAAACAAACAAAAAAAAAAGATACACTGGAGCTTTAAACCCAGTGTCTCAGAATATGACCTTATTTGGAGATAGTAGGTCTTTAAAGAGGTAATCGAGTTGAAATGAGATAATGAGTGTGGGTCCCTAATCTACCATGATTGGTATCCTTATAAAAAGGGGAAATTTAGATACAGACACACACATTTGGACATGAAGGCAGAGATCAGGATGATGCAGCAGAAGTCAATCAACACAAAAGATTGCCAGCAAACCACTAGAAATTTGAAGACAGGCAAGAACAGAGTCTCCCCAACAGCCCTCAGGGGGAACCAATACTGCTGATACCTTGATCTTGGATTTCTGGTCTTCAGAACTGGGAGACAATCAATTTCTGTTGTATAAGCCACCCAGTCTGCAGTGCTTTGTTTCTGCATCTAACAGTACCTAGCAGACTAACACACCCTACCACTCACCTTGCTATCCTTGTCATTTTCTGCTCCTGACTTCCCCATACCAAGGGCTAAGTTTAAAACCCACACTGAAAGTCCAGCCAGCCCAAGCCTCTCAAGTGTCCAAGACCATTTTCTCTTTGTGAATGTACTCCATCTAATAACCTGCAGCAAATGAAGGGCTAAAATGTCATGATCCCTCCCACACCCATTCTTTTTATTATATCATTCATTTTTACAGAGTGGGGGAAAAAGTTGCCCTTAAACTGGCAATTTCATGAAGTTAAGCATGATTTTGGATAAGTGAGCCCCAGGGGCTCAATAAACAAATATGAACATATGTTCCAAACTGTGGAAGGAATGTGGCAATAGAAGAGGGAATAATGTTGCCAGACTGACATTTCATACCCAAGGTCCTGTCTGAGATCCCAGTCACCAGTACACCTGCTGCAGGAACAGCATTTCAATATGATTTAATATACTCAGTAATAAGTTCAAAAGTGCATCATGCACATAACTTCATTCTAAGGTCTGTAAATTAGAGTGCTCTTCTAATGAAGGGTAATAAGTCGCATTTCCCAGCCTGCACTTAGGAAGCCACAGCAGAGCCACTCTCTGGCTCACAGAAAAGGGTCCTTCTGCTCTCCCCTCCATGCTAGAGCCTTTGAGTTCAGACGTCCAGAGGATGGCACCCCTACCCCAGCTGCAGCCAAGCTCCTGTCCAGGTACTGGTGGATCTACAGAGCTGGTAGGAGGGGAGAGGGTACACCAGCCAGTACCACCCAAGTACTGCCCTCCCCAAGCTCAAAGTCAGAGCCTCACGGTTTGCTAAAGGCAGGAGCAGATAAAGAAGTTAACAGAGAAAGCAGAACCATGTGCCCTATGGAGAAAAAAAAGTTTTGCACCCGATCATATAAAGGCTATTTCAAAGAAAACATATTTAGTTCAATGATAAGGTTACAGCTTTAGAACAAGATAATTCCTTTGTGTGCTTCAGCAGCAGCCAGCCAATCTGTAAGTCATCCTTGCATACCTACCATGTGTCAAACATTGTGCAAGGTGCTAAGGTAAGCCAGTGAAGAAGACAGACACAGTTGCTGTCCATGGAGATACAGTGGTGGGCATGGGAGTCAGACCCCACTAGATTCCAATCTCGAGTCCATCATTTATTCGCTGGGTGATCCTGGGGAGGTCACATGACCTCTCTGAGCCTCTGCTTCCTCATCCGTAAAACAAAAATAGTAATATGTCCTATAGAATGTTTTGTAAATTTTCCAGTACATAGTAATCACTCGAAAATGGTAGTCATAATTATTATAAACTAATGTATAAATGCTGATGGATACATTGTCATTGTAGATTTGTCTTTAACTGTCCTTCACAAGCATATTGCCTTCCCAGCTAGAGGTGAATATTCTTAAGGGCAGAAACCGTCTTTTCTTTTGTCTTTAAACTGGTTGCAGCACAGTGATGGCTAGCTGAGTTCCCATACAAATATCCTAGACCATCCATAAGAAAAATGCCAGAAAATTACATAGTTGAGAATTGTAAGCTATGATGCTTCTCAGGAAGAATTAATGGGGTACCACTGAGGTAAGACTTGTAAACTAATGATTACCATGACTGAAGTGCCTTGCTCTAGTTCCAAAACAGAAAGCTTTAAAGTTTTGCTCTCCTTTCTCTTTAATGCAAAGCAGTCTACACTTAAAACAACACATTCTCTGGCCCCAGAAGCAATGAAAAGATTATTAATCCTATATAACTTCTTGGCATTATGTAACTTCATATAGCATGTGTATGTTCCTATAGAATACTACAGTTTTGAAATCCACCTACTCCTGAATTACACAAAATATCCTTCAAACAATTTCCTCATCCTGAGATGAGAAAATAAACTGTTTCTTCTGAGAAATCAACAGCTTTCCTAAGGAACAAAATGTTCTCCAGGACAAAAATCATTCGCCTTTCAAAGAGAGACTATTTTCTCTCTTCATCAACAAGAGATAGAGTCAGCCGCTTTTAACTCATAAGGTACATTTAACCTAAAATGGTTCAAGAATGTTCTCATGCATTGTTTGGATATTTCAAATAATTCTATGGAATATAGTTTTCCATGTTTTATCAAAAGTTACACTGATATCTTCTTAGGGAAGAATAAATCGGGTTATAAAATTCAATAAATTCCTTCTTTTCTCAAAAATGAGGTATTGAATGATTAAAGGGGAGGTTATATTTGACAAGGGAAAAAAGATCACTAACTGTTTCCAAGAAAGTCACTGAACATAAAGGAGACTGTCACACACATTCAACCCTTCAAGAGGCTTACAGCTCCCCTAGATGCTCCTAAAAGAATTGATGAGGTAGACAGTGGCTTTATGGGGAGTAGACAGTCCATAATCTGGCCACCATTCCTAACTCTTGATTCATTCTCCAGCCTCTGCAGCTCTGCTCACTGGGCTTGGCATGCCCATTTATATACTCTCAAAGGGCCTAACCTTTCCAGACTTCAGCCAGGTTGCTCCTCCCATGAATTGCTAATGACCCACACTGGCTTGTCCCATCCTCCCTACACCTGGGCCCTGCCTTCAGGGGCAGCCCTGACAAGCATTGACCATGACCCAGAAGAGCTGATTCTAATAGCCAAATGCTTGTTTTGAATGATTTAATCTGCTCAAGACTAGCAGCTGGAATGGATAATATCTTGAGACTTCCAGTTTCCATAATAACAATTTATGAATAAATCTTCCCACTAGAGCTGGATAGAGATATGTCCTACACATTTAAACCCCAAACAGAGAAAATATGACTGGTCCTATAGAATTGTTTTAGGACCAGTCATATTTTAAACGTTAAAATATTTTAATCTCAGTCCAGACCAATTATCAACAGCAGACTAGCAGACTGGTTTAGTCCTTTCAAACTACAAGCTTTTCTATGGCATGGATGTGTCAAAAATTAGGTGAGAGGGGCAAACAGGGGTGAGAGTAAGATGAGCATCTTTATCTTAACCTAACTAAGAGCAGATTATCCCTCACCTCTGAGGTTTGAATAAAAGAAAGAAAGCTGAGGAAAGCAATTAAGATGGCTTAATAAGGATCTGAGAAGGTTTTGCTGCAAGCAATACTATAGCTTGGAACATGGAAAGCAAGAAGAACATTTCAATGCTACTTAGAACTTCTAAAGCCATATCTGCATGTGGAACTGAATGAACACTGGTCATTTGTATTTGGATAATTCACCAGTTGCCACTAAGAAATTACCCTAGGGAATGTTTTCTGGGAAGGATCTGGGGGAGGGGAGCAAAGGACAGGCTTCATCCTTTCACCTTATTGTTCAGAGCCTGGACTCATTTGCATAGCCCTCCGAGGATGAAGTCTTTTCTGCCATTTGGTAGATTGCCATCAAATTTCAAGTGACATGATGCACAGTCAATTTACGCACTGTGAAGCAGATACTGCAGGGGTTTGGTGTATTTGTGTTTCATTTCCAGTTAAACAATACACAGGGGGCTGTCACACTAACAAGGTTTATAATGATTGACTTGTTCAGCCATATCGAGACCTTTTACTTCTACAGAGCAGAAGCCTCAATAAACAGGAAATTTATATTTGAACAGATGTCTGTCTAGAAGGGTGGTACTGTATTTCTGCCTGACTTGGTTCAGAGTGAATCAAGCGCATTTACCCCCCTCCCCAACTCTCCCAAGCACAGCACATAGCTAAATTCTGGACAATCTGCAGGATCTCTGGGACACTGACATCCTACTCTTATAAAACAGAATCCCATAAAATGTCCTCTGAAAGAAGTATTACCAGGCATAATTCAACATTTGGCTGTGCTCATTTTTTAACATGAATTCATGATTTTGAAAAATGCAAATATCATATCAAACAAAAAGAAAGCATTTTTATCTCTGTGTTTTGGATTAATTTAATTTCCTGAGCCTCAACTTTCTCACCTATAAATTAGGAATAGTTTAACCTACTGTAAGGGGTTATTGTGAGAATTAAGTGAGAAAAAGTCTGAGAGTCTAGCACACAGTTGGTGTCCAATAAATGCTTGTTTAAAAAAACACACAAATGATATAAGTGACTCTCTAAACACAGTTGATTTCATCTTTCACAGGTGAATTCATATTATCTGTTACAGAATTAAGAACAGTCAAGACATTTAGGAACAAAGCAATGCCATACACAAAGAAGAAAATGCTTTCCTGGACCTGATAAATCCAGTGAGCCAGGCAGATATGACAAATGTGGCCACAGCCAGGGACTGGGTCCCTGAAGAGCTAGATTTAACTCTCTAAGGAATATTAAGATATGAAAGAGTCAAAGGAAAGTTGAAGAGAGTAACTTCTTCCTTTGGATTCAAAAATACCTAGATATTTGTTGAATGAATGAATGAACAAGTGAACAAACAAACACTCCTGACATAATCACCTCCTATTGGTTCAGGGTTTTTTAATGAATGATTTACTGATTCATAATATATTATTGGGCACATACCATGTGCCAGACACTGATACAGGGGTGGGAAAACAGAATAGTCCTTGCCTTATAAGCTCATAATCTAGTAGAGAGACAGATAAATAATCACATAATTAACAATAAAAATCATAATAAATGCTATGATGGAAAAGTACAGAATACTACAAGAGAGTTTTTACACCTTACAAAGCTAACTTCTGAGACCGGAAGTAGGTGTAGGAGTTAGACAAGTAAAGAGTGGGGGAGAGTTCCAGGCAGAAGGAATAGCATGTGGGGAGTCCCTGAGGTAGGAGAGAGCTTGGGTCATTCTGGGAGCTGGAAGAAGGCCTCAATGGCTGGAATATCCTAAGCAAAGGGAAGATTGGCAAGAGTTGGCAGGAACCAAACTGGTCAGAGTCTTACTGGCTGTGTTATTTACTTTGTAGTTTATCCTAAATGCAATGAGAAACGTCAATTTGATCAAATTTCGCCTTTAAAATGTTATTCTGACTACAGTGTATTGAATGAATCAGAACTATAAAAGTGGATTGCAGAGACCATTAAGAAGCTACTGCAGTAACCCTGACAAGAGCTGATGTCAGCCTGCGTTAGGATGTGGAGATGGATTTAGTGTGCATTTCTGAAGCAGAATTGACAAATTTGGAGTTCAATTCGCTGTGGCCCGGGCAACAGGACACATAGTGATACTGCCCACTAAACAGAATATAACAGAAAAAGAGCAGCCTGCGGGGAGGGAGTGTGGGGTAAGATCAAGAACTTCATTTTAGACGACTTGAGTTTGAAATTCTGCAACCACTAAAGTGGATGTGTCTAGAATGCAGTTGTATATAAATGTCTAGAGCTCAAAAGGGAGATCAGAGCTGAAACTATAAGTTGGGGCGTCCCATGCAGAGACAGACACAGAAGGGGCTGAGATTGCCCACGGAAAGTGCAGAGGAAGAAGAGAAGCAGGCTTGCATTTCAAGGTCGGTGGTCGAGGAGACTGGGAAAGAGGAACCATGGATAGGAGAAAACCAAGAGGGCGTGGTGCCAGGGAGAGCCAGAGAAGAAGGTGTTTCAAATAAAGGAATGCTGAATGTTGCTACATGTAAAGTAAAATGAGAATGAATACAAGTCCATTGAATTTAACACATGAAAATAATCTTAGTAAGTGCATATATAATAGAATTGTGAGAACAGAAGCCAGGCTGGAGTGGGTTAAAAAGACAGCTACGAGGACATAACACCAGCCATGAGCAGACCAGGCTGGTGGCTGAGAAAGTACAGTAGCAGGACAGACTCGGGTCAAAGGAGAGTGGTGGCTGTTTGTTTGTCATCATGGTCTTCGTTGTTGCCGTCACTGTGGTTGTTCCTGGTGGGAAATACTACAACATATGTTAATATTGATCAAATAAATCCAGGAAGATGGAAAAGGAGAGAGGGAATGGGGTTCAAACCACACATGGAGCAAGTGGCCCTGGATAAGAGGAAGGTTGTGTCCCCCCATCATAACTTGTGAAAAGAGCCTGCAGACACAGGCTGCTGTGTAGATCATGCAAAGGGAACAAGCAGCAGTTTCCATCTGAGAGCTTCTACCTTCCCTTTTACATTTGAGACAAGATCATCTTCTGAGACTGAGGGAAAGTTAGTTCTAAGGAGAAGGGAAAAGGTATGAAATAGTCCTTGAGGAAAGCAGGATGGAGCTTACTAGAAAGAGTAGTACTAAGCTTGCCACACAGTGGGGAGAAACTAATTAAGTTTGATTATTGTGAATCCATAGTGTTGGCATCTGCCAGGTTGTGTCCAACAAAGCCAATACCTTCGGGGCTTCCCTGGTGGCGCAGTGGTTGAGAGTCCGCCTGCCGATGCAGGGGACGTGGGTTCGTGCCCCTGTCCGGGAAGATCCCACATGCCGCAAAGCGGCTGGGCCCGTGAGCCATGGCCACTGAGCCTGCGCGTCCGGAGCCTGGGCTTCGCGACGGGAGAGGCCACAACAGTGAGAGGCCCGCATACCACAAAAAAAAAAAAAAAGCCAATACCTTCGGAGTGGGCCTGAAGAAGGTTGATGGCTGGGTTCATCCAGAGCTGGAGTTTTGTCAGGTGGGCAGGACAGAAAGAGATTGAAACATGAGGGTATTTGCAACAAAAGAATGGTCATAATGGACAGTGAAGGATAACCTAGACCAAGGAATGTGAACACAATTCTGATGCGGAGAGAAAACAAAAGGGCCAATGGACTGGAGATGCAGGGAGGATGGGAGCAAGTGAGCAGGGAAGATACAAAAAGTGGCTCTCAGGGAGAGAGGTGTGGGATTTAGATACCGTGCAGATGTGTCAGTCTCTGGTGATGACAGCAATTAGGGCGTGGCTATGGAAGAGGGTTGCTTAACACAGGAGTGGAGGAGAAAGCCAATGCAGGTGAAATGTTCAAAAACCAAAAGTTTGGAATGAATAAATGTAACTGTGGATATTGACATTACCTCTGATGAGGGCGGAAGTTAAAGTTGACAGAAAGATTGAGAGTCATGGTTCTAAAATCTTTAGTGAGAGAAATACCAAAGAGATTTACTCACAAAAGAGTAAGTAAATTACAACAAACGGGAGGAGGAGAAAGTGGTGCAGCCAGATGGTTTGAGCCTCAAAAGACCAGGAATTTTTGTACAAGGAGAAGGTAGTTATGGTCTGCAAGTGTCACGATGAAGGAAGGAGGGCATCTACCCACTGTCCAACCCCAAGATAAATCATATATTAGAAAACAGTCTCTACTCAAGAGCACCTCAAGGAATATGTAACAAAAACTACAAATGCTGAGAGTGCCAACCCTATGCTAATAACATTTTACACAGTACTTCACAAAAACTGTAAGGTATTATGATTCCCCTCTTGCAGATGAGGAAACTGAAGCTCAGACAGAGTTAAAGTTACTTGCGTTAGCCATATATCTTATAAATGGCAGAGATGAAGCCATAAGTACAGTTACTGAAATGTTCTCGAGGGTTTATCATACTGACAGGATGCAATGCTTTATTTCTATCCAGAGGGGTCTTGGAGAAGCCATCATTCTGTGGGGTAATGATGAAGTGATGACAGTTATGGTGAACTGCCACATCCAGGCAAAGGTGATCATTTCATCCTGTGTCCTTAGGAAAGATCTGGCCTTGGTCCTTCTCCTCCCCTTCCTTCTCCCTCTCCTCCCTCCCTTCCTAGAATACAAACATATGAAAGCCCTATCATTCATCTTTGTCTCCCTGAGTCTGACAGACAGAGCTCCTGACACATAGTAGTTGCTCAACAAGTATTTGTTGAACTGGAACAAGGAAAACATATAGAATAAACCAATTTACTGATTTTCTCTTGCTCAAAGAGACAAGGAGAGGGGAGAAGACATGCAATGGTTTCTCTTTACTGTCATTTTCCTGCCTCCCCAGCCCCTCAAGAACAAATCAGAAATGCAGTCACCTCTCCTGACATAACAGGAAAGTGAATACATGGGCACACTGAATCATTAGGTCTTGGTCTTGGTTTTATGAGATGTCTCAGGCCGGGAGAGAGCAACGCAATTTCACATTCGCAAGGAATCTCTAATTCTCAGGGTTTAATCTTCATATCTTCTCCAGGGCATAGGACAGAGGAAAACTGGTTCTCCTTTACTAAGAACTTCTCACCCACTCTCCCCCATTTTCAACCTTGAAACGTCTAGGCTTTTAAAATAAAGAAATATAGGAAGAGACCTTCGAGATGGTGGAGTAGTAAGACGTGGAGATCACCTTCCTCCCCACAAACACATTAAAAATACATCTACTGTGACGAAAGAAATGGAAGAACAGCTTCAGGGCTAACAGCACATTTTGGCTTCTGTAAGAAACTTGCTTGCTTGCTTGGGGTGGGAAGAACCGGGTTCCTGATTGGCTGATTCAAAATTAAACAGCTCCCTCCCGCCCTGGGGACTTCCCGCCCTGTGAAGGGTATAAAAGCCTCGCCCAACTGTTAGTCGGGGTCTCACTCACTTCTCTCCGAGTGGGACCCTGTCTGGACAGTTTGTGTAAGCTTCTATACTTGTATAAATCCTTTGCTAATCTTTCTACTTGGTGTTGGTGATTCTCGGGTGTCCTTGGTTGGGACACGGGTCGCATTTACCGGGGAACTCGACTCCAGGCGTGTGGCTCCCGGACCGCAACACTACATGTGGAACAACTCCTAGAGAACACCTGCTGAACGCTGCTGAACGCTGGCAGAAGACCTCAGACCTCCCAAAAGGCAAGAAATTCCCCATGTACCTGGGTAGGAGCAAAAGAAAAAAGAAAAAACAGAGACAAAAGAATACGGATGGTATGTGCACCTCTGGGAGGGAGCTGTGAAGGAGGAGAAGTTTCCACACATGAGGAAACACCTTCACTGGCGGAGATGGGGTGGTGGGCGGGGGGGAAGCTTCGGAGCCACGGAGGAGAGCGCAGCAAAAGGGGTGCGGAGGGCAAAGCGGAGAGATTCCCACACAGAGGATTGGTGCCGACCAGCACTCACCAGCCCGAGAGGCTTGTCTGCTCACCTGCTGGAGCGGGTAAGTACTGGGAGCTGAGGTTCGGGCTTCAGAGGTCAGATCCCAGGGAGAGGACTGGGGTTGGCTGTGTAAACACAGCCTGAAGGGGGCTAGCACGCCATAGCTAGCCGGGAGGGAGTCGGGGAAAAACTCTGGACCTGCCTAAGAGGCAAGAGACCATTGTTTTGGGGTGCACAAGGAGAGGGGATTCAGAGCACCACCTAAATAAGCTCCAGAGATGGGCACGAGCCGTGGCTATCAGCACGGACACGAGAGATGGGCATGAAATGCTAAGGCTGCTGCTGCCGCCACCAAGAAGCTTGTGTGCAAGCACAGGTCACTATCCACACCAGCCCTCCCAGGAGTCAATGCAGCCCACCACTGCCAGGGCCCCGTGATCCAGGGCGAACTTCTCCAGGAGAACACATGGTGCACCTCACGCTGTTGCAATGTCACAGTGGCCTCTGCCACCGCAGGCTTGCCCCACATTCCAATTATGACTACAGTATCCCTCGCTCTCCCCAGCCTGAGTGAGCAAGAGAGCCCTAATCAGCTGATGCTTTAACCCCCTCCTGTCTGGGTGGGGAACAGACACCTGAAGGGGGCCTACATGCAGAGATGGAGGCAAAAACAAAGCTGAACCCCAGGAGCTGTGCAAATACAGAAGAGAAAGGGAAATTCCACCATGCAGCCTCAGGAGCAGCAGATTAAATCCCCACAATCAACTTGATAAACCCTCCATCTGTGGAATACCTGAATAGACAACAAATGTTCCCAAAATTGAAGCGGTGGACTTTGGGAGCAACTGTAGACTTGGGGTTTGCTCTCTGAGTCTAATTTGTTTCTGGTTTTATGTTTAGCATAGTTTAGTTTTTAGTGCTTATTATCATCAGTGGATTTGTTTACTGGTTTGGTTGCTCTATTTTTTTTTTTTTTTTTTACATCTTTATTGGAGTATAATTGTTTTACAATGGTGTTTTAGTTTCTGCTTTATAACAAAGTGAATCAGTTATACATATACATATGTTCCCATATCTCTTCCCTCTTCCGTCTCCCTCCCTCCCACCCTCCCTATTCCACCCCTCTAAGGTGGTCACAAACCACAGAGCTGATCTCCCTGTGCTATGCGGCTGCTTCCCACTAGCTATCTATTTCACATTTGGTAGTGTATATATGTCCATGCCACTCTCACTTTGTCACAGCTTACCCATCCCCCTCCCCATATCCTCAAGTCCATTCTCTAGTAGGTCTGTGTCTTTATTTCTGTCTTACCCCTAGGTTCTCCATGACATCTTTTTTTCTTAAATTCCATATATATGCGTTAGCATACGGTATTTGTCTTTCTCCTTCTGACTTACTTCACTCTGTATGACAGACTCTAGGTCCATCTACCTCACTACAAATAGCTCAATTTCATGTCTTTTTATGGCTGAGTAATATTCCTTTGTATATATGTGCCACATCTTCTTTATCCATTCACCTGTTGATGGACACTTAGGTTGCTTTCATGTCCTGGCTAATGTAAAGAGACCTGCAATGAACATTTTGGTACATGACTCTTTTTGAATTATGGTTTTCTCAGGGTATATGCCCAGTAGTGGAATTGCTGGGTCATATGGTAGTTCTATTTGTAGTTTTTTAAGGAACCTCCATACTATCCTCCATAGTGGATGTACCAATTCACATTCCCACCAGCAGTGCAAGAGTGTTCCTTTTTTTCCACACCCTCTCCAGCATTTATTGTTTCTAGATTTTTTGATGATGGCCATTCTGACTGGTGTGAGATGATTTCTGATTGTAGTTTTGATTTGCATTTCTCTAATGATTAGAGATGTTGAGCATTCTTTCATGTGTTTGTTGGCAGTCTGCATATCTTCTTTGGAGAAATGTCTATTTAGGTCTTCTGCCCATTTCTGGATTGGGTTGTTTGTTTTTCTGTTATTGAGCTGCATGAGCTGCTTATAAATTTCAGAGATTAATCCTTTGTCAGTTGCTTCATTTGCAAATATTTTCTCCCACTCTGAGGGTTCTCTTTTGGTCTTGTTTATGATTTCCTTTGCTGTGCAAAAGCTTTGAAGTTTCATTAGGTCCCATTTATTTTTGTTTTTATTTCCATTTCTCTAGGAGGTGGATCAAAAAGGATCTTGCTGTGATTTATGTCATAGAGTGTTCTGCCTGTGTTTACCTCTAAGCGTTTTATAGTGTCTGGCCTTACATTTAGGTCTTTAATCCATTTTGAACTAATTTTTGTATGGTGTTAGGGAGTGATCTAATCTCGTACTTTTACATGTACCTATCCAGTTTTCCCAGCACCACTTATTGAAGAGGCAGTCCTTTCTCCACTGTACATTCCTAGCTCCTTTAGCAAAGATAAGGTGACCATATGTGCATCGGTTTATCTCTGGGCTTTCTATCCTGTTCCATTGATCTATATTTCTGTTTTTGTGCCAGTACCATACTGTCTTGATTACTGGAGCTTTGTAGTGTAGTCTGAAGTCAGGTAGCCTGATTCCTCCAGCTCCGTTTTTTGTTCTCAAGATTGCTTTGGCTATTCGGGGTCTTTTGTGTTTCCATACAAATTGTGAAATTTTTTGTTCTAGTTCTGTGAAAAATACCAGTGGTAGTTTGATAGGGATTGCATTGAATCTCTAGATTGCTTTGGGTAGTAGAGTCATTTTCACAATGTTGATTCTTCCAATCCAAGAACATGGTATATCTCTCCATCTATTTGTATCATCTTTAATTTCTTTCATCATTTCATCATTTTCTGAAGAGGTCTTTTGTCTCCTTAGGTAGCCTTATTCCTAGATATTTTATTTTTTTCATTGCAATGGTAAATGGGAGTGTTTTCTTGATTTCACTTTCAGATTTTTCATCATTAGTGTATAGGAATGCCAGAGATTTCTGTCCATTAATTTTGTATCCTGCTACTTTACCAAATTCATTGATTAGCTCTAGTAGTTTTCTGGTAGCATCTTTAGGATTCTCTATATATAGTATCATGTCATCTGCAAACAGTGACAGCTTTACTTCTTCTTTTCCAATTTGGATTCCTTTTATTTCCGTTTCTTCTCTGATTGCTGTGGCTAAAACTTCCAAAACTATGTTGAATAAGATTGGTGAGAGTGGGCAACCTTGTCTTGTTCCTCATCTTAGTGGAAATGCTTTCAGTTTTTCACCATTGAGGATGATGTTGGCTGTGGGTCTGTCATATATGGCCTTTATTATGTTGAGGAAAGTTCGCTCTATGCCTACTTTCTGGAGGATTTTTATCATAAATGGATGCTGAGTTTTGTCAAAAGCGTTCTCTGCATCTACCGAGATGACCATATGGTTTTTCTCCTTCAGTTTGTTAATATGGTGTATTACATTGATTGATTTGCGTATATTGAAGAATTCTTGCATTCCTGGAATAAACCCCACTTGATCATGGTGTATGATCCTTTTAATATGCTGTTGGATTCTGGGTGCTAGTATTTTGTTGAGGATTTTTGCATCTATGTTCATCAGTGATATTGGCCTGTAGTTTTCTTTCTTTGTGACATCCTTGTCTGGTTTTGGTATCAGGGTGATGATGGCCTCATAGAATGAGTTTGGGAGTGTTCCTCCCTCTGCTATATTCTGGAAGAGTTTGAGAAGGATAGGTGTTAGCTCTTCTCTAAATGTTTGATAGAATCCGCCTGTGAAGCCATCTGGTCCTGGGCTTTTGTTGTTGGAAGATTTTTAATCACAGTTTCCATTTCAGTGCTTGTCACTGGTCTGTTCATATTTTCTACTTCTTCCTGATTCAGTCTTGGCAGGTTGTGCATTTCTAAGAATTTGTCCATTTCTTCTAGGTTACCCATTTTATTGGCATAGAGTTGCTTGTAGTAATCTCTCATGATCTTTTGTGTTTCTGCAGTGTCAGTTGTTACTTCTCCTTTTTCATTTCTGAGTCTGTTGATTTGAGTCTTCTCCCTTTTTTTCTTGATGAGTCTGGCTAATGGTTTATCAATTTTGCTTATTCTCAATGAACCAGCTTTGGGCTTCCCTGGTGGCACGGTGGCTGGGAGTCAGCCTGCCGATGCGGGGGACGAGGGTTCATGCCGCAGTTTGGGAGGATCCCGCGTGCCACGGAGCAGCTGGGCACGTGGGCCATGGCTGCTGGGCCTGCGCATCCGGAGCCTGTGATATGCGGCAGGAGAGGCCACGGCAGTGAGAGGCCCGTGTACCAAAAAAAGAAACAAAAAAAACAAAAAAAAAGAATCAGCTTTTAGTTTTATTAATCTTTGCTATCGCTTCCTTCATTTCTTTTTCATTTATTTCTGATCTGATCTTTATAATTTCTTTCCTTCTGCTAACTTTGGGGGGGTTTTTTGTTCTTCTTTCTCTAATTGCTTTAGATGCAAGGTTAGGTTGTTTATTAGAGCTGTTTCCTGTTTCTTAAGTTAGGATTGTATTGCTATAAACTTCCCTCTTAGAACTCTTTTGCTGCATCCCATAGGTTTTGGGTCGTTGTGTCTCCATTGTCATTTGTTTCTAGTATTTTTTGATTTCCTCTTTGATTTCTTCAGTGATCACTTCGTTATTAAGTAGTGTATTGTTTAGCCTCCATGTGTTTGTATTTTTTACAGATCTTTTCCTGTAATTGATATCTAGTTTCATAGCGTTGTCGTTGGAAAAGATACTTGATACAATTTCAATTTTATTAAATTTATCAAGGCTTGATTTGTGACCCAAGATATGATCTATCATAGAGAATGCTCCATGAGCACTAGAGAAAAATGTGTATTCTGTTGTTTTTGGATGGAATGTCCTATAAATATCAATTAAGTCCATCTTGTTTAATGTATCATTTAAAGCTTGGGTTTCCTTACTTATCTTCATTTTGGATGATCTGTCCATTGGTGAAAGTGGGATGTTAAAGTCCCCTACTATGAATGTGTTACTGTCAATTTCCCTTTTTATGGCTGTTAGTATTTGCCTTATGTATTGAGGTGCTCCTATGTTGGGTGCATAAATATTTACAATTGTTATATCTTCTTCTTGGATCGATCCCTTGATCATTATGTAGTGTCCTTCTTTGTCTCTTGTAATAGTCTTTGTTTTAAAGTCTATTTTGTCTGATATGAGAATTGCTACTCCAGCTTTCTTTTGGTTTCCGTTTGCATGGAATATCTTTTTCCATCCCCTCACTTTCAGTCTGTATGTGTCCCTAGGTCTGAAGTGGGTCTCTTGTAGACAGCATATATATGGGTCTTGTTTTTGTATCCATTTAGCCAATCTGTGTCTTTTGGTGGGAGCACTTAGTCCATTTACATTTAAGGTAATTATCAATATGTATGTTCCTATTCCCATTTTCTAAATTGTTTTCGGTTCGTTATTATAGGTCTTTTCCTTCTCTTGTCTTTCTTGCCTAGAGAAGATCCTTTAGCATTTGTTGTAAAGCTGGTTTCGTGGTACTGAACTCTCTCAGCCTTTGCTTTTCTGTAAAGGTTTTAATTTCTCCATCAAATCTGAATGAGATCCTTGCTGGGTAATCTTGGTTGTAGGTTTTTCTCCTTCATCACTATAAATATGTCCTGCCACTCCCTTCTGGCTTGTAGAGTTTCTGCTGAAAGATCAGCTGTTAACCTTATGGGGATTCCCTTGTGTGTTATTTGTTGTTTTTCCCTTGCTGCTTTTAGTATATTTTCTTTTTATTTAATTTTTGACAGTTTGATTAATATGTGTCTTGGTGTGTTTCTCCTTGGATTTATCCTGTATGGGACTCTTTGTGCTTCCTGGACTTGATTAACTATTTCCTTTCCCATATTAGGGAAGTTTGCAACTATAACCTCTTCAAATATTTTCTCACTCCCTTTCTCTCTTCTTCTGGAACCCCTATAATTCGAAGGCTGGTGCATTTAATGTTGTCCCAGAGGTCTCTGAGACTGTCCTCAGTTCTTTTCATTCTTTTTTCTTTATTCTGTTCTGCAGTAGTTATTTCCACTACTTTATCTTCCAGGTCACTAATCCGTTCTTCTGCCTCAGTTATTCTGCTATTGATCCCATCTAGAGTATTTTTCATTTCATTTATTGTGTTGTTCATCATTGTCTGTTTCATCTTTATTTCTTCTAGGTCCTTGTTAACTGCTTCTTGCATTTTGTCCATTCTATTTCCAAGATTTTGGATCATCTTTACTATCATTATTCTGAACTCTTTTTCAGGTAGACTGCCTATTTCCTCTTCATTTGTTAGGTCTGGTGGGTTTTTATCTTGCTCCTTCATCTGCTATGTGTTTTTCTGTCTTCTCATTTTGCTTATCTTACTGTGTTTGGCGTCTCCTTTTTGCTGGCTGCAGGTTCGTAGATTCCCGTTGTTTTTGGTGTCTGTCCCCAGTGGCTAAAGTTGGTTCAGTGGGTTGTGTAGGCTTCCTGGTGGAGGGGACTAGTGCCTGTGTTCTGGTGGATGAGGCTGGATCTTGTCTTTCTGGCGGGTAGGTCCACGTCTGGTGGTGTGTTTTGGGGTGCCTGTGGACTTATGATTTTAGGCAGCCTCTCTCTGCTAGTGGGTGGGGTTGTGTTCCTGTTTTGCTATATGGTTGGCATAGGTTGTCCAGCACTGTAGCTTGCTGGTCGTTGAGTGAAGCTGGGTGCTGGTGTTGAGATGGAGATCTCTGGGAGATTTTCGCCGTTTGATATTATGTGGGGCTGGGAGGTCTCTTCTTGACGAGTGTTCTGAAGTTGGCTCTCCCACCTCAGAGGCAGAGTCCTGACTCCTGGCTGGAGCAGCAAGAGCCTTTCATCCACTCGGCTCAGAATAAAAGGGAGAGAAAGTGAAAGAAAGAAAGAAGAAGGAAGGGAGGGAGGGAGGGAGGGAAGGAGGAAGGAAGGAGATAAAAGAAGATAAAATAAAGGTAAAATAAAATAATTAAAATAAAAAATAGTTATGAAAAAAATTTTTAAGTAAAAAAAATAAACAAAATGGACGGATAGAACACTAGGACAAATGGTGAAAGCAAAGCTATACAGACAAAATCTCACACAGAAGCATATACATACACACTCACAAAAAGAGGAAAAGGGGAAAAAATAATAAATCTTGCCCTCAAAGTCCACCTCCTCAATTTGGGATGATTCGTTGTCTATTCAGGTATTCCACAGATGCAGGGTACATCAAGTTGATTGTGGAGATTTAATCCACTGCTCCTGAGGCTGCTGGGAGAGATTTCCCTTTCTCTTCTTTGTTCGCACAGCTCCCGGGGTTCAGCTTTGGATTTGGCCCCATCTCTGAGTGTAGGTCGCGGGAGGGCGTCTGTTCTTTGCTCAGACAGGACGGGGTTAAAGGAGTCGCTGATTCGGGGGCTCTGGCTCACTCAGGCTTGGGGAATGGAGGCGTACGTAGTGTGGGGTGAGCCTGCGGCAGCAGAGGCCAACGTGATGTTGCACCAGCCTGAGGCACGCAGTGCATTCTCCCAGGGAAGTTGTCCCTGGATCCTGGGACCCTGGCAGTGGCGGTCTGCACAGCCTCCCCGGAAGGGAGGTGTGGAGAGTGACCTGTGCTCACACACAGGCTTCTTGGTGGCAGCAGCAGCAGCCTTAGCGTCTCGTGCCCGTCTCTGGAGTCCGCGCCGATAGCCGCGGCTCACGCCCATCTCTGGAGCTCCTTTAAGCAGCGCTCTTAATCCCCTCTCCTCGCACACCAGGAAACAAAGAGGGAAGAAAAAGTCTCTTGCCTCTTCGGCAGGTCCAGACTTTTTCCCGGACTCCCTCCCGGCTAGCCGTGGTGCACTAACCCTTTCAGGCTGTGTTCACGCCACCAGTCCTCTCCCTTCGCTGCGACCGAAGCCCAATCCTCAGCTCCCAGCCCCGCCCACCCCAGCAGGTGAGCAGACAAGCCTCTCGGGCTGGTGGGTGCTGGTCGGCACCAAACCTCTGTGCAGAAATCTCTCTGCTTTGCCCTCTGCACCCCTGTTGCCGTGCTCTCCTCCGTGGCTCCAAAGCTCCCCCCCCCAACCCCGCCACCAGCAGTCTCTGCCCTCGAAGGGGCTTCTAGTGTGTGGAAACCTTTCCTCCTTCACGGCTCCCTCCCACTGGTGCAGGGCCCGTCCCTATTCTTTTGTCTCAGTTTATTCTTTTTTCTTTTGCCCTACCCAGGTACATGGGGAGTTTCTTGCCTTTTGGGAGGTCTGAGGTCTTCTGCCAGCGTTCAGTAGGTGTTCTGTAGGAGTTGTTCCACGTGTAGATGTATTTCTGATGTATCTGTGCGGAGGAAGGTGACCTCTGCGTCTTACTCTTCCGCCATCTTCCCCCTCTCCCTTTTTATTTTTTTCCTTTTTTCTATTTTTGTGATTGTGTATGTGTATGTTTCTTTGTGTGATTTTGTCTGTTTAGGTTTGCTTTTACCATCTGTCTTAGGGTTCTGTCTGTTCATTTTTGTTTTGTTTTGGTTTTGCTTTTGTTGTTGTTGCTTGTTTTTTTATGAGTGTGTGTGTGTGCATGTTTCTTTGTGTGATTTTGTTTAGTTTTGCTTTTACCATTTGGTTTGGGATTCTATCTGTTCGGTTTTTGTTTGTTTTTCTTCCTTTTCTTGCGAGCCGTGTGGCTGGCAGGGTCTTGGTGCTCCAGACTGGTGTTGGGCCTGAGCGTCTGAGGTGGGAGAGCAGAGTCCAGGACGTTGGACCACCAGGGACTTCCTGGCCCCACATAATATCAGTCGGCGACAGCTCTCCCAGAGATCTCTGTTTCAAAACTAAGACTCAGCTCCACCCAATGGCCAGCAAGCTCCACTGCTGGACACCCCATGCCAAACAACAAGCAAGATAGGAACACAACCTCACCCATTAGCAGAGAAGCTACCTAAACTCATACTAAGTTCACAGATACCCTAAAACACACCACCAGATGCGGCCATGCCCACCAGAAGGAAAAGATCCAGCCCCGCCCACCAGATCACAGGCACCAGTCCCCTCCACCAAGAAGCCTACACAAGCCACTGAACCAACCTCACCCACTGGGAGCAGACACCAAAAATAATGGGAACTACGAACCTGCAGCCTGCAAAAAGGAGACCCCAAACACAGTAAGTTAAACAAAATGGGAAGACAGAGAAATATGCAGATGAAGGACCAAGGTAAAAACCCACAAGGCCAAACAAATGAAGAGGAAATAGGCAGTCTACCTGAAAAAGAATTCAGAACAATGATAGTAAAGATGATCCAAAATCTCGGAAATAGAATGGAGAAGATACAAGAAACATTTAACAAGGACCTAGAAGAACTAAAGAGCAAACAAACAATGCTGACCAACACAATAAATGAAATTAAAAATACTCTGTAAGGAATCAATAGCAGAATAACTGTGGCAGAAGAACACATAACCATCCTGGAGGACAAAATAGTGGAACTAACTTCCAGAGAGCAGAATAAAGAAATAAGAATGAAAAGAATGAGGACAATCACAGAGATATCTGGGACCACATTAAACACACCAACATTCAAATTTTAGGGGTTGCAGAAGAAGAAGAGAAAAAGAAAGGGTCTGAGAAAATATTTGAAGAGGTTTTAGTTGAAAACTTCCCTAACATGGGAAAGAAAACAGTCAATCAAGTCTGGAAGACAGAGTCCCATACAGGATAAATCCAAGGAGAAACACACCAAGACACATATTAATCAAACTATCAAAAACTAAATGCCAATATTAACAAATTGAAGGATAAAAACCATATGATCATCTCAATAGATGCAGAAAAAGCTTTTGAGAAAATTCAACACCCATTTATGATAAAAACCCTCCAGAAAGTAGGCATAGAGGGAACTTTCCTCAACATAATAAAGGCCATATATGACAAACCCACAGCCAATATCATTCTCAATGGTGAAAAACTGAAAGCATTTGCTCTAACATGAGGAACAAGACAAGGCTGTCCACTCTCACCACTGTTACTCAACATAGGTTTGGAAATTTTAGCCACAACAATCAGAGAAGAAAATGAAATAAAAGGAATCCAAATCAGAAAAGAAGAAGTAAAACTGTCACTGTTTGCAGATCATATAATACTATACATAGAGAATCCTAAAGATGCTACCAGAAAACTACTAGAGCTAATCAATGAATTTGGTAAAGTAGCAGGATACAAAATTAATGCACAGAAATCTCTGGCATTCCTATACACTAATGATGAAAAATCTGAAAGAGAAATTAAAGAAACACTCCCATTTACCACTGCAACAAAAAGAATAAAATACCTAGGAATAAACCTACCTAAGCAGACAAAAGACCTGTATGCAGAAAACTATAAGACACTGATGAAAGAAATTAAAGATGATACAAACAGATGGAGATACCATGTTCTTGGATTGGAAGAATCAACATTCTGAAAATGACTATACTACCCAAAGCAATCTACAGATTCAATGCAATGCCTAACTAACTACCAATGGCATTTTTCACAGAACTAGAACAAAAACTTTCACAACTTGTATGGAAACACAAAAGACCCAGAACAGCCAAAGAAATCTTGAGAGAGAAAAATGGAGCTGGAGGAATCAGACTCCCGGACTTCAGACTATACTACAAAGCTATAGTCATCAAGACAATATGGTACTGGCACAAAAACAGAAATATAGATCAATGGAACAGGATAAAAGCCCAGAGATAAACTCACACACTTATGGTCAACTAATCTATGACAAAGGATATTCAATGGAGAAAAGACTGCCTCTTCAATAAGTCGTGCTGGGAAAACTGGACAGCTACATGTAAAAGAATGAAATTAGAACACTCCCTAACACCATACACAAAAATAAACTCAAAATGGATTAAAGGCCTAAATGTAAGGCCAGACACTATAAAACTCTTAGAGGACAATACAGACAGAACACTCTATGACATAAATCACAGCAAGATCCTTTTTGACCCACCTCCTAGATAAATGGAAATAAAACAAAAATAAACAAATGGGACCTAATGAAACTTAAAAGCTTTTGCACAGCAAAGGAAACATAAACAAGATGAAAAGACAACCCTCAGAATGGGAGAAAATATTTGCAAATGAAACAACAAAGGATTAATCTCCAAAATTTACAAGCAGCTCATGCAGCTCAATATCAAAAAGACAAATTACCCAATCCAAAAATAGGCAGAAGACCTAAATAGACATTTCTCCAAAGAAGATATACAGACTGCCAACAAACACATGAAAGGATGCTCAACATCACTAATCACAAGAGAAATGCAAATCAAAACTACAATGAGGTATCACCTCACACCAGTCAGAATGGCCATGATCAAAAAATCTACAAACAATAAATGCTGGAGAGGGTGTGGAGAAAAGGAAACCCTCTTGCACTGTTGGTGGGAATGTAAATTGATATAGCCACTATGAAGAACAGTACGGAGGTTCCTTAAAAAACTAAAAATAGAACTACCATACGACCCAGCAATCCCACTACTGGGCATATACGCTGAGAAAACCATAATTCAAAAAGAGTCATGTACCACAATGTTCACTGCAGCTCTATTTACAAGAGACAGGACATGGAAGCAACCTAAGTGTCCAATGACAGATGAATGGATAAAGAAGATGTTGCACATATATACAATGGAATATTACTCAGCCATAAAAAGAAACAAAATTGAGTTATTTGTAGTGAGGTGGATGGACCTAGAATCTGTCATACAGAATGAAGTAAGTCAGAAAGAGAAAAACAAATACTGTATGCTAACACATATATATGGAATCTAAAAAAAAAAAAATAGGTTCTGATGAACCTAGGGGCAGGACAGGAATAGACGCAAACGTAGAGAATGGACTTGAGGACATGGGGAGGGGGAAGGGTAAGCTGCGATGAAGTGAGAGAGTGGCATTGACATATATACACTACCAAATGTAAAATAGCTAGCTAGTGGGAAGCAGCTGCATAGCACAGGGAGATCAGCTCGGTGTTTTGTGACCACCTAGAAGGGTGCCATAGCAAGGCTGGGAGGGAGGCACAAGGGGGAGTGGATATGGGGATATATGCATACGTATAGCTGATTCACTTTGTTATACAGCAGAAACTAACACAACATTTTAAAGCAATTTTACTGTAATAAATATGTTAAAATAAATAAGATAAAAAAAATTTTAATAAAATAAAGAAATGTGGAAGGGCTAAGATAAGAGCCCACCACTTAAACAGAGGCAGCTTGGTCCATGATGATACCAGGTACCTAAAAATGGCAATTTATTAAGTCTGAGCTTTCTGTCTTGCCTGATTCAGAATACAAGTGTTGTGTTTGAATGCTTCCACAGTGGGCTAATTGATCCCTGCTAACATCCCACAGAAAGTTTGCTTCTCAGGAAGATGACTATGGTTCCAATAATTACCTATTTCACTTATTCAATCGGTTATCACTTCATTCCTATTCAACTAATAACTGCTAGAAGCTACAAAATGTCCCATGATTGTAATTTGTGTCACAGTCTGCCAACCTAGCAAGGTCTCCCTGACTGATGCTAATCCTGGAATGACAGTGGGAGGACCAGAAGCTTCTGCATCAGAGGTGGGTGCAGTCCATGCCTACACAGATCCAGGTCTGAGGTGGGAACAGTGTGGACACAGTTGTGACCAAACTGCTCTAATTTAATCCATCTTTGTCCTACTGTGTACCTGACAAAATATGCCAACTTCACGAAAAGGGCAGCCCTGGGGTCCCAAGGCCCAATCTCCATCCTTCTAGGAGACTAAAATGCACAGACTCAGAATAGCTTTTCTTTCAAATGTCATTGTAATGCTAATTTCCTCTTTTTAATATTTCAGTATTTCAAGAGGAAGGGGGAAGCTTTGGTTGCAGTGTTCCAGAATTGTCAACAATTCCCTGCATCTCACTGCTTCTTTACTGTGAGCCTGTTTTGTTGATGAGGTTCCAGGTGTGTCCTTTCAAGAAAGATGGAGGTGGGCTGGTGGTCTGAGCCAAAGATATACACTAAGGAAGACTGAAGGGAAGAGCTGCAGAAGAAGCCATTTCCAGCAGTCACCACTTGGGATCCTTCTACATCTTTGTGTATCTGCTCAGACCCTCCTCAGGGAGATACAAGAACACTATGGTCCATTTACCAACTTCTGCCTAAATTTTATTGGCTCAGTACGGTCACCAAATAATAATACCAATGCTTACTACATGCCAGACAATTTACTGAGTTCTTCAAATGCTCATGTCATATAATTCTTACTAGAATCTTACTATATATTATTCCCCTCCCCATTTTATATATGAAGGAAACTGAGGCACAGAGGTACTGCTAATAAGTGGAGGTGGGATTCAAACCCATACGTCTCAGGCTCCACAGCCCCAGTGTGCAGGTGCCTGGGGAACAGAATATAAGAAAACATGAAATGTTCTTGGTTTCAATCTCACATACAAATTATGAACCAGTTGGAATTCATCAGAAATTTTTTGTGGGCCAACTTTTCAGTGAAATGCTTTGCTCAGTCTGGAGAAGTGTGAAGAACTGGCAGCTGACTTGTGATGGCTTGCTCTGAGTTGAAATCTGGGTTCATCCCAGCAGCTTATGTCTCCAGGGCCCTCCAATGCCCAGGCGAGTCGGCAGTGTAACCACAAAGAAGTTTGTCACCAGGGACATCACACTCAATTAAATCATATTTCCTTCCAAAGCACAGTACTAAATAGCGTGCTCCTCCCTGAAGGGCTACAGGCTTACTTCACAGGAGCATGTGAACAGAGCACAGCTGTCTCCCCCTCCTCAGGGAAGACACCTAGTCCTGGGTGCTTTGACTTCTGCTCCCAACTTTCTCAAGTTTCAGGTACCTCTCCTTACTCTTCATGAGTAACACAGTGAGGACAGTAAGGTGAGTAAACTGAGGCACAGGTGGGGTAGTGACTTGCCCACATCCAGGTTGTAAGTTAGCATATCTAGGATCCAAGTCACTTCACAGCACAGTCCAGGGGGTCTACTCTGCACTAGGCATGGTGTTTATCCAAGATGACTAAGGCACTGCCCCATACTTGGGAATTGACAGTCTACTGGGGTGTGCTTCATCTCATGAGTTTCAAATCCAGATTTTCTGGCAACTTTTTAAAATACCATTAACTACCCCAAATCACCTATTGTCTGTTTTGTTTGTTTGGGATGTAGCAAAACTATCTGAAATGAGTTCTATTTCTATGGGCCATATTTCTAACTGGATTTTTAGCTCTTTTAAGGCAAAGGCATGTGTCATGAACCCTTTTGCATCCCCTTACTTAGCACTGTACCCTGCACTTAATGGGCTGGCTCAATAGGTGTGTTTTGATACTGTTGGTTGTGGTGTTCATACAGGAGAATGTCTGCAATTACACTAGGACTGAGTAGAGAAGCAAAAGGGCTACAGAGAATTTGTTCCCTCAATACCAACAGAAAGGTGTGTCTGTATGAACATATTAGAAGATTAAAACTCATTTAAGCAAAGCACTACAAACTAGTAACCTATAATTCAGAGTACAGGCTCTCGAGCCAGACTGTATACATTTGAAAGCCATTCCTACCATTTATTTATTAGCTGTGTGACTTTAAGCATGTTACTTAATTTCTCTGTGCCTCAGTGTTCTTATCTGTGAAACAGTAAGATTATTAGTAAGAACACATTCTTGTGAAGATTATATGAGTTAATACATGTAAAACACTCAGAACAGTGTTTGACACACAGTAAGTCCTCAACAAAAATTAACTCTTGCTATTATCTTAAGTAATTTTGCTTCAGTGCAGTTAATCATAAAGCATATAATCATAATATTGGCAGAGACAAATCACAGGATAACAAACCCTGCTCATAGATTTTTTTTCCTTTTTTTTTGAAGTATAGTTGATTTACAGTGTTTCAGGTGTACAACAAAGTGATTCAGTTATATGTGTGTGTGCAAGTATGTATGTATATATACACTTTTTCAAATTCTTTTCCATTATAGTTTATTACAAGATATTGAATATAGTTCCCTGTGCTATACAGTAGGTCCTTATTGTTTATCTATTTTATATATAGTAGTGTGTATCTGTTAATCCCAAATTCCCAATTTATCCCTCCCCCTCATTTTAAATAATAACTTCTAAGTGACATTCTGGGTTCAGTATGTATTTAGTTCAATGCTTCTTCATCTATAGAATAATAATTTATTCAACAAATATTTATTAAGCACCCATTGTGTGCTAGAGGACAGAGACATGAAATATAGCTTCTCTCAAAGAGCTCAGAGTCCAAAGGTGAATTTAGCACAGGAAGTACAGGGACAGGGGTACTGTGGTACAGGTGAATTTAGCACAAAGTATCAATACTATGGAACACAAAGAAGGGACATATAACCTATCCTAAGGGGGTCAAAGGAGGTCTCTTGGAAAGGCCACATCTGTACCAAATTTTGAAGAACAAGTATCAATAGAAGTGAGACAGATAAAGAAGGGAGAAAAAAAAATGATGAAATGATAATTACATTTATAATTACAGCACCATGAATTGCCGTATATTTTTACAATTTACGAAATGTTGTACTGTCAATTACCTTGTTGGTAACTGGTCTAAAATGTGGGCATATGAGCTGCACCAGACCAAGCAGGGTCTTTTCCTGAGGATTTTTCTTAGTTTGTGCTGTGGGGAAGAGTGTCTTTATCTCTCTGGTCACAAGCTCCGAAGATGGGAGGACAGAGCTGCCTGCTGCCATGTCCCCAGCTGAGCAGAGAAGCAACTTATAAGAGAGAATGAGGCTTCCAGGCAGAGACAGAAATGAGAGATGGCATTTGATATGCTGGATCTAGTTGTCCCTAAAGCCAGCTCACCCTGACCTTTCCACTTGGGGTTACATGCACGGATGATGACGATGAACACCTACAGTAACAATACTGCTGATGAACAGGTACTAGGCCCTTCATATGTACCAGGGGCTGTGCCAAGCTCTTCTCACTTCCAGTAGCACAAAACTCTTCTGTAAAATGAATGGCAGGCAAGGAAGGAATCAGCTACTGTGTGGCTGACGATTTCTCATCGAATTGAATTCCTGCTTAGCGAACAGCTAATAACTGTGTCTCACCTAGGCAGCAGCACTAGATATTTAATATAGACAATGAAATCTTGTTGCTTGTTGCTATTTTTTAAATCTCCTTCCCTTTAATTGCCCTATAAGTCCAAAGATGCTTTGTACTATGGAAAGAACCATTGTTAAATATAGCCAGTTTGGGATCCCTTGCAGTCTTGTATATGGGAGGCAAAAGGAGACACAAGCTCTCACAGAGCATACATCCCAACCCACCATCACCTTGCTAGTCTCTGATGCCCCGAAGGCCACCATCCCCTGCCAAACTCATCTTAAAACAAATACCTCTTTTCCGTCAGCAATGGCTACTCAGGTGTGAATCTTAATACCATCCATCTGCACATCTCAGACAAGGTGCCACCTTCTAGCAAGTGATCAGAAGGGTCTTTAAAATATTCCTGTAGTTCCTGGGACTTCTTTCCATTGCCAAATGCAAATTCTCCCTCCATCAGCAAAGGCAGTTCACTCTGCGCCACAGCTCCAAACTGCCTGCACGCTCATCCCCAAAAGTATAAATTGTCCTTCTTCAATATTCTATTTACTGCTGTTGCCAAAGACATCAGAAGACAAGTCGTACTCCACACTGTAAAAAGTACTGGAAAAATAACAGCAATAAAACCTCACAGTGTTTTAGTCCTTTACCATATTCCAAGTACGTGTGATTTATCTCATTGATTTTTTTAACAATACGGGGATTCTGTAATGCGATTTAGACAGATATTTTTACTCAATTTTACCCATACTGATTTCCTCAAGTTACCAGACCATAAGTGACAGACCCAGGCAAGGACCCCATACATCTTTCCTATTGTACTGTCAGTAAAGGGCAATCATTATAAGGACCTGAATCCCAAACCAATAATAAAAGTCATTTAAGTTAAAGCCTTGATTGCCTTTTCCTTCATATTCCTTTCAGGATACATGATGCTTGGCTTTAATAGATGCATATTATGTTTGGAGAGAAATGATTATTTATCTCCTTTGGATAAAGAGTCCAAAATGTTCCAAATACAACACGATTTTTTTTTCATTAAGTGCTCTATGTGGGATGAGCAGCAGTGGCTCTCAGACAAATCTCTTATCATACCTTGAAATGAATAGACAGCAGTGACACAAAACTGACAGATAGAAAATGTCCATTATAAGGACTTCAGACATGGCTTTTGGAGTGATGTCTGAGTGTCTCCCATGCTTTACATCATTGTTGCTTCCTCATGGATAAGTCAGAAAACTCCAGAGAAAAATGTTTTCTTCCCATTTCCTTCCCCAAGAGAGATTTTAAATGTTGATCACTTTCTCATTTGAGAAGCAGTGTTCATTCAAAAAGGAGGACTTTCCGATCCTCTTTAAAACAACCACTACACAGCCCGAGAGAGTCAAGCAAGCAATCATCAAATGGAACCATTTTGATGGAAAGACGGAATGACAGGAACTCAAGCAGCAGCAGCTAACTGGGGACTGTACCACAGAGCCGCTGTACCCTGTGTCTCTGGCAAAGAGAAAGCCAAAGGATGATTTCTTTCTTTAACTGAAAAGTTAAAACAATAAAACTATGCCAGTGACACTTCACGCCCTAGACTCCAGGGGTCGCTGTTAAATGCCGTAGCCATTTCTCCAACCAGCCAGCCTCCAACCATCCAAGGCAAAACAATTCTTTTCCAGCCAGAATTTCATAACCCTTGCCAAATACAGGTGACACCTATTAAGAGAATATTTTAGGACCTTGACCTTCCTTGACATATCTATTACTATTTTTTGAAACACCTCATTATGGCTTTTTACAATTTTTTTTTTAATTTTAAGGCGAAAAAAGTGATTCTTTTTAACACCTCACAGCTAGTCCCCATCATCTGCATGACTTTTATTTATTTTTTTTTTTTGGCAGTACGCGGGCCCTCTCACTGTTGTGGCCTCTCCCGTTGCGGAGCACAGGCTCCGGATGCGCAGACTCCGGACGTGCAGACTCAGCGGCCATGGCTCACCGGCCCAGCTGCTCCGTGGCATGTGGGATCTTCCCGGACCGGGTCACGAACCCGTGTCCCCTGTATCGGCAGGCGGACTCTCCACCACTGCGCCACCAGGGAAGCCCTGCATGACTTTTGAGGCAATCATTAATAATACTTTTGCTTCTTCCTCTAAAATCATCTATTTTCCAAATCTGTACAGTTTAGAAACACATAGGGAAGAAAAGGATGAATTCATATGTGGGCAGGAAAAAGGCCTAGAATATGACTTGAAGGTAATTTGTACTTTATTCACATATGTATATGTATATATGTAGAATATCCATGTAGGTAAGAACAGAATCATGTACTATATGTTCAGTATACTTAGATGTAAGTATAGATAATGTAATGAAAATCCCAGAAGGGATATTAATGTCTTATTTTTAAATTTTCTTAACTTAGCAAGTACACAAAAGTAGCAAAATAATTTATCTTAGTATTGCTAATTACCAAGGATGCTTAAGCAACCAAAAACTGAGCAGTCATTTAAAAAATAAGCTTATTTAAATTTGTTTCTGGCCTATGACAACTTTTTCCAAACTGCATTAAGCAGTTCAGAAATGCTACAAACCATCTCCCTCTTTTGGAGAAGCGCAATGCACAGAAAAAGAGCTGTATAATCTAGCATTTAACATAGCTGTTTAACCTGGCATTTCTTAACTTATCTGACCACTGAATATATTACTCATTAAATACCTTTTAATTTCTCATGATATTTATATTGTTTTATAAATAAAAATAACAAAATATAAACACGATTTGGAAAATGCTGACCTAGGGTTTTAATTAGAGCCCAGAAGACTTAAGAATGTTTAAATGTTGTATATATTTACTTTTATTTTGTTCTTAACTTTTGGAATTTCCTTTTGGGAGATTATCTTACCATCCAGAAAATCTACGTCAATATATATTATAATCCAAGTCTGTCCATTTTATTTCCATTTATCATGGTCTACTGCTATAAAAATTTACAGTCAAATGCTAAGCTTTACCATTTTCACATAAGTCATATTTCATATTTCTCCAAAAGAAGCTCAAAGGATACTGCAAGCATTTCATAACAGATTTTTATAACACCACTGTGACACAGGTGGAGATTTTACAGATGTAGAAAAGGCATCTTAGAGTCACAGGCAAAGTCGGAAATAAAACTCACTGAGCGTTCAGAATGTAATCTTTCATCTAGATGGCAATGTTCTTCTGTGAATTAAAAGTATGGTTTTCTCTGTGTACAGCCATCTCCTTGGAAAAAAATAAAATAAAATAAAGAAAAAGTGAAAGTGCTATCTATGGAATCTTCTCCTCAGTAGGAACATTTGATCAAGGATCTCCGCCTCAAAGATTCTGAATAACAAGCTAAGGGAGCAACACACTCCCCCCACCAACCCCTGCCCCAGGCAGGAGGAGAGAACACTTGGTGATATAATTCTCACAGGGAACCAAAGAGCTCAGTATCCAGCATGAATTTATAGCCATCTACTTTTCCTTTTCAAGAGCTACAACCAGGGATTGTATAGTCGTTTGCCCTAGGCCACAAAATAAAATACAATACAGCCAAATCAGTTGAAATAACTTAAAATCCTTTAAAATAATAGAATCTCCTGCATTCATTGAATATGCTGAAAAGAATTAATGATTACTGAATCAGAGTTATTGTTATTATTCTTACCCTCAAATGGTTTGGAGGCTATAATTTAAGGAAAATCTTCCTAAAAGCTTTCCCAGTGCCTTACATCCTCTTATACACACACACACACACACACACACACACACACACACACACACACACAATTATCTTCCCATCCCTGCCAGGACATTTCTATTCCTTTCACCAAAAAAAAAAAAAAAAAAAATCAAAACAGAAACTATAGGATTTTTTATTTTGTATCATTTTTATTTTTAACATTTAACTTGGCCTTCTGGTGCATTTTACCCAGCAGAAATGCTTATTTGGGCAAAGCCATTTGTGTCTCCATTCCTAACATAATGACAACCCAGCCCACTATCCCAGAAGTTCTCACTTCCACACCTAACCGCGTAGTCCTAACCTCTAAATTTAGGCTAATACTTGGCCAGTACTTTTACTTTTCAAAGGGAATTTAGGAATCCATAGGCTGAGGTTTGATTCTGGAGTAATGCTCTGTTCCTTTATCACTGGTGCTCTTCTGCCTTTGGAGGTCTCCTCGGAACCAAAGTCTAGTCCCAGAATCTCATGCCAAGGCTGGGCTCAGCTTTTGTCTACTCCAGCCCCCCCAGATGCCACCCACTGTCTTCACAGTCTCGACGGAGTTCCATCCTCTGTCACCCACTGCTCTTGTGGCTGGGCTCTGCCAACTCACTTAGATCATTTCCCATTTCCAGCCTCCAGGCATAGTCCCCAGAGACCTAGTTACCCTGAATGCCATGTCTGTTCTCCAGTACCTTCCTCAGCCACCTAGACAGTCCATCAAAGTACTAAGTTTCATGCAATTGAGTATAAGCATCCAGAGTGTTCAACTATTCCAAAGACACTGCAAATCTGGAGGAACCAGCGTCTGAAAGTTTCACTAGGCAGACAGTAGACACCCACAGTGACAAGTACAGGGAAGATGCTCAATACATACATTGAAAGAACAACTTGAGAGCCCATCACTAAACACAGATACTCCCCACCCCAACCTCTGCCCCTTCCCTGTGAAACTGACCACCAGACATCAATGAAGAGAAGCTGAATGGTCAGACTGTGGTGTGGTGGCTCACTATACAGACTTTGGGTTCCGAATGCCTTGATTCCATCCCAAAGCATCACTTAATATCTGTATCATCTTTGGAAGGTGATCTTCCTAACCTCAATGTTCACATTGGTAAAGTGGGGGAGGTAATCACTTAACTCACTAGGTTTTTGCAAGGACTAAATGAATTTATCCACACAAGGCACTGAGCAAGTACCTAGGCTAGAGCTGACACTGGATAAATGTTAACTGTTATTAACATTAAGCCCTTTCCCATCAGTTACACCCAAAAAGGGGAATAAGAAAGAAAATAAAAAAAACAACTGGTACCAGAGAATATCAAAAGAGGCTGTGCCTAACTGTTGTATTTTTCCCCCACTTTCACTTTTATTCCCCACTTTCATCCTGTTTGCTAGGGGCAGCAGCCCATGACACTGGGAACCAACAGGTCAACATGGCAGCATTTCTCAGCCAAACAACGTGCCCCACGAAATTCACAAGTCACCTGAGTTCTCAACGTGCCTCAGAGGGGTGAGAATTGTGTTTCTGCTCGAGGAACTATTAAAAATCAAGATTACTTGCATCCTTGAATATTCTTGAAGAACCCTTGCCTGAAGCTGGTCAGGCTTTAAAGTCTTTATTCACTGGCTGGATTTGTCCATATAAGGTATTAGGCTGCTGGGACCAGCTTCTAAGGCTGGAGTTCTCAGTGTTCCAGAGCAAACCGGATTTACAGCCTTGACCTCCTTCAGAGAGAGAATGCCACCTCCTTCAGGGTCCTCTAACACCAATTTCACCCTGGCTACTCCTCACAATGTAAAAAATCCTCTAGAAGGATGCTGAAATGAATAACATTGTGCAGAGGATTTCTAAAGAATAGCAAAAGCTATCCATCCAAGGGGCTGTTTTTCAAAAATGTGGGCTCTGACCCATTAGTGGGAAGTGAAGTGAAGTTGATCTCAAGAGGCTCGTTTTTAGTAAAGTAGAGCAGAGGACTGGACTGGAATGAAATGGAATGGAAAGGAACAGGATAGAAGAGACAGTATCAGAATATGTTCCACATAATAAAAGCTATTGTACTTTGTTTTATAATACATATATAAGTATGTATGTATTGGATCGTAATGTAAAAATATAATTCTTACTACAGATTAAGATGAAATACTTTTTAAATCACATGTCTGATGGGATGACAATCAGCACTGATCAATTTTCTTTTGCATGTATCAATAACATTTCAGTCTAAGGAGACTGAACATTGGAAAATTACCAGGAATATGTAGTAAAACTTAGCTGCATGTCTGAAAGTTATTCAGACAGATTTAGAGGAACTTAATTCAAGACTCAGCTTATATCAAACAGCTAGAAACTAAGCAGTAGTTAGAGAATATAGGCTTGACCCTAAGCTGCAGGGACTCAAATCTTTGGTCCTCATTGGCTGTGTGATCATGGGTCAATTTCTTAGTCTCTCCAAGCATAAGATTCCTCATCTGTGGAATAGGGATAAAAGTAGAGTGACTAGAAAAATTAAATGAATCAAAAATTAAATGAATTATTATAAATGGATTATACAGCTCTTAGCACAGTACCTCTCACAAGTAGCTCTATTAGCTGTTATGATATTTGCCATTAAACTGGTGGTTACCATTGTTGCTTATTACCTGCAAAAATACACTGTTGTCTAAACAACTTTGTCTCAGAAGATAACACCAAGCACACCATAAAGACCAAGTAGCTATATTCCTTCATTAAGCCACCCAGCCTAGTAAAACTCCTGGTGACTTGAAACATCAAATCTACCTGCAGAGGCAAGAGAAGACTAGAGCTTCATTTCCAGCCCGAGCTTCTCCCAAAGTGGGTGTAAGTTTGGAGATGTGGGATCAATACTCTGATAGTTTGTTCCATGTAGTAATGGCCAGCATGGGTTCAGAAATAAATGCAAATACTATATCTAAGTGGTCATGTTTGAAGAAAATTTTGCCTTTTAATCATTTTTTCATAAAATACCAAAAGAAATTCCAAAGCGCTTTCAATTATTTCACAGCCATAATATTTGACCCGGAGCTAGTTTTTTTTCTTCTTCTTCTTTAAAAAAGAAAAGTTATTTCTCTTACCTACCTGCATTAGTGCTTTAAGGACTTTCTCCAGGGCTCAACAAGAATACTCAGCGAAGGAGGATGAGGTGTAGGTGGGGGGTGGCAGGGTAGGAGACAGAATTGGGACACCAGAAACCCAACCACGCCCAAAGATTGATAAGGACAGCATTTTCTTGCTCTTATTTCTTTGGTCTATTCCCACTAAACACTGTGTTCTGCTTCACAGCAGCAAGGAAAAAATAATGCAGAACTTTCCTGCTGCTTTAGGGTGGGCTGAATGTGGAAATCTTTCATAAAGAGGAAGTTTCTCCAAGACCCACATTGCTTGAGCAGTTTATAAATGAAATTACGGTGACCTAGACATGGACATTTTTAAAACATCCTCCTCCTGTGGGGCTGTCTTCATCCTAGCATGCAGACTGGCCCTTAGGTCCAGTGGCCAGTCCCCAGACAGCCAGCTAATCATATTCTTCAATCTACCCTTCAGCTGAAGGCTAGCTTCAACGTGTGACAAAAGGAATTTCTTAGAGCAATGGCAACAGATGATTCTGTTTCTAATTTGGATACCAGATTATAGAAATAAGCAGACATGTGAAAGAGAACTATATGCCCAGCGCTATGGTAGTACTTTATATATATATTATCTCACCTAATCTTTATCCCATGAAATATGTGTGTTTATTCCCATTTTACAGATGACAAAACTGAGGCTAAGAGCAGCTAAATAATTTTACAGCAAACACCCCAGTCTTCACACTCGCCTTCACGCCTTCATGAAGCATCTCACAAACCTCTAAGAACAGAGGGGAGGGTGTGAGTGGGGAGGTGAGCTGAGCAGAGAAAAATGGAAGGCCAGTGGCTATTTTGTAACTTCCTCCCATTTGCAAATACCCCCACAGATCAGGGTCAACGGTGACATCAACAGAGGTTGGGTTCTCATCCCAGCTCTGGAAAAATGTGTTCAAGAGCAGTTTAGCACCAACCAAAGTGAGAGCAAGAGAGGGCAGAGCCAGACTTCTCTTAGGAGTAGGGTGACAGAGCAGACAGGATGGGCATTCTTAGTGGACAGGAAGCCTCGCTCAATTTTAAAGAAATAGCACTGTAAAAGATCACATTTTTAAAATACTCTCAATTTGTCATGCCTCAATAAAAATCACCTCCACTTGAAACAACAGGCTGAAGACACCATAATAACTAGTTAGTTTTTCTAGTGCCAAATAATAGTATCATTATGTTCTAGCCATGTTTGAGCTAGAAAAAAATGCAATGAAATTTTAATGAAAAAAAATCCTTTAAATTCATATGAAATTTCCTAATTGAAAATAATGCTCTGTATTCCCAAAGAAATACACAGGATGCAGACTATGGTTATTGTTTTAAGAAGCAGGCAATCCATATTAATATGTTGTCTTAAGAATCCTTTTTTCTGTTGAACATTTGCCATAACTCAGGGAAATGTTTGCACAACTCGGCATCATTCAAAATCAAAATGCATATACAATTCAATCTGAGATCATTTTCAAAGCCCTGCTCCTATCAGATGTTCAGACAGATGAAGAAATTTCATACAAAGCCTCTATTCTTAATGAAAATACATCTCTCATTCCTCACCTCCGGCCGATCATGACCTAAAGAAGCTTTTCCCTAAAGAAAGTGGATTAAGTAAGAATGTGGAAAGAGACATAATGTGTATTCAACCCTCTGCCTGCTTCCAGCTCTTGGGATTTAACTGGCTTTGAAATATGTATAAGCTAGGGTGATTGTTGTATTATTCATCAAAGATTTAACAGACCTTTAAACTCAATTTCACATAGTGACCATGGGACACTTTCCAATAACAATAATAACAAAATGTGTAATAAAATAAATCTTTTAAAAATACGTTAAAAAAGGAAAAACAGAACAGTTGTTTAAAGTTAATATTCTAGTCCTCTAAATAAAAATTGTGGCAAGGTTCCCCATCCCCCAACACTTAGTTTTTAAATTAATAACTCAGTATGCAAGGGTCCCTTCTTTACCTGGGGCCCCTGAGAAGCAGGGTTTACCTACAAAGAATCAGCACATTCGTTTAGGAGATAAGCATTGCAACAAACCTCTGCAAAAGTCATTGTGGCCCAAAAAGTTGAATTATCCTTTAAAAAAAGGAAAAGAACAGAAAATACTCTTCTTTTCCTTTGCAGTCCTAGCTTTGGTTTTTGTTTGTTAAACACAAGAGAACTTGGCAGGCATCCACTGTGACTTTCCAATTATACAGATCATACAGATGGGACTTCACAGATCTAATTGCACAGATCTGAGCCCCAGCTATGATGTGACTTGGCCAGGGTCACAACCAGATAATCATATTCATCACTGTATTCAACAAATATTTATTGAGTCCCTAGTATGTGCCAAGTATTGTCTTAAGCACCAGTTATAGTGATAAACAAAACAGCCCTCGTCACTGCCCTTCAGCGGTTC
>NW_006786634.1:284901-294560 GCF_000442215.2 Lipotes vexillifer
TGTACCTCCAGGTCCACTCCTATGCCTGGGACCAAGCCAGCCCATGACAAGGTTTGCACCTGTTGGAGGCAAAAGGTAAAAAAATACAGAGAGTGTAGGTTTCCATGAAGCTAGATGTACTTAGCTTTAAAAGGTATCCTTTTTCTCAAGACTATCTTTCTTATTTTGTTTTGTTAAAATCTCCTTCATTTTAATGAAATGATAGTGGTAAAAGATTATAGGGGCTTTTTTACATCCTCACTCAGGAAATTAGTTTTTCTTTTTAAAATCTACTGTTTTATAAAATCCAAGTCTGGGATGCTCTGCTTTGCACCACAATACCCCCTCTTCTAGGATTAGCAGATGATGATGTCTTCAAATATCACGAAAGCAAGGGCAGGAAACACCCCAACTGGGGAGTCAGTTGAAGTGGGCTGGTTTTAGCAGCTATTTCTTCCTACATCTGGAACTTCAGCTTGAAAACCTGTGATAACAAAGTTAAGAAGGTGTGTCCCTTGGCTCTGGGACTAACTGCTACAGCTAATATCTGTGAAGTTCTTGAAAGTGGTAACAGGTTCTATTCATGCCACACACCATCAAGGTTTCAGAAATGTGATTAGAACTGAGGGGGTGTGTATCTGCAGGACACATTTCAGGAAATCTCTAAGGATTACATCATTAACCTAAACATAAATGAGCAAGCTTCTTATCATTTCTTGGGTGTATTTCCTCCTGAGAAAAGGATCAAGAGTTCTCCAAGTGGCTTCTCTCCCCTCTGGATGCAGGAACAGCAGTGGCCTTGTTTCTATGGCTGGATTTTCAAACTTAGCTTATCCCAATTCTGGACCCTTCTGCCACAGCAAAGGCAACAGCTAGGAGAGTAAAGGGGTGGGTTCATAAATGCTTCAGCATTGAGCGTTGAAGCACAGCTCTTTTTCATCCTCTATTGCCAAAATCCATCACTGGACTCTACTGTGCTCCTAGTGCGAAATGCTTATGCCCAAAAGTTGTGTCTTATAAAATTCCTAGAATCCTAAAACAGTGGCCACTATGGAGTGCTTACCAAGCATCAGGTCTTGTGCCAAGTGCCTTCCACACATCATGTTTTTCCACTCCCATAGCAGTTCTTACTAATAGGCAGCAGCATCCTCAATTTCTAGTCAAAGAAAGTGAAACCTAAAGAGACTAAGTAATTTGCCCAAGATCACCGAGAACAGGACTTGAACCAATCCCAAAGCCCTGCTTTTAAACCATGATGTCGTGCTGCCTTCTGCAAAAGACCTAAATAAAGCCTAAGGAAAGCAGGCAGGTTTCCTTTCCAAATGAAAATTAAATCGATTGCAGTGGATGCTGTGATATAGTCGAGGTGCTCATTTCTGGGCTGCTGGGAGTAACGTCTACTGAGAGCTCAAAGCTTGTCCCTCTACAAGCATTGCCCTCAGCCAAACTGGGGGCTGGTCCTTCTGCCTCAACTCGGGACAACTTTAAAAGCCCTCCCAGCTTCAGAGCACACCATGGGATCAACTGAGGCCTCTGCTGCTGCTGCATCCCAGTTCACCTCCCGCTTTGTCCAGTCCTGCTTTGCATAATTCCTTGTAAGAGCTGTTCCTAAGACCACTCCCCAATTAACCACTTGCACACAAATCCATCTCAGAGCCTGCTTCCCAAGGAAGCTAGAATACAACATTTATAATAACATATGATTCCATGGAACACACCTACTATTATAACAAATGCTATTCTGCAGATTTCTCTATAACAAGAAATTTGTTTTACCCAACAGTCTATGATTTAACGTTCCAAATGCCCCTTCCTGACCTGCAATACTGAAGCATGATATGCCGTAAGAAACCTCCTGTCCCTCTATTAATTATTGATATTCTATTATTGATATTCAAGCCATGAAAAGACTTGAGGACAATATTCTTGTTTTGAGTGTAGAGGCTGCTGAATGAAGGGCTGGACCATGGAGAGAGGAGGAATTTAAGCCCCATGGAGAGAGGCAGGATTTAGGGAAATATAAGAAATATTTTGAAGAAAGACCTTAATTGGTACCATCACCTTTATCATGATCCCTTATCCTTTTTATCAACAGATCACTTAATCACAAAGTTGACAATCTAGAGTTGTACTGTCCAATACAATAGCACCAGCCAACACATACAGCTATTTAAAATTAATTAAATTCAAAAAGTTAAAAATTCAGTTCCTCAGTCACACTTGCCATATGTCAAATGATCAATAGACACTTGTGGCTAGTAGCTACCATATTGGACAGCACAGAATGTGAACATTTCCATCATGCTAAAATGTTCTATTGGGTAGCACTGGTTGATGACACAAACAGATGGAAAGTTATAACATGTTCTTAGATTGGAAGAATTATTATTGTTAAAGCAACCACACTACCCAAGGCAATCTACAGATTCAAAGCAATCCCTATCAAAATACCAATTTTTCACAGAACTAGAACAAATAATTTTAAAATTTGTATAGAAATACAAAAGACCCTGAATAGCCAAAACAATCCTGAGGAAGAAGAACAGAACTGGAGGAATCACACTTCCTGGTTTCAGATTATACTATAAAGCTACTGTCATCAAAACAGTATGGTACTGGCACAAAAACAGACACATAGCTCAATGGAAGAGAACTGAGAACTAAACTAATTGACACTTATGGTCAATTAATCTATGACAAAGGCATCAAGAATACAAAATGAAGAAAAGACAATCTCTTCAATAATTGGTGCTGGAAAAACTGGACAGCTACATGTAAAAGAATGAAATTAGAACATTCTGTAACAACATATACAAAAATAAACTCAAAATGGATTAAAGAGCTAAATGTACGACCGTATACCATAAAACTCCTAGAGGAAAACATAGGCAGAACACTTCTTGACATAAATCATAGCAATATTTTTTATAACATATTTTAACTAAACTTAAAAGGACAGCAAGGAAACCATTGACAAAGTGAAAAGACAACCCACCGAACAGGAGAAAATATCTGCAAATGATATGACCAATAAGGGGTTAATATCCAACATATATAAACAGCTCATACAACTCAACATCAAAAAAACAAACCACCCAATTTAAAAATGGGCAAAAGACCTAAACAGACATTTTTCCAAAGATATGCAGATGGCCAACAGGCATATGAAAAGATGCCTACCACAATTCATCAGGGAAATGCAAATCAAAACCACAGTGAAATATCACCTCACACCTGACAGAATGGCTATCATCAAAAAGGTCACATATAACAAATGTTGGTAAGGATATGAAGAAAAGGGAATCCTTGTACATTGTTGGTAGGAATGTAAATTGGTACAGACACTGTGGAAAACAATATGGAGGTTTCTCAAAAAACTAAAAATAGGCCTATCATAGGACCCAGCAATTCCACTCGTGAGTATATATCCAAAAAACAACCAAAAACACTGTTTCACAAAGATACATACACCCCAATGTTCATAGCAGCATTATTTACAATTGCCAAGATGTGGAAACAACATAAGTGTCCATCAACAGATGAATGGATAAAGAATATGTGGTATATATACACAATGGAATAGTATTCAGCCATAAAAAGAACAAAAGTTTGCCATTTTCAGCAACATTGATGGACTTGGAGGGCATTATGCTAAGTGAAATAAGTCAGACAAAGACAAGTACTGTATGATATCACATGTATGTGGAATCTAAAAAACTAGTGAATACAACAAACTAGTGAATATAACAACAACAACAAAAAAAAAAAAGCAGACTCTCAGATATAGAGAACAAACTAGTAGTTACCAGTGGGGAGAAGGAAGGGAGGAGGGGCACTATAGGGGTAGGGAATTAAGAGGTACAAACTATTAGGCACAAAATAAACTACAAGGATATATTGTACAACAAGGGGAATATAGCCAGTATTTTATAATAACTATAAATGGCATATAACCTGTAAAAATTGTGAATCACCATACTGTACACCTGTAACATATAATATTGCACATCAACTATACTTCAATAAAAAAGACAAAAAAAAAAGATCTAACTAATCTCACAAACAAAAGTCCTTCTGATATTACACCATCAGTAACATAGAAAACTTTATCAGCTCCCAACTCCTGATAGCCTATATATATATATATATATATATATATGTGTGTGTATGTACATATATATATATACACACACACCTATATATATATACACATATATAAACATATATATCACTGAATCACTTTGGTTCCGTGACCTGAAACTAACACAACACTGTAAATCAACCATACTTCAATTAAAATTTTTTTAAATAAAATAAAGTGGAAACCCCTTTCTAAATGAACCAATAAATATGGCCACCACTTATTGGGTGTTAACTAAATCATTTGTGTATATTATCTCATCTAGGGCTTCCCTGGTGGCACAGTGGTTGAGAGTCCGCCTGCCAATGCAGGGGACATGGGTTCGTGTCCCAGTCCGGGAAGATCCCACATGCCACGGAGCGGCTAGGCCTGTGAGCCATGGCTGCTGAGCCTGTGCGTCCAGAGCCTGTGCTCCGCAACGGGAGAGGCTACAACAGTGAGAGGCCCGCGTACCGCAAAAAGAGAACCAAAGTGGACAGGTAGACAGGGGACAAAATCACAGAACCATACCCCACCCCACCTTGTTTGTGGAAGCAGTTGACTAAATTGTTTTATTTGCCAGATGATGTCCTTGCCTTACTAGCCTTATTAACTTAAGGGCTTTCTCCTTTTCCCTCTCAGAGACTGCACAATGGCACCAGCAAAAGCCCATGAACTGGACCCAGTGTTAATATTGCTTACACCATTGGCACTTGGGAAGCAGAGCAAGACAGTGTGTGATTAGCTGCTCACAGTCTAAAGTAACAAAGTATTTCCAGTTTTATCAAATCTATTGTTTATTTGATAATTCCTAGGGTAAGACCTAAAGTCCAAATTGTCCAATGCATTCTTATCGTAATTTTTTTAAACTGGCTCTGAGTTTAAAACTTTTTCCCTCTGGTTCATAAAGTACTCCACTTATTTTACCAATTTAATCTCCCAACAAATCTATCCTTATCCCTGGTAGGGAACTAAAACCCAGGACTATGGTTAGATTTATCCAGAGCCATCAAGTAAATTCCAGATGGGCTGGAATACCCCAAATGCTCTTTCGTCTAAGCAGTTACATAACTCTTCAGTATGTGTGTGTACGGGTATGTGTATACATATTTTACCTGATATTTCCCCAGGAGTTATTTCCATAGTCTGGGTTGCTATCTCAATAGCCTCTTATTTCTGACCCAATCTACTAGAGTTCAAGAGGTACCCAGCACAGATTGAGCTAATTATTACTAGAGGGAAGCATAAAGGTGTCATTTGATGAGGCAGCAATTCACATATAAAAGTTTTTTGAATTAAAAATAAGGACACCTCAGGGTTAGACAATGGAGTAGAATATGTAAATATGAGAGCTGCCCTCAAACCTAGAATATATGTTTACATACATCCACAGATGTATTTTAAAGACATCCACACTTCTATATGTTCAACATCACCAGTAAAAAAAATATCTTGTTGAAGCAAGCCTTTGCTCATAGGTAAAGCTCAACAAATACTCCGTAACTGAGTAGTTCGTGCAGTTACAGACTTGAAAGTAACACAAAGTTACCAAACAGACAACCTAAATCCCAGGAGCTGAAAAGACTAATTATTACAAGTAACACGGTCATCATCTATGCATAAAGGAAAATGTCATCCATTTGTTAAGAATTTACTAGGGAAACTGACATTTAGGGGTACCTCCTATATGCCTGCAATTAGGTTAAATGCTTTGCATAAATCATTCCACTTATTCTCAATAAGAACCCTTTAAGGTAAATATTGCTACTGCCACTTTGCAAATACAGAAACTTAGATTCAGAGGGGTTAAGTAACTTGCCCAAGGGACACAACTACTAACTGCCTCTTGAATAAAACACAAGGCCGAAACCAACAAAAATCCTACTGGAAGGAGCTCCAAGGGCTTCCCTATTTTGTTATAGTAAAATTGCATTTCACTGTTCTGGTAGAAGGCATATTACTAGCCTATCAGACCCGAAGATAAAACAGAACTGACCTCCAATTTACTTTAGTATTGTCAAGGAGCGGGAAATTTCTGCCTCTACCCCTCTTAAGTTCTTGTGGCGGGACTAATGATAAAACTGACACAAGACAGTTTAACAGGAGAAAAAGCAACACATTTTAATTCAGATGCACGGAGGTATCAGAAATGGTACCTAAGAAGTGGCGAAAGCAGGTACCTTTTATACTTTTTAGACAAAGAAACAATAAATTTGTGAGGAACTGACAGGAGAAAGAAATAGGTGTGGGGTGCTCAATTAGTGAAGAATCTAAACAGTCTGGGCTTGGGATATTAAATTAAAGAAGTAACAAGGTTTGTTCACATAAGCTTCTTGACCTCTGTAAACAAATTCCCTATCTCTAGCAATAAGGGTGTCTTTCTACTTCCAAATGTAGGGAGTGCACGTTTCACATGGGAGATTTATTTCCTGCTTTCAGAGAGACAGGGAGGAGGGTCTGAGTGTCCCTCTTGCACTGGCTGCTTTTTAAGTAATTTTGATTCAAAATAATCAAAATGCCATTGTGGCATATTTTAGGGCTGCCCACCCTGAGTCGCAACAGTATATAATCAAGTAAATCAAATTATATATTTAAAGCCCAGTTGGGGCTATCCCTTTCCCCCCGCCCCTGTTTGGGGAAGGGGGTGGGTAGCTTTATTTAGGTGGAATCTCTTTATGTGAAAAGTATAATCTTGGAGCATAAAGAGATGTAAGAATTACAAAGAAGCTACTATTTGATGGGACAAGTGAAGTAGCAACAGGAGAAGTTGTAATAACCATAATGACTGTTGTTATTGTTTAATGCATTATTTTAAGCACTTTCCATAAAATAACATTTAATCCTCACAACAATCCTATGAGGATACTATGATCATCTCCATTTTATAGGTGAAGAAACTGAGGCACAAAGAATTAAATAGCCTGCCCAAGGTCGCACTGAGCATATGGAAGAATGAACACTGGATCTCCAGAGTCTGGGCTCTTAACTACTAAGAATTATGAGGCATTAAGGTCCTCCTAGCTTTTCCTCTCACCCCCACCCCTCCACAGCACAAAAGCTCTTAACCCTTTCCTCTGTTAGGGGATGATCATGATTTAAGAATGGAAACTGGTTTTGAATAGGACTTTTTGTTATATGAAATGCAGCCTAGTCTGTTTTGTTACTCGGGGGAAACTGTTCTACGCCCACCCCACTGCAGCTTCCAACCAGACATTCTCCCTTTTCCATCCCAACCAAATAGATCTGTCTTATGTCTGAGTTACAGCAGCAAAGTATACTGATGACACAAAGCATGACACTCAACAGCCAACGCGTATGTGTTTTAACAGAGACCTTCAAATACTGCTTGAACCGAAAGGACAACTGTTAACTATAGAGCTGCAGGCACCATGGCAGGTTTGGGACGCTGCATTAAGAAGAGTGGGGACACCCAGCGGGAGGAGGACCAAGCAGCGTCCAGAAATTAAGAAGCTGATGTTATACTTCATATGAAAATGCAAAGTACCTAGAATAGCCAAGATAACTTAGGAAAAGAAAGAATTAGAGGACCATCACTACCTACTTCAAGACTTATAAAGCCAGAGTAATCAAGACAGTGTGGTATTGGCATCAAAAAAGACAAAAAGAGCAGTGTCCTTGTCCCCACGGTGAGCCACAGCCACCTTCCGCCTCTGCAGGAGACCCTCCAACACTAGCAGAAGGTTTCTGCCGTGATTCAGCAGAGTGGATGAAAGGCTCTTGCTGCTCCAGCCAGGAATCAGGACTCTGCCTCTGAGGTGGGAGAGCCAACTTCAGAACACTCGTCAAGAAGAGACCTCCCAGCCCCACATAATACCAAACAGCGATAATCTCCCAGAGATCTCCATCTCAACACCAGCACCCAGCTTCACTCAACGACCAGCAAGCTACAGTGCTGGACAACCTATGCCAACCATATAGCAAAACAGGAACACAACCCCACCCACTAGCAGAGACGCTGCCTAAAATCATAATAAGTCCACAGACACCCCAAAACACACCACCAGACGTGGACCTGCCCACTAGAGAGACAAGATCTAGCCTCATACACCATAACACAGCCACTAGTCCCCTCCACCAGGAAGCCTACACAACCCACTGAACCAACCTTAGCCACTGGAGACAGACATCAAAAACAACGGGAGCTATGAACTGGCAGCCTGCAAAAAGGTGAACGCAATCACAGTAAGATAAGCAAAATAAGAAGACAGAAAAACACACAGCAGATGAAGGAGGAAGATAAAAAGGCACCAGACCTAACAAATGAAGAGGAAATAGGCAGTCTACCTGAAAAAGAGTTCAGAATAATGATAGTAAAGATGATCCAAAATCTTGGAAATAGAATGGACAAAATGCAAGAAGCAGTTAACAAGGACCTAGAAGAAATAAAGATGAAACAGACAATGATGAACAACACAATAAATGAAATGAAAAATACTCTAGATGGGATCAATAGCAGAATAAATGAGGCAGAAGAACGGATAAGTGACCTGGAAGATAAAATAGTGGAAATAACTACTGCAGAGCAGAATAAAGAAAAAAGAATGAAAAGAACTGAGGACAGTCTCAGAGACCTCTGGGACAACATTAAACGCACCAACATTCGAATTATAGGGGTTCCAGAAGAAGAAGAGAAAAAGAAAGGGACTGAGAAAATATTTGAAGAGATTATAGTTGAAAACTTCCCTAATATGGGAAAGGAAATCGTTAATCAAGTCCAGGAAGCACAGAGAGTCCCATACAGGATAAATTCAAGGAGAAATACGCCAAGACACATATTAATCAAACTGTCAAAAACTAAATACAAAGAAAGCATATTAAAAGCAGCAAGGGAAAAACAACAAATAACACACAAGGGAATCCCCATAAGGTTAACAGCTGATCTCTCAGCAGAAACTCTACAAGCCAGAAGGGAGTGGCAGGACATACTGAAAGTGATGAAGGAGAAAAACCTGCAACCAAGATTACTCTACCCAGCAAGGATCTCATTCAGATTTGATGGAGAAATTAAAACCTTTACAGACAAGCAAAAGCTGAGAGAGTTCAGCACCACCAAACCAGCTTTACAACAAATGCTAAAGGAACTGCTCTAGACAAAAACACAAGAGAAGGAAAAGTCCTATAATAACGAACCCAAAACAATTTAGAAAATGGGAATAGGAACATACATATCGATAATTACCTTAAATGTAAATGGACTAAATGCTCCCACCAAAAGACACAGATTGGCTGAATGGATACAAAAACAAGACCCATATATATGCTGTCTACAAGAGACCCACTTCAGACCTAGAGACACATACAGACTGAAAGTAAGGGGATGGAAAAAGATATTCCATGCAAATGGAAACCAAAAGAAAGCTGGAGTAGCAATTCTCATATCAGACAAAATAGACTTTAAAATAAGGACTATCAGAAGAGACAAAGAAGGACACTACATAATGATTAAGGGATCGATCCAAGAAGAAGATATAACAATTGTAAATACTTATGCCCCCAACATAGGAGCACCTCAATACATAAGGCAAATACTAACAACCAT
>NW_006786634.1:298276-299427 GCF_000442215.2 Lipotes vexillifer
TTTGTGGCTGTCTGGAGGGGGGGGATAGGGAGGGTGGGAGGGAGGGAGACAAAGAGGGGGGAGATATGGGAACATATGTATATGTATAACTGATTCACTCTGTTATAAAGCAGAAACTAACACACCATTGTAAAGCAATTGTACCCCAATAAAGATGTTAAAAAATTTTTTAAAATAAAAATAAAAAAATAAATAAATAAATAAAAAAGAAGAGTGGGTATGGCACTTCCCTGGTGGTCTGGTGGTTGACTCCACGCTCCCAATGCAGGGGGCCCAGGTTCGATCCCTTGTCAGGGAACTAGATCCCGCATGCCACAACTAAAGATCCCGTATGTCGCAACGAAGATCCCACATGCGGCAACAAAGATCCTGCATGTCACAACTAAGACCGGGCGCAGCCAAATAAATAAATAAATAAATAAGAATGGAGGTCTCATAGAGAACAGACTTGTTGTTGCCAAGGTGCAGGGGAAGGAGAGGGATGGACTGGGAGTTTGGGGTTGGTAGATGCAAACTATTACATTTAGAATGGATAAACAACAAGGTCTACTGTATAGCACAGGGAACTGTATTCAATATTCTGTGATAAACCATAATGGAAAAGAATAAAAAAGAATGTATGCATGTGTATAACTGAGTCATTTTGCTGTAGAGCAAAGTCTGGAAGAACATTGTAAATCAACTATACTTCAATTAAAAAATAAACAAAAGCATCAAAAATACCAAATATCAAAAAAAAAAAAAAGTATCTCTGGAGGAATTCATCCAATTAGGGGTAACCAGAATGATACTGAATTGTGTATTATGTAATATATGGTATTATAAATATGCAAATATATGGTATTATGAAGCAACACCAATTAAATTTTAGGCTTAAAGTAAATTAACCCTAAAATGTACACTGAGGGATTCAGAATCAGACGGCAGATACAACCCATGACTATAAAAAGTAGTAGAGGGCTTCCCTGGTGGCGCAGTGGTTGAGAGTCCACCTGCCGATGCAGGGGACGCGGGTTCGTGCCCCGGTCCGGGAGGATCCCACATGCCGCAGAGCAGCTGGGCCCGGGAGCCATGGCCGCTGAGCCTGCGCGTCCAGAGCCTGCGCTCCGCAACGGAAGAGGCCACAACAGTGAGAGGCCCGCGTACAGAAA
>NW_006786634.1:299437-323887 GCF_000442215.2 Lipotes vexillifer
AAAAAAAAAAAAAAAAAAAAAAAAAAAAAAAAAAAACAGACACAATAATCTACCTTGTTAGAAGTCTGATAGTGCTATCTTTTCCAGAAGATAGTGGGGGCAGGCCTCTGGGGTAATTTCTTCATCTTGTTACCGGCTAAATGAGTGTGGATACTTGGTGACAATTCACTGAATTGTACGCTTATGATTTGTACACTTCTCTGGATGTATGTTATGCTTCACTTAAAGGTTGTTTTAAAAAACAGGTACAGTGGTTCTAATCTTTGGTGCAGTTCTCATCACCCTCAGGAAGCTGAGGCTCAGAGTGTAAGAGGCTTGACTAAGTGTTACCGGCAGAGCCCATAAACAATTCCTGGAAAATAAAAATAGAGGCTGGGTAATAAAGGCTAACCTTTTTTTTTCCCCCTTTGTGCTTCGTCTGGTTTCACTTGCTCACAGGGTGCCACAGGCAGAGTCCTCACACCTCGCACTTCGTACCAGGGCTCCTTGTGAGAAACGGCTGTGTTGACGCCTCAGCTCGGCGGGCCGGGCGCTGAGGCGCTGTGCGCAACACCTCAATCCAAGATGGTGGCTGCGGCGGGCCGTGTGCAGAGACTCCGCCCCCGAGCAGCACAGCTGTGTCCCGCCCCCTCCCCCGCTGGCTGACGAGATCCCTGTAAAGCAGCCTTGCAGCTGGAGAGCGTGTGCTCTCGAGCGGCAGCTCACACCTCTCTATTCTTTGATCAAAGAATAAAATTTTCCTTTGCTTCTGAACTCGGCTTCATTCCATTGGCTCAAACGACCCCGGGCAGGAGGGCCCTTGTCGGGTCTGGCGACTCTGTCAGGTCGGACTATGGCCTCTTCGCCTGCACCCATCCGCTAGGCTCCGGGCTCCAGCAGGAGGACGGAGGAGGCTCTGGGAGGTTGACGTGAGGATGATCACCTCAGGTCTCTGAGGACACCCTGCCCAGGTAGGACGGCCGCAGCCATCAGCCGAATTCAGAGCAACTCCTCCCAGCAACCCGTATTCGGGTAATTCTTTATCGACTGAGGTTCCACAGGCTCCCCTCCCGGGATCAGCACGGAATACCAGCTACCCCAGCGAATGGGTGCAGACGCCACGGACTCCCTCATGCTTTCAGCTCTCAGTGGGCGGGAGGTCCAAAAACTCCTCCTTTTCAACCAAAGGAGGAAAGAGAAGACCCTGCCTCAGACAGCGGTGCCAACCCCCAAGGGACCAAGTTGGTCGGGAACTCACGCAGCTGAGCTGCTCTGGCCACAGGTGGCCCCATCTCACCTCCTGTGGGACATTCTGACTGAGGAGGGGCTGACTATCTCAAACCCAGGCTGCTACAGAGTCAAGAGGGACCCCAGTTATATCAGAGTCCACGCCATTTAGACGCCTCCTACTTTGGTCTTTTGAGGACTCCATTGACCATTTGGTGCTGGTTTCAAACTTCCCGAACTGAAAGTCTTATTTCGGTCAAATCTTGTGGCATTTGTGTGCCAACAAATTACTCCAACCGCCCCCTCAGTAGCTGGAAAAAAATCCAAGACAGAACATGTAACGTATGGGGAACAAACCTCCACCATATGAAGGACAGCCCAGTAGGGTGCACCCTGCAGAATCGGAAGTCTTTTGGGTATCACCAAACTGGAAGTAGACCCAGATACCCCTACCTCTTGCCTGGTTGAGATTGCCTACTGGGTATTTAATAACCTGGATGCAGAAGAGGAAAAGTCAGAGGATAAAAAGGTCCGACACAAGCCCACCTACTGGCTGTTGCCCTTCAATGACTAACCGCCCACAAAGACACTGGACTCCGGTGAGTGACCCCTGCCCCCCACGAGGGAGAGCAAGCCAAGGACTAGGACCCAATCAGTGTGCCATCTGTAAACAAGAGGGACGCTCGAAGGGAGGACGCCCTAGCCACCCTCAAAGAGGGAGGGAAATGGCAGATCCCAGCCACTAGCCTGGAACACAGATGGTCCAAATAGATGAAGAACGACGGGGTCAGGGGGCTCCAATTGACCCCCAAGGAGCCCTGGCTGACCCTGGACATGGGAGAAAGCCTGTCGAATTGTTAGTCAAAACTAGTGCCACTTACTGGGTTCTGAACACCAGACTGGGCAAACTCAGTCACAAGAGTTGTAAAATTAAGGGGGTATCAGGGAAGGCCTAGAAACAGGCATTCACAGAGCCATTAGAAGGCCATTCCTTCCTTTATGTACAAATCAGAGATTGGCGTCCCCTTAGACAAAGGGCACAGGATGATAATGTTAATGGCTGAGGGCAAACCTCCCCAGACAGAGCAATTCCATCTCCCCAGAGTAAATCCTGAAGTCTGGGCCCAGACAGGTGGGATGAGCTTGCAGGAGCTAGTCGTGTGATAGTCCATCAAAAACCTGGACATGTATGCCCAATAGAAAAGAGCACCCCCTTTGTCGGGAGGCCTTATTGGGCACTGCTTCTGCAATTGACCAGGGCCTTAACAGACCAGGCCAATCAGCCTGTAATACCTCCATTCTCCCTGTAAAGAAACCCAGTGGGGAACACCGGATGGTACAGGACCTCAGAGCAGTCAGCAAAGCCCCAAGGATACACATCGAGCAGTCCCTAATTCCTACACCCTGCTGGCCACTTCACTGTCCTCCAGGACCTTATATTCTGTATTAGATTTAAAAGAATGCCTTCTTCTGTATTCCATTAGCCCCAGAGTCACAAGAAATTTTTGCTTCTGAGTGGCAGGACCCAAACACACAACAAAAAGGATACTGCTGGACAGTCTTGCCCCAAGGATTCAAAAATTCCCTCACCATCTTTGGGGAAAATTTAGTTAACGACCCAAAAGATCTACATCTGGAGGAGGGACCCCTCCTCCAGTATACAGAACATTCTGATCACCAGCCCTACTATGGAGGCCTCTGACAAAAATACTGTAACCACCCTGAACCACCTGTCGGAGAAAGGATATAAGGTATCCAAGAAAAAGGTTCAAATATCACAAACTAAGGTGACCTACCTAGGCTTCATTCTCACCGAAGGTCAGAGAAGCCCACCCCAGGAAAAGAAAAAAGGCATTTGCAGCCTTGCCTCTCCTATAGAAGGCAGCTTAGGGGCTTCCTGGGGATGGCCAGGTTTTTCCGCATCTGGATCCTTAACTATGGTCTAATAGCTGGATCTCTGTATGAAAAGTTGAAAGGAAAGAATGCTGACCCTTTTGAATGGAGCTCAGAATGTGAAGGAGCCTTTCAAGAATTGAAAAAGCAATTACTGCAGGTCTCTGCCCTGGCCCTCCCAGACTTAGCTGAACCCTTTGACCTTTACATTCATGAAAGAAGGGAAATCACCCTTGGGGCATTAGCTCAAAAACTGGGAGCCCTTGCTCAGGTGGTTGCTGATTTCTCTGAAAAATTAGTTCAAACTGCTAAAGGATGGCCTCCTTGGCTATGGACAGTAGCAGCTACTACAACCCTGCTGAAAAGTTAATATTTGGTCAGCCAATCACTATATGGACTCCACACCAGGTTCAGCCTTTAGTAAGTTCCAAAGGAACAGAATGGCTATCCCCCAAAAGTTGATTCAAGTTCAAGTAATGCTTTTAGACAACCCAGTGGTTACTATAAAAATCTGTCACACACTAATCCTGCCACCCACAGAAACGGGACCCCCTGGAGCATGACTATATGGAAACCACAGACATAATCTATTCCAGTCGCCTGACCTAGGAAGTGAGCCTCTCCCAAACACCGAAGAGGAATGGCTCACAGATGGGAACAGTTTTATGAGAGGGGAGAAGGCTGGCAGGATATACAGTAACCTCCCAGACCCAAATCACAGATGCATGAAGGGTATCCCCACGGACTTCTGCCCAAAAGGTGAAGTTGATAGCCCTCACCCAAGCGTTAGAGTTCAGGACAGGGAAGATCTTTTTTTTTTTTAATTGCATTGAAGTATAGTTGATTTACAGTGTTGTATTAATTTCTGCTGTACAGCAAAATGATTCAGCTATACATATATATATACTTTTTCATATTATTTTCCATTATGGTTTATCACAGGATATTGAATACAGTTCCCTGTGCTATATACAGTAGAACCTTGTTGTTTATCCATCCTATATATAACAGTTTGCATCTGCTAATCCCAATCCCAGTCCTTTCCTCCCCCTTGGCAACCACAGTCTGTTCTCTATATCTGTGAGTCTGTTTGTGTTGCATAGATATGTTCATTTGGGTCGTTTTTTATTTATTTATTTTTGGCTGCGTTGGGTCTTTGTTGCTGTGCACGGGCTTTCTCTAGTTGCCGCGAGCGGGGGCCACTCTTCGTTGCGGTGTGCAGGCTTCTCATTGTGGTGGCTTCTCTTGCTGTGGAGCATGGGCTCTAGATGCGCGGGCTTCAGTTGTTGTGGTTCGCGGGCTCCAGAGCAGAGGCTCAGCAGTTGTGGCGCACGGGCTTAGTTGCTCTACAGTATGTGGAATCTTCCCGGACCAGGGCTTGAACCCATGTCCCCTGCATTGGCAGGCAGATTCTTAACCACTGCGCCACCAGGGAAGTCCCTGGGTCATATTTTAGATTCCACATATAAGTGATATCACATAATATTTGTCTTTCTGTTGTTTTTTTTTATCCCCCAGCCACGCTGCTTGCAGGATATTAGTTCCCCAACCAGGGATTGAACCCGGGCACTCAGCAGTGAAAGCATGGGGTCCTAACCACTGGACCACCAGGGAATTCCCTGTTTTTCTCTTTCTGACTTAACTTCAGTTAGTGTGATAATCTCTAGGTCCATCCATGTTGCTTTAAATGGCATTATTTTTTATGACTGTGTAATATTCCACTGTATGTGTATGCCATATCTTCTTTATCCATTCATCAGGACAGGAAAGATCTTGAACACACAGTTGCCATCCTACACATACACGGGGCTATTTGGAAGGAAAGAGGTATGCCTACTGCAGAGAATAAACAGGTGAAATATGGCTTAAGCATATTGAAGCTCTTAGAAGCAGTACAGCTTCCAAAAAAGTGGCAGCCAGTCAGTGTAGGGGCCACCAAAAGGGGTGGGGGGGTCCAGAGATAATAAAGGTAAACAGAGCAGATGCAACTGCCAAAAGGGTGGCCCAAGAAACAGTATCTTGGCAACAACCTCTTACATCTCAAAGGCCAGATCCATCCATTTATTCCCTAATCTACACAAAGGAAGAATTAGACAAAGCCCAAAAATGGGTGGAGACCCCAATCATCAGGGAAAGTAGAGAACCAATCAGACCTTGAAACCGGCCTTAGCCAAGCTATGTCAGGAAACTCAAAAAAGTTGGATTACTTTGCTTCCAATTGCCCTGCTCCACATGCATTTTAGCCCCAAGGGATAAGATAAAGTTAAGTGCATTTGAGCTCATGTATGGTAGACCCATTCCCTAAGCCCAAAAGAAGGGACACCTTAACCCCTTGAAATGGAACAACTCAAGTATGCCCTCCAGGGAGGAGAAACCATGAAAGCTCCAGTGGTCCAGTGGTTAGAACTCCGTGCTTTCACTGCTGTGGGCCCGGGTTCGATCAAGTGTCATGTAACTAAAATCCTGCAAGCTGCACAGCACAGCCAAACATTTAAAAAATAATTTAAAATTTAAAAAAATAAAAAACCTGTAGTCCTGAGGTCCTATATACAAAAATAGTTTGGAAAAGCTAAAAAATTACTTTCCCAAAGTTAAAACCCTCTTCAAGGTTAAACATTTGCAGCAGTTCCTGGAAGTTACTCATTTCAAAAGAGGTAAATAGAGGCACTTGGCCCATCTGGGCTCATCACATGATGTGTGTTTTGAAAATAAAATCTCTACCTATGAACCATCCCTCGCAAAGATTTAAAATAACTCTCAGAGTCTGAAAGATCCTCTTCAACTGTAAAACAGTACATTAGCCACTGCCTCAAACAGGACTCAAAACACTGACCCTGCTTATTCCAGGAAACCCATTTAAATGGCAAAGAAAGAAACAAAATGAAAAGGCAGCTTACAGAATGAGGGAAAATATTTGCAAACAATCTATCTGATAAGGGATTAATATCCAAAATATATAAGGAACTCATATAACTCATAGCCAAAAAAAAAGGTCAGAGGACCTCAATAGATATTTTTCCAAAGAAGACATACAGAAGTCCAACAGTGGTACATGACAAGATGCTCAAAATCACTTATCATAAGAAAAATGCAAATCAAAACCACGAGATACCACCTCACACCTATCAGAATGGCTGTCATCAAAAAGACAAAAGATAACAAGTGTTGGTGAGGATGTGGGAATGTAAACTGGTACAGCCCTTATGGAAAACAGTATGGAGGATATTCAAAAAATTAAAAATAGAACTACTATATGACCCAGCAATCTCACTTTTCAGTGTACATCCAAAGAAAACGAGAACAGGATATCAAAAAGATATCTGCACTCCTATGGGCATTGCAACATTATTCACAATAGCCAAGTTATGGAAACAACCTAAGTGTCCACTGATGGATGAAAAGATAAAGATCTGTTTGTATATACATACAATGGAATATTATTCAGCCATAAGAAAGAAATCCTGCCATTTGCATCAACATGAATGGACCTTTAGGGGATTATGCTAAGTGAAATAAGGCAGACAGAGAAAAATAAACACTGTACCATCTCATTTATACGGGGCGTCTATAAAAGCCAAACTAATGGAAACAGAGAGTAGAATAGTGGTTGCCTGGGTCTAGGGGATGGGGGAGATGGGGAGATATTGCCCAAAGGGTACAAACTTCCAGTTATAATTTGTAATTATGTGAGGTGATGGATGTGTTAACTAACCCTACTGTGGTAATCATTTTGTAATATATACATGTATCAAATCATCACATGGTATACCTTAACCTTACACAATGTTATATGTCAATTACATCTCCAAAAAGCTGGAAAATAAGTAAATAAGACCACTGCAACCTACAGTCAGAAAAAGTTAAACATACACACACACACACACACACACACACACACACACACACACATTCAGTTTTCTGATTGCTTCAGACAGTATATAACATTCTTCTACTTAATTTGTATGCTTCCTCTACCAGGAAAAAAAAGAAAATGTTAAGTGGATTCAAACCTCTTTACGTAATTCAGTTTGAGACAAAGTGAAAAATTGTAGTGCCCTCCTCTCTCCCCTATACCCTCTCCCTTCATCTCCCTGAAGTTGCCCTGGTCCTTCCCAGGAGCCTGCATCAGGACCCTGCATCAGGACCTCCCTAGAACGGCTCTCCTCGTGCTGAGAGGACCAGCATTCCTCTCTCCCTCCCTCCAAGCCACCAGTGTGGCTGACTTCAGCGAGGTAACAGAAAGAAAGCAACAGGCCTGAAAAACATTCATTCTAAGATCAGTTCTCCAAGGTAGTCATATTTTAAAAGTAGAGCTTATTTATCCACATAAATTCCTACTAGATGAAATATGGATTTCAACTTGTGTGCCCAAGGAAATTAAAGAATTCCAGTACTGTGAGGAAAAGAGGGACCTTATTGTCACTTCTTAAAGAAGGTGGCTACTGCCCATGATACAAGGAGCTTCATGCTTTGACTCCTCACAGCTTTTTTTCCCATTTCTAGATTGACAAGATTTCAATAAATTATAGGCATATATTTGTGCAGGTAATATTTCAAATGTCATACCAAAATGTTGTTCAGAAACTGATGTTCAAATAAATGGTGAAAGAATTCTAACTTAGCTAGAGTATATGGCCATGATATCTAAATGGGAGTCTGTTATTCACAATTTTCCCAGCTCCACAAACTCACTCTTTTTAAGACTGCTTCACACTTTCCATTTCCATTGTTTCATATACATAAATACAACCACAAAGTAAAAGCAAAGCAGGAACTAGATTCATGGTCATTAAAACATCGGTGTTCTAGTGGCACTGTTAATCGAGGTCTAAACCTTTATGGTGGAATCTCTGGCATAGTGTGGGGTTACAATACCCAACCAACTTGTATTAAGCATCTACTAAATGTTAGCCATTAAGATTCAATTCCTGCTATATCCCAGTTCTTTCATCCCTGGAGAGAGATGCTGGCATTCACCCAAATGCCTTTGATCAGGCCATCACTACATATCCCCTTGGACCCCACCATCATATAGTCTAGTCATGGAACAAATAGGAGAGTCAACCCAAGTCTATACATTTAGAATATGACTCCAAAGAAGCATAAGGTAAGTGATAAGAAGGATTTCGTATTTGCAGAAAAGAGCCATTTTAGAAGAGGAATGCTTCTAAACTCTATAATTTACATTTTCTTAAGCAAGTGGAAATCAAGAAGTGGTGTTGGAAAACAAGAGCATGTTATGAATCGAGAAATATTTTCTAACCAAATAATCACCCCCATCCTTTCTGGGAAACTCCTAGACTTTTCCCTCTCTGAGCCTGAATCTCCAATTTACTGCATTGTGTCAATTGTTTACAAGATGCAGATCCAGTCAATATTTATTTAATTATCAATAGTATTTGGTATCACTAGAGTGCCTAGTACAGTGCCTGGCAAGTATCTATTGAGTAGGCACTCAATAAATATTTGTTGCATGAATGAATAAACTGCTGAAATCTGTGACTACTATTTATTCAGCCAAAATACAAATGGTATTTTTAATTAATTCAACAACATATGGTATTGATTCTAAATGCGTTTCATTAAACTATAAGCAAGCACTGAGATACTGATACTACAAAGGTAATTCTGCTACTAGAGTATAATTATACTAATGCATTACTAGACTTATTTGTTAAGTACAGACTATAAATATGCTTTAATTGGGCCTTCATTAAGTTATACAGAAATTTTAAAATGCTTAGGCTACCAGATTTCTCTTTCCTCAGGAAAAGGAAGGAAGTACCTCCCTTAGACCCAGGCAAGAGGGCCCTTGTCCTGGATCCCCTATCTGGCACTTGTCCAGCTGCAACCACCGCCCCTGCCAGTGACAGAGTCTGCAGGGCCAAAGGGATATGCATACCCAAAGCCCACATCGCCCCTCCTAGAACATGCTCTGGGTATCTAGGACCCCAGAGTTTCCAGGTCAAACAACCCCAAGCTACTTCCAGAACTTGTGCAGCACCACTTCCCAGGGTCCCTCTTCCAGAGGGTGGACCACACCTAGAGTGCTCATGCCTCAGCCTGAGAGGGTGAATGTACACAGTGGAGAGGGATGCCCACGTAAGTGCAGGCAAGAGAGAGCCAGGGATGGGGAGAGAGGCAGATGGCCTCAGGCTAAGAACCAGGGCTTGCCTTCCCTGTGTCACCATATTTCAGCACAGACCACTAAGAAGACCAAGAATTCTAAATTCAAAGCTGCCTTCCAAAATTACTGGAAAACAGGCATCAAGGTGTTGGTTAACTTTGGAGGATAGCATTATGGGTCATTTTTTCTCTGTGTTTTTTTGCCTCACATTTCATGTCTATAAAATGGAAATAACAATAGGACATCCCCCGTCAAATTGTTATTAAGACTAAATGAGATCATGCGTATAAAGTTGAAGAACAGTACCTGACGTAGGATAAATGCTTGATAAAATAATTGTAACTACAATTAGTATTACACACACGTACTAATTTTGTAACCAGGAACACAGGCAATAAATGCTATTTTAAAGTACTATTGAAAAACAAAGCAGACTTCTGGGTTGTCATGAAAATGTGTGTGTCAAGATGGAAAGTAAAACAGTTTACAGTTTTGTAGCTTGATGTATAATGTTTCAGAATTTAGACACATGGTTTGTGGACATCTATGTACACTAGTGACCCTGGCTTTGCAAATATTAGGAGTGCTCTCCTCAAATTCTTTTCTTGAACTTCAAATATCCAAATATCCTGAATATGCTTAATGAAGTATCACAGGTGAGAACCTGCCCATTTAAATCTTTGAGATTTCTTATGATCTCAAACTTAACCAACAGAGGGGCTTGGTTCAGATGAATAGGTTTTCTTTAAGCAGCCTATAAATGTCAACAGGGTCCATCTCGGGTGGTAATAATATTCACACATAATAATGAAGTTTATTGAGCATTTAGCAGATGCCAGGTACACTAGCAAGTAATTTGCATACATTATTCCATTCAATTCTCAAGACTCTAAAGTGGGTAAAAATATTATTCAACAGATAAGGAAACTAAGGTATAGAGAAGTTCAATAATTCAATAACTTGTCCGAGTTTCCACAGCGGAAGGGACAACCTCTGGGTGCCAGCTGGCTGGGCAGCCTGCAAAGCACCTGCTGTCTGCCATGTACTCCACTGCCTCGAACACCACCATCCTCACTAGGTCTCTGCCTCTTCTATTCCTGAGACTCTCTCATCTTCACCTTTGCTCAACTTTGCCCCACCTGACTCAGACCTCAGGTCTCTGACCCCAGGTTATAATTGCTAATTGTGTTGAACGTAGAAATCGCTTGGGGGCGGGTGATGGATGCCTTTCAACACACGCACAGGAAAGGAAAGATACTCCACAGTTGAAGGTACCTGGGAATCAGGCAGGCTATGCCCCATGATGGCATGAGGGAACCAGAGCTGATTCATGAAGATTCCAGAGGGAGTGGTGGTAAGTCAGAGCATGGGGCATGTACGGTGCACCTGGTGCCAGGAGTGTGCTGTGGGTGAGTGTCTGCTGTACCTTGAAAAAGAAGGGACAGAAAAGGACAGAAATGAGAAGATGTGCAGCCATGAGCCTCAGTCAGTGCTGAAGTGAGGGAAATGGGCATCCAAACTGAAGGAGAGTTTCCAGGCAGGGAGCACAGTTTGGGTTAGACACAATAAATAAGTAAAATTCACTCCTCTTCATTAAACACCAAACCAAACCTACTCTTGCTGGTTTAGTTAGATCATATCTATGTTTTTAAAAAGTGAACCTAACCTATGTGTTTTGAAATATAGAAATGGGGGAGGAGTTATAAATTTCCTCAAAACTGATATGTGTTTGGGTTACAGTCCATGAGCCCAAGAGAGGCAAAATATTTCCAGAAGCATGTCACTGGATGAAATAGTTTGGGAAGGAGCAAGGGGAAAATGAAGCCTCCTTTCTCTTCATCTCCCTTTCTCTCTTTTCTTTCATCTTCAAATGCACTGACTAAATATGCTTACTCTTAGGGAATAGATTGAGGCATAATCATGACATCTGCCCTCTACGGAGAGAGAAAGATGAAAATGATATTTCATTTTAAGTCCACATTTCAATTCAACCTCACCCCTCCCCCTGTACAATAGCATCTAGGGCACTCAAAAACTCTTACTTGCTCTTGTTTCTGTTACCATGACAACAGGCATCTGTTCTGAATGGACCAGAAGTGTACGGAAACAAATACATTTCAACCTACTTGAGAAATACTTTCTTGTTGATAGTGTAGGGGAGGAAAACTTCTCCCTTCTCCCTTCTAGGCTCTTTGGCTGGTCTAATAATTCAATTGACATAAGGCAGATTAACAGGTGAAAATTTTAATTTCATATGTACAGAAGCCCATAAAAATATGAAACTCCAAGAAGTGACCAAAGCAGGCAGCTTTTATACCTCTTAGACAAGGAAAAAATTAATTTGTGAAGAATTGGCCAAACAAAGGGGTTTGGGCTTGGGATTAGTGAAGAAGTAACAAGGTTTGTTTACGCAGACTTCGTGGCCCTGAATTCCCTATCTTTGGCAATAAGGATGCCTTTTGCCCTCCTGGTACAGGAAGAGTAACTTCACATGAGAGAATTATTTCCTGCTTTCAGGGAGACAAAGGAGTGTCAGAATATTCTTCTTGCACTGGCTGTTTCTTAAGTAACTTTGATTCAAAATAATCAATATGCCAAAGAATCATATTTTGGGGTAGCATACTCTGCTCTCCTTCAGTCCTACCTTCGAAACTTCCAAGAAGTTTCACAATTCAGAAGCCGCGTTGGCAGATTGCTCCATTATTTCATTGAATTCCTCTTTTAGTCTTGAAAATAGGTTGGTTCAGTCAAACTTATTTCAGGAGGTGGTGATGCTAAGGTGGGCTCCCAAAGTTAGGCCTGTATTGTGCTAGCAACAAGGTATTTAATAAACATCTCTAAGGAAACAAAAGAAAAACAAAAGGTCAATGGTTGGAGCAAGTTATAAACCCAATCTGAGCTTTGAGAGTAGTCAGTCAAGAAGATTTCTAGATATTGGGCTCAAAACATCTTCAGATGGAGTGAAGGCAGGCAGTGGCAATATGACAGATTTCCTAGTTTGCAGTTTGAATGTCTTTGATAACCTTTCTGAGTGATTACACAGCAACAGGCCTGAAGATTGTCCATATATGAGCTGTTGTGTTGACTTCTCTCTAGTTTATATCAAGTTGTCCAACTTTAGTTTGCACAGCTTTGGGAAAAGGGCAGTTTTTGTTCTCAGTGATTCCAAGTCAAGAAGCGTAGTAGAGAAATTGGAAACATTAATTGAGAGAGCTGTACCCAAATACTGGAGGAAACTAGAAGAATTCAGGGTCCAGTCCAGTTTACAGGTAGAAAACAAACCTCAAAGACAATAGCACTAGAATCTGATATCCACAGAGGCGTATTAACTGAAATGTAAGTGAAACATAATTTTTCTCTCTATGATTACACCCATTTATATCAAAGATAACCGCAGTAACACTAATTTGTTTACAAATTGAGTCTAGTTTCAATAAACTTGACTTGATTATTTACGTAAGTGCAACAAGGATAGTGATTGACCATATAGGCTCTTTTAAATATTCTTTGCTGGAACTTTTCATAAAGAATCTCAGACTGAGCTCTAAAAAGCCTCTCTTCTAGGAGAAGCCAAGCTGAGAATTTGCCATCAGACTTTGCTTGCAGTACCCATAGATTCAGGTAAATTTCTCTCTTCTTGAGGTCCCCAAAATACCCTGAGTTTCTTGCACCTGCCAGGAAGTGACCTTCCTTACTTGCCTGGTAAGGCTGCCAGGAACCCTGTAAGCAAGGTACCAGGATGTTATTCCAAGGGATTTTATTGGCTACTGAGTATATATACATCTCTCTCAAATATGACATTCCAATCAAAGCCTTGGTAACATAACCAATGTTTTTAATTGTGACTTCTTACAAGGAGAACATTATTATTGAACTTATACAAATAATTGTATTGCCATAAAAATAATAATAGTGAATTTTCCTAATTCTCAAGGGATCAGGTAGGAAGACAGAGTAATTGCTTCATCTTTATTCACAAAGGTATACTTTATCAAATTGCCCTAAGTCATAGGTATCTTAAGAGAAAATAGAAAAATGTTTCCTAAAATCTAGAAAAACAAAACACTAAAAGAACCAGCAATGTTTCAGTCATAAAAATTAAAATCATCCACCTTAGTCGTTTCAGTCCTATGCAATTAATTCTTGTTGACCTTGAACTTTGTTAGCAATTTTATGAATCCAGTTTTTCCTTAAAGTTCTGTAAATTCTTACTCAGTTCAGTTGTATGATCTGAAAGTTATCAGAAACCTGTATTCTAGAGTACTTGTCAGAGTCCTTTCTATGAATTTCTCTAAAGATGAAACACATTTGCCAAAGCCATCAAACAATAACTGTAAATGCCAAAAGACTTTAAATGGTCATGGTTAAAGATCTGATGAGAGTTCATTATAATGCAGTTGACAAGGAAATTTGATTATTTCTGTGACACACAACACTTCAAGATAATGACTAGAATTATGTGATAACATACCAGGAGATATCAGATTTCTAAGAATTTTATACAATTTATGGAACATTTATATTAATAACATATATCCATACAAAAGTAACCTAAAAAGGTTTAGCATCACTTATTTGACAATGCTTCTCATGTAATTTAACATATCAAATAAGCCTAATTAGTGTAACATCTCTCTTTTATAAGGAGATGGAACAAATCTTTTAAGATGGTTCAGGGACCCTCTGGAAAATCCCATACTTAGTTTGAGGTCAACAGGACTTCATTTAAAGCTTGATATGGGGAAGTTTTTCAAAAATATAAAAAGTTTTCGACACTTGACTCAAAAGGATCACAGATCATTATGAAACAATACTTAATTAGCCATTTAACCAAAGTGACAATAAAAAATTTCAAGGGCACATACAGAAAGTTACATAGTTCTGAGCAAAGTTTAGCTCTTTTGCTATCTAGAAGATTCGGTTTACTTAAGTAATCAAAGACCTGATGATAAAGATAACATGAAACACAAAAAATTATTTTTTTTTATTTTTTTTTTTTTTTGCGGTGCGTGGGCCTCTCACTGTTGTGGCCTCTCCCGCTGTGGAGCACAGGCTCCGGACGCGCAGGCTCAGCGGCCGTGGCTCATGGGCCCAGCCGCTCTGCGGCATGTGGGATCTTCCCGGACCAGGGCACAAACCCGTGTCCCCTGCATCGGCAGGGGGACTCTCAACCACTGCACCACCAGGGAAGCCCCCAAAAATTATTTTGATAAAACACAAAACCTTTGCTTTCTTGGCAGATTACTTAAAAGGTAAAGAGAAATCTTTCACAATGTCTTATCGAGAGCAGACCCATAGTCCAAAATAACTTTTTCCTTTTAGCAGATGAAACAAAATTAAATTGTACTTTTACATAAGTATTCTATTGGTGTTAAAGCTTATTTTTAAAACCCTTATAATAACAATTCAATTTTTAGCCAACTTGACCACACAAGATTCTTTTTCTCTCTCCCCCACCATCTATCTCTCTCTCTCTTCCCAAATTTCTATGTCCATAGATTTCCCTTTACACTGCTCTTTTCCTTTCTAAAATATCCAACCTTACTTTACTTCTTTTCCCTTAAAAAAGTACATCTCCATACCTCATACCTTTTCTAAGCCAAAACACAACTTACTTTCCTTGTATACAGGGTTGCAAGGAAAATTTGCAAATATTACTATTTCTAATAGTTTTAATTGCATTAGAATTCTTAACCCTTAAAAACCTTAATTTCTATTGAAAATTAAGAAGTAAGCATTTCAAAGAACTGAACTGTTATAACAGCATTCTTTAGATTTGCAAATTTTTGAATACATTTCATAACCTTTAGAAATGCTTTCTCATAGTACAATTTTTTTTTTGGTAATGAGCTAAAAGTGGATAAACCTATGTTTAATAACTGATGTTTCTGTATTTTATTTCATTTGGAAATGATCTAGATATTAAATAAATTTCCATCATTTACTTTAACTTAGCAAAACCCTAAGGGTGTAAGTTACCTAAGAGATTTAGGAAAATATTTAAGTAGACATATCATAAAACATAATTGTTATTGAAAAGTTTCACTTAAAATTTTTATTCCACTTGCATTTAATTCACTTGCTGTTAACAGCCATACTTAGATTACTCATGAAAATTTCAAGAGACATTAAAGCAGCTAGTCATCATCTTATTTTTTTGTCCACAAATTTTATAACAGGACATCACAAGCTTATTTGACTTTTAGTAAACCAAGTAAAATAAAAGTATTATGCTTAATGTTGGTAACTCTAAAGGTATGCATGTTTTAATTAAACCAAGAAACTTAAACTAGTTTTTATTTACTGAATATTATCCTAGATCACATGAACTTGAAAAACATTTGGATTAGTTTTTATATCTCTAAGAGTATACTTAATTTATATAGCACCTGTTTGTCTTTATGCCAATTAAATGAGCTCTTTACAAATTAATTTTAGCAGTACCATCTGGAGGTAGAAAAAAATGTATATATATACATAAACATACATCCATGAATGTACATAAACACAGAGACAGTATAGACAGGCATAGAGACCCTATAGCTTCTGTTACAAAATTTTAGTTGTGAATGGGGTACAATAATATAAAACTCACTAGCTAATAAATAACAGTTGAAATAAGTTTACCAGCTCAGGTGACTAAAGCTTTTTACTATTTATGGAGAAGATTTTCAAAACTTGTATTTGCCCTTGACAAATAATCTTATGGAGGCTGTGGACTACAGTTTGGGCCAGAGAGCTTTTGTAGCAGTTTGTATTTTAGAAAGCCTCTTTTCCCTATTTTTTTCCGTCAGTCCCAAGCATGTGTGAGCATTGTTTTAGTTATCTCTTAGGGTGTTTACATTTCAAAGACATGGTAAGATTGATATCTTCAAGGGACATAAATTTTTCCTAGGAGGTTTGGAGTATATTTGTCTATTATCAGAAGTCTAGGATAATTACTATTTAAACTTTTCCTTCTCTTTCTTAAATGCTATTATACTTCCAATGTCCTGATTTTTTACAATATCTGAAAATGTCTGAAGGCAAATAAGAAAGGGTCTGAGTGGGCTTTGAGTTGCTTTCAGAGTTATGCTTTTGTTTTTCTAAAGTTTCAAGTTGCAACTCAAGAATTTAACTCTTTTTTTCTCTTGCATCCCTGCAAACTATCTTCAAAGAATTGAGTGAGGCTTTCATTGTAATGCTTAGAGGTTGATTAGCCCACTAACCACACAATTTTGAATCTGCCGTTTTATATCAGGGAAAAATTTTCCTACTAAGGCGAAAATTAAAAGATTTTTTTATGTTCTAGAGCTTCGGGGTTTAGTGAAGTATACCTTTCAAAACTCTATAAAACGTTCAACAAAGGCCTTGGATGCTCTCCTTCCTTCTGAGTGCTCAGTTTAAACTTAGACCAATTCACCTTAGAGGGGAAAGCCTCCACTAATGTCTCTAACAGCCCCTCAATCTCACCCTCTGGCTGAGCCATTTCCTGGTAATTTGCAGGAAGGCCTGGGAGAATTTCTGGTCATCTGTTTCCTCCAAGGGAGATTTTCTCCAGGAGGGCTGTCTGACTTATCTGATAATTATAGTCTAATATGGGTGGGAAGAACACCCCTTGGCAGCCAAACAAGCTCACTGTGAATAGGGTTTTGAAAAGCCATTAATTCCTCCTTAAATTTGGTGGAATCTTCCAAAAGTAGAAGTGAAGGGGCTTTATAATTTAAAAGATCTGCTGCTGTCTGGGGAACATGAATTCTTTGGGTGGGGTTCTAGACTATATATCTGCAAAGGGCATTGCATAGGAAGGCCTAAAGCTAGCAGGGCCTGATTACAGAGCCCTGGCGAGTAGGAAGAATTGTAAGGGACAGCAAAGTGAACCCCACTTCTTGTCCTGGGTGCTTCTGCTAAATTCACTTCCTGACTTTCAGCATTTATGTGAATTACCTGTATACCCTAGCTATTAGGCTGGAGTGTTCTCTGTAAATCTTGCAGAGAAAGGGAAGTTAAAACAGGCAGCAGGGTGTTTAAGGGATTTTCTGGGGAAGGTGGAGGAATTTGGGGAGCTAAGGGAATTTGCTGAGGAGACAGGGCCAGATCTTAAAAAGGGGAAATTATGTGAGATGTAGACTTTACTTTTTAAGTCTAATCTCTGTTCTTTCGTATTGTTAAGGGAGTCCCTAAGGCTAGGATACTCCTTTGTAGCCATTTTTTAAATTTGGTCTTTCCACAGGTACCAATAAAACAATTGTTTAGAATGAGAGGTCTCCAAAAGAAATTTTTTTGAAATACAGAAGTTTTTCCAATTCAAACAATCTTTTGTCTGGTCATTGATGTGTAGGATCTTATATTAATTTCAGTAATGACTCAAACCAGTAAGCTTTTTTATGGCTTAACCATGGACACAAGAGACATCCCAAAGGAGAATGCAAAAGATGCAGCCCTCACAAGATCCAGAAGTTTCACCCCCAAAGCCTGTGAAAGTAAAGACCTTCACTGCCACTGGCAGTAAGAAAGTTTTAGTGAAAAGGGTGTCTCCAGTTCCTCACAAGATTGTGAGATGCCCTCAGTCACAGACCCACTAATATGTAACACTGGGCAGGTACTACTGGAATGGGACTTTTCCAGCGCTAACCAGACAATGAAAATTGAGGCAACAAAGGCCCCTTGTAGACGGGTGCACCCTTATGACGAATTCCTCTGAGAGCTGGACAATGAGAATGCTGCTGTGACTTCATGTCTCGTAACCCCAGTCTATTCAACTGGCCACCAAATGCAAGATGGTATTTGCACTTTCTAGCTGGCAGAAACTACAGAGAATATTCTCACTGGTCACAAAGACAAGCTCTGGGGACATAGAACAAGATTTCATATGTCCTTGAGTCCCTTCACCATTTTCATGCTCAATGGCTCCCAGTACATATTCACTCCCAACTGCAAGCACCTGTGCCTCTTTTCTGGCGATCTCCCTTCCACTGTCCAAACCCAAATGTATGTCCCCTGGGGAGCCTTACCCTGTATGACCACAGGTGCAGATGATAAAACCCTTCTTCTCTGCAACCTGAGGTAGACCACTCGAGGGAGTGCTCCCCTTTTTGGACTTGGCTTCAGGCGACACCCTCACTTGACCTCTTCCCCTTGTAAGTCACACTTCCCAACCCCCTACCAGGGGACACTTCCTAATCAATAAATTGCTTTCTAGAGCATCGTCCTCAGGATCTGCTTCTAGGGAACCCACCTAAGACAGGCTAGTGTTAGTGGCCGGAGTACTTGCTTCAAAAACATGGTTAGAAGTAAACACTTGGGTGAGAAATGTTTCAGTCTTTGCAAGGCTTGACACACAAGCTTTAGTATTTGAGCATTTGAGAGAGTAGCAATAGACATTTTTGTCCTTCAGTATGAAAGATGGAGGACTATTAGAGTTGAGAAGTATAAACACAGTGATGCATTTTGGAATAAGATGCACCTTCTGTGCAGCAATCACTCCTAAGTTAGAGTAATCAGACTCTTCACTGTTGCTTGTTTCCAAATGAAGTGTTCCTTAAACGAAATTCAGAATGTACCAGAACAAGCAAGGCTTTCTTAGGTGCTCAAAATTGCAAAGAAATCATAACCTTTTAAGTGAAGTACAATTAAGTAGGAGTGAAATATTCGTCATTTGAATGCTTAATGAAATTCCATCTAAGAGAATCTATCTTTAGAGCTTAATTGTGGATACAACTTGTAGACATGCAACAATGGTGTCCACCATTTCAGGGTGGGATTCAGTTAGAGTAAAATGTACCTAGGTTTTTATTTATGACTAAAAATTAAGGCAGCTCTGTTTAGAAATGATATTTGAGACAGCCTCCTTCATCATGACTTTTGCCATTTGGCCTTGGATATGAAATTTCTGATATTATGGTCATAGCATTCAGAGTTTAGAGATCATCTAGCCCAATTTTTTCTTTCTAGTGTTCTACATTTCCAGCTTTTCCACAATGGGTATATGGATATATATAATGTATATATTTACATATATGGATATGCATAGCATGTGTGTTTTATGTATGTATATAAATATATATGTATATATGTGTAAATATACAAAGAGAGAGATTACTTCTATAATTTGAAGTTTCTAAATTGGACCATGTTCAACATGTATAAGTATAGACACAAGTATAAACACTTAAAGGAGTTTAAATTAGAAAAAAGAAACAATTTTGCTTATATATTATCAAAATGTTTTTTAAGTAATAAGATTTACTTGCTGATGAAGGGAAGGTAAATCAATATGAAAGCAATTTAGCAAGAGCCTTTAAAAGGTTTGTAATCCGGGCTTCCCTGGTGGTGCAATGGTAGAGAGTCCACCTGCCGATGCAGGGGACACGGGTTCGTGCCCCAGTCTGGGAGGATCCCACATGCCACGGAGCGGCTGGGCCCGTGAGCCATGGCCGCTGAGCCTGCGCATCCAGAGCCTGTGCTCCGCAACGGGAGAGGGCACAACAGTGAGAGGCCCGCGTACCGCAAAAAAAAAAAAAAAAGGTTTGTGATCCAGTAGTTCTATGCCTATAAAGCTGAAATAAATAAAAAGCTTTTTGTACAAATATGCACATTTTGATAAAATTTAATAGGTTGTCTACTTTTTTTAAAGTATAACATACTTACAGAGGAGTGTACAATTCCATAAACATCCAAAAACTGTACCCACCCATGTTACGTCACCCAATTAATAAGCAATTTTTTTTTCTTTTTTAGGAATTTTTTTTGAAGTATAGTTGCTTTGCAATGTTATATTAGTTTCTGGTGTACAGCAAAGTGATTCAGTTTTTATATATATATATAATTAAGATTCTACATATAAGTGATATCATATGATATTTGCCTTTCTCTGTCTGACTTACTTCACTAAGTATGATAATCCCTAGGTCTATCCATGTTGCTTGCAAGTAGCATTATTTCATTCTTTTTTATGGCTGAGTAATATTCCATTGTGTGTGTGTGTGTGTGTGTGTGTGTGTGTGTGTATCACACATCTTCTTTATCCATTCATCTGTCGATGAACATTTAAGTTGCTTCCATGACCTGGCTATTGTAAATAGTGCTGCAGTGAACATTGGGGTACATGTATCTTTTCATCTTATGGTTTTCTCCAGATAGAAAGCAGATTATTACCAGCACTCCAGAATGTAATAGCTTTTTTTAATATTTATTATTTATTTGTTTATTTATTTAGGCTGTTCTGGGTCTTAGTTGCAGCACACAGGATCTTTTAGTTGCAGCACGTGGACTTAATTGTGGCATGCAGACTTCTTAGTTGTGGCATGCGAACTCTTAGTTGCAGCACGTATGTGGGATCTAGTTCCCCAACCAGAGATCAAACCCGGGCCCCCTGCATTGGGAGCATGGAGTCTTACGCACTGGACCACCAGGGAAGTCTCCTGTAATAGCTTTTTAAAGTGGAAAAAAATTAGTGTCCAAAATAGAGAAAATTTTAAGATGGGACAACCTGGGCAAATTTTAAGCAGTTTAAACAAAGCCATCTAGAAATCCCAAAGGCAATGAGACAAAGCAGTAAATATGAAGATCCCTGTAGACCAGGGGTCCCCAACCCCCAGGCTGTGGACTGGTACCAGTCCACGACCTGTTAGGAACCAGAGAGCACAGCAGGAGGTGAGCGGCAGGCAAGCAAGTGAAGCTTCATCTGCCCCTCCCCATCGCTCCCCATCACTCACATTACCGCCTGAACCATCGCCCCCCTCCCACCCCACCCCCAGCCATGGAAAACCATGAAACCAGTTCCTGGTGCCAAAACCGTTGGGGACCACTGCTATAGACCTCAGTCACAAGCTTGCAAGAGCTATATTACTGGAGGTGTGGCCAAGGCAGTGGGAAATTGTACCAAGTAGCCTCTATGCAGAATGCCTGGGAGAATCATAGCCACACGAGCACTGAGTAAGCATTTGGCTCAGGTCAGGGCATGCTGCATGGGTATGCAAATGAGGTCTTAATTGATATGCTCCCTAAACCAAATGCTGAAAGTGAGTAGGCAATCACAGAGGGGAGAAACAGATTTGGGTGGCTGTCTGACTGAGGGTGGAAAATATAGAAATAAGTCCTCCATGCTGAGAAAAGATGGAGTCCACCATTTTGAATTATACAGTGAACATTAACATCAAACCAGATTATAGCCAAAGACACTGATGAGAAGGCCAAGCTTAACTAATTGGTATAACCTGCTAGCACCATCTGGTTTATGCATAAGCGTAGCTAAATTAAACATGATATAGACCAAGTAGAAGAGGCTCAGAAGCTAGAACAAAGAAGCTTCCAGATAGGTGAAAGATGTATCAGCAACATTCCAACAAACAAACCTAATACAGTAGTACTCTTGAAGCTAGGATGGAGTGGACCTTTCTTATTCACTGATCCATGCTTGAGGGGGTAATGAGAGCACCAGGTAATAATATTAGTATAGAAAATCCAGGTTTTATGAGAACTGCCTTAGAGAGAAGAGTGGGCTCTGAATGAAGAGATTTCTCAGGGCTTCCACGGGACCAAGGCTGGGTAAAGACAGAACTAACCTGTGCCTCCTCCTTCATCTGCATAGATTCATTATTTCTCTCAACAAATAGTTACTGAGCCCCTACTAGGTGCCAGGTGCTGTGCTATGTAGAGGATCCATCAGTGAGAAAGATTAATATAGGATCTGCCCTGAAGAGACTATCACCTAAACTGTGACAAGCAGCGGTACACATCTACCACCCAGCTAAGTCATAGCTTCAGACTGCATTTCAAGTCCCGCACCTAATTTTTTTTCATAATTGTGTATTCTGTTCTTTCGGTGAGCCCACCAGAAATGTACAAGCTTTGGGTCCCACAGAATCTGGGCCCACCTCTGCGAATGAGTTCTGTGAAGACCAGATTCCTGTGATGGCACCTCTCACACTTCCTTACACACATTTATTTACGTATCTGTCTTTCTCTAAAACCCTGAGCCCCTTCATGTTAGAGAGGCTTCTAATTTATCTTTGTGTCTCTCCTATTCAATGCAGATGTGTTAAATGAACAAGTAAACAGACTTTAGTTGACTTTTAGTTATCAGTATACTGAATAATCAATTTTTTTATGCTTTCGAATATCATTTGTTCCCTTTTTGCTTTCCCTCAGCAAAGGTCCTTTTGAAAATTCCAGTCTGACCAGGCTGGAACAAATGAGGAATTATTGATTCTTATCCAGACTAGAAAAGAACAGCCTTTTTGTGGTCAGGTGAGGTCATGGTAGCAAGCAGTCCCAGGTAGCAAATCAGTGAAGTTTGGAGTTGCTGAGTCAAATTTTCACGTGCTCATGTGGAGAGCTTGTTAAAACACAGATGGCTGGGCCCCATCTCCAGAAGTTCCAATTTAGTAGGTCTCAGGTGGGAACTGGGAATTAGCCTTTCTAACAAGTTCCAGGTGATAGTGATGCTGCTGGTCCAAGGGATCACACTTTGCCCTGTACCACTGATACCCAATCTTAGCTATACATTGGAATCACCTGGAGAGCTTTAAAAATTCTGACGTCTGGGACCTCCACCCCCACCCTGATATTAATTGTCTCCATCACAGTCTGGGCATTATGATTTGCAAAAGCCCAGTCAAGACTTCAAGCCAGTGCCCAACACCATGATGCATGAGGCATGTGAAAAGGTGTGCAGTTCACAAGTCCTGACCACCAGAAATAAGAGTATCTGAATCCTCATCTTTGGAGAATCTTAAAAATCAGTTAGAGAGGAATTTAAAGACTCTTAAAAGCTCTCCAGACTCCCTCCCTCTGCAACATCTACACAGGATTCCTTGGAGCAATTCCAGCTGGAGGCAATTTTTCTGCATTTAAACAGCCCCAGATAGTAAAATCCAAAGGGGACTCACTTAGGCCTTGCTGCTCCACTCACACCATGTTTCCTAGCCTTTGTATGCATCAGTCAGTGACCTCCTGAAGTGGCCACCCCAGCCCTGACCTTATATTTCTCTCCCTGCATCACATTACTTTGCATTTCCATCTTCGTCCCAGAATAATAGGAGCTCCTTGAGGGTAATTTCTCTCCCTTATGGCCCTAGAATTTAGATCAGGTTTTTTGAATGAATGTAGAACAATGTATTTTTCAGATCTTTGACTCCTCCCTTCAGAGCAAAAGAATTTCTTACACTTCCCAATTGTCTCTCCATTTGCATATCTAATTGCTGGAGGCTTTTACCTTAGTCAAAATTTAAAGGTAAAAATCAACTTGGTAACATCTTGTACCATGAATTGCAAAACAACCAAACTAAGCTCAAATTATTTGAATGGCGACCCAGAATAGAGCCTAAAACAGAAAGCTATATTAAGTGAACTAATTAAATAAGGAAAATGAGAATTTTTCTATTGCATTACAAGTTCTTGGTTTTACCTAATGAATGTTAAAAAACAGTGTGGAAGAGCAAAATGACTTCACAGTAAAACTCTAAGCCCCAGAAGATCCTAGCATCCCTTCTTTTCTAAACTTAGCTCAGCTACTGGCCCACCATGTGAATGAGTCACTGCTCTTCCTTGACTTAAATCATCCCTCTTATAAAACTTGTTAAAGAAAGACGTCACTGCAAATTAGATATTGTAGCTAAGTTTAGCCATCCTTAGAACATAAATATTGTAACTTATGTAAATGCAATCATTTTTGGTTCATGACTTGTATTTGGGCATGTGCTTGAATATGTGTTTTTATACATACTGTAGATAAAGATATACCTTTTATGGGTTCATGCCCCGGTCCGGGAAGATCCCACATGCCGTGGAGCGGCTGGGCCTATGAGCCATGGCCGCTGAGCCTGCGCGTCCAGAGCCTGTGCTCCGCAACGGGAGAGACCACAACAGTGAGAGGCCCGCGTACGGCAAAAAAAAAAAAAAAAATATACCTTTTACATAGACATAGATTTTATATATATAAATATTTATATGCAAATATCCACAGAAACCACCTTGCACAGAAACATCCTTGAGCTATGTTAAGAGGCAGCATTATTTTACTGACAAACGTTCAGAATTTAGCTCTCCAAATTGCCCCCAGCCTAACCTCTATGAATGACTGTTCTCCTCAGTCTGTCTGAGTGAGTGCGTGTGTCGCAGGGAAGACAGGAAAACCCACCCTCCCCCGGCCCAGCTTCTCCTCAGATGATGCCATTTGCACTGAGCCATGCAGGTAGATGCCACATGGTGTGTCTTGGTGGTTAACGGGGGGGGGGGGGGGG
>NW_006786634.1:323897-331446 GCF_000442215.2 Lipotes vexillifer
CTAGCAGTAATACTCCCCCACACGCTTCTCAGAGAAGCCTGAGGCTCCAGTCATCACCAGCACTCCCTCTATCCTTTAAGGGTTTTCTTAAAGAGCTCATGCATCTTACCTGGATCAGGAAACTATTACCTGGTAATGGCTGCCCATTTAAAATCTAAGTGATTAGAGAGCTTAGTTTGTCCAATCAGCCCATTACAGCCAATTTATAGTCACTCCTTTGAGATTAGGATTCTGAAAGAATGAGGTAGAGGAACGCTACATACAGGGAGGCTGAGAAGCCCTGAATCTTGCTTATGGAAGGAAGTCAGAAGCCTGGACAGACCAGCGCCACATGGGGGTCTAGGCAGGAGGAGCAAGCAGCAGATGAGAGTAACAGGGATACCAGAAACCACGTAAGCAGAAGCAAAAGGCCAACTCAGGCCAGTGACCATTGCATGGAAATTTACAGTTTACAGAGAACTTTCTCATCTCATTTGAATCTCATAAAATCCTGGTGAATTAGGTATTGTTATTTTCATACCCATTTCATAGAGGAAGAATAAGAGATTCAGAAACTGAGTGGCTGATCCAAGTTCACTCAGCTGGTATAGGGCAGACCTGGGCTGCTAACCATGGTCTGCAAAATCCAGCAAGTCTTGGTATAGCTGATACCTAGCAGGGCCCTGTGGGGCTCCTGGACATAAAGCCTTTGTGTCCCCCACTTCTTTGATTACAAGAAATAACACCTTCTTTCAGCCTCCATGACCTTCCCTGAGTTCCAAAGGGCAGATTCAAGCAGTTGTTAATTAGGGAAGGGAGGTGATCCTAGACAAGGGAGAAAGAGTCAAGAGAACAATAGTTTAGCCTTGGGGCAAGGTCCTGGTTCCCCATCAATGGACACACACAAGATATCTTTGAGCTGTTTTGCAGACACTGAAACCCCCTCCAGGTAGGAAAAGTTAACAATTAATGATGGTATGCTGCCCACAAACACTTAAACCCCAGACCAGTTGGAATCAGGTTGATGATGCTGACTCCCACTTACCTCACCACCAAACCAATCAGAAAAACGTCCCCAAGCTGATCACACCCTCTTTGAACCATTACTATAAAAATTTCTCACTACCCTCTCCAAGGGGGGGCACAGTTTTTGGGGGCACTAGCCTGCTGTGTTCCCTCTCTGCCTGGCAAAGAAATAAGGCTACCCTTTCTCTTTCCTCCTAAATTCTGTCTCCGTATTTCTATTTGGCACCAGTGTAGAGAAGCTGAGATTTTTGGCAACATACCTTTCTGCCTAATGTGTCAGGCCAAGCAGTGGCTGTACCAAATGGTTCTGTTCCCTCCAACACACACAGATGTGGCCAGACTCCACCCCTGGGTTTCCACCTCCTGTGGCCAGAACTGACCCATGCTCCCTAGCAATAGTCTACAGGCTGCTCATATCAGGAGAGCCAGTTTACCCTAAAGTGTGGGGCAAACGGCTAAAGAAGAAACTTAAGAGGGAGGCAAATAGATAGGTAAGGAAGGTATTGTTGCGTTCCGGGAGCCACACGCCTGGAGTCAAGTTCCCCGGTAAATGCGACCCGTGTCCCAACCAAGGACACCTGAGAATCACCAACACCAAGCAGAAAGATTAGCAAAGGATTTATACAAGTATAGAAGCTTACACAAACTGTCCGGACAGGGTCCCACTCGGAGAGAAGTGAGTGAGACCCCAACTAACAGTCGGGCGAGGCCTTTATACCCGTCACAGGGCGGGAAGTCCCCAAGGCGGGAGGGAGCTGTTTAATTTTGAATCAGCCAATCAGGAACCCGGTTCTTCCCACCCCAAGCAAGCAAGCAAGTTTCTTACAGAAGCCAAAATGTACTGTTAGCCCTGAAGCTGTTCTTCCGTTTCTTTCGTCACAGTATCCCTACCCTCCTAATCCAGTACAGTATGTTGCTAACATCTTCCCGTGGGTCAAAGGGAGATCTGAGAACACAGAATACAGGTTCTGGGAGAGGCCTCGAGGGTACAGCCCCACCCACCCCTCAACTATCCAACCCTTGGGGTCATCTAGCCTGGATGTAAATAGTGAAAAAGAAGCATTCTTCAATTTTCTTAAGAAACCCATTCCCATGTTCAGTCATCTTTTCTTTTTAAAAATGTGCACTTTTGGGGGTGCTTCCCTGGTGGTGCAGTGGTTGAGAGTCCGCCTGCCGATTCAGGGGACACGGGTTCATGCCCCGGTCCGGGAGGATCCCATATACCGCGGAGCGGCTGGGCCCATGAGCCATGCCCGCTGAGCCTGCGCATCCAGAGCCTGTGCTCCGCAACGGGAGAGGCCCCAACAGTGAGAGGCCCGCGTACCCCCCCAAAAAATTAAATTTAAAAAAATGTGCTCTTTTGTATCTAACGAATATTTTCTGTTAGCTTCCTTAGGTCTGCTCTAGAAGAGATAATCAGTGCCATTTAAATAACATATTTAATGTTTTAACGCCTGCTAAGAATCCCTTCAGTATTTCGTCTCCAGTAAAATAGCCACATGTTCTTTGACATCTCCTCATAAGGCATGAGTCCTATTTTTCATGCCTTTAATCAATTCCATTGCTCATCTGTGGTCCCTTTCCAATTTTACCACATGCACCTTTAGATATGAAAACCAAAACACAGTACTCTGGATGTAACACTATCAGGAACAGACCAATAAAAGGGTTGGTTTCCAAGCTCCTGAAAGGAGATCACACAATAAAAGCCGGAGTCGGGCTTCCCTGGTGGCGCAGTGGTTGAGAGTCCGCCTGCCGATGCAGGGGACACGGGTTCGTGCCCCGGTCCAGGAGGATCCTACATGCCACGGAGCGGCTGGGCCCGTGAGCCATGGCCGCTGGGCCTGTGCGTCCGGAGCCTGTGCTCTGCAACGGGAGAGGCCACAGCAGTGAGAGGCCCGCGTACCACAAAAAAAAAAAAAAAGCCGGGGTCATATTCATTCCCAAATATCACTAATAACAGCACCACCTTGTCAATTCATTCAGTGTGGGCTCCATTCACCACAGCTCCCCTGGTGCCTTGCTCTCCCTCCTCAGCTGTGTCCCTGTGGCCCACATTGAGTGGTCCTATATATAACCCTACCCTGACCCTTCCTGAGCAGGACTGTTAGAGAGGAGAGATCCAGGGCAGCTCACAAGCTTAAAATATGATGAGAGTAACCACTTCTCACTATCACAGATGACTGGAGAATCACAGAATTTCAGAACAAAATGGATGCTCAATCTAGTACCACAACAGGAAAGAAGGAATTCGCAGTATATGTAGGTGCTCAGTGAAGCCTCTGTTGGTACAAATAGCCCAAGAACATGTGTAGGTGACTTATACACCTAGGTCTATCTGTATAAAGGGAAGCCTTACCCTCATTCACCTGCTCACAGGTTTGATCAGCAAAGAGGCTGAAGCTGAGAAAGCCGTATGTACCTGGAGCTTGTTAGAAAATTTATCACTGCAGGGCCAGCAATCACTCAGCCTGCTTTCTCTCTTTTTCCCTTTGCACCTGCATATTAAACCAAGCTATTTGCTCCTCACAAAGGGAAACTATTGTAACCTGAACTTGCCCATTTTTCTCCCTGAAGCAAAACATGATTGTGTAAGTAAAAGCCCCAGAAACACCCTAATCAAGAATAAGAACTAAACCCCCAACAACTAAGATTTAGGCAAACAAGAAACAGATTGCAGAATCAGCTAAGAGCCAGCTGATGCTGCTAGAGGCATTGCTAACACACAAAAGTCAAGCCTTAGCTCTCAATGGTAAGGTCCTCTCAGCTGAATGCCCTAGGTCTCTCTGCCTGGAGGGGCTGAGGCCCTGCTGGCAAATATTTACTCAGTCTCAGAGCAATCTTTCCAGAGCGGTATTTTTCTTTACTCTGCTGATGGAATGCAGCCATGCAGAGGTCAGGGAGGCAGCACTATGTGTCACTGACCCTCACAGAGAGTCCACCGTGGGGCCTGGACCATCTCATGTTCTCCCAGAATGGGTTTAGTCCTCTGGAATGTTAGCTCGATGCCTGCATTGCCAGCTGGGTAACCTAAGATGGTCATTTCAATAGAGAGCAGCCTGAAAAAGCAGTAAAATTTAGTCATTTAACAGTTGAACACTATTTCCAAAAGAATGTACTGTTTTTCTTGTTTTTATTTATTTGTTTGTTTGTTTTTGGCAGCGTTGGGTCCTTGTTGCTGCACGCAGGCTTTCTTTTAGTTGCGGCAAGCGGGGGCTACTCTTCGTTGCAGTGCGCGGGTTTCTCATTGCGGTGGCTTCTCGTTGCAGAGCACAGGCTCTAGGCACGTGGGCTTCAGTAGTTGTGGCACATGGGCTCAGTAGTTGTGGCTTGCTGGCTCTAGAGCACAGGCTCAGTAGTTGTGGCACAGGGGCTTAGTTGCTCCGTGGCATGTGGGATCTTCCTGGACCAGGGCTCAAACCCGTGTCCCCTTCATTGGCAGGCGGATACTCAACCACTGCGCCACCAGGGAAGCCCCAAAAGAATGTACTGTTATTTATTAGTGGTATTTAGACCAATTAAGACACAATGAGGGGCTTCCCTGGTGGCACAGTGGTTGAGTATCCGCCTGCCAATGCAGGGGACACAGGTTTGAGCCCTGGTCCAGGAAGATCCCACATGCCACAAAGCAACTAAGCCCCTGTGCCACAACTACTGAGCCTGTGCTCTAGAGCCAGCAAGCCACAACTACTGAAGCCTGCGCACCTACAGCCCGTTCTTCGCAACAAGAGAAGCCACCACAATGAGAAGCCAGTGCACCACAATGAAGAGTAGCCCCCTCTCGCCACAAATAGAGAAAAGCCCACGCGCAGCAATGAAGACCCAATGCAGCCATAAATAAATAAAAAGACACAATGAAGATAAGAGAGATTTGCACTCCCATGGTCACTGCAGCGTTATTCAAAATAACTTAGAGGTGGAAACAATCTAAATGTTCATTGACACATAAGTGGATAAAGAAAATGTGGTGCATACTTACAATGAAATATTATTCAGCCATGAAAAAGAAGGAAATCCTGGCCTATGCTGCAACGTGGATGAACCTTGAGGACATTATACTAAGTGAATAAGCCAGTCACAGAAGGATAAAAACTGCATGATTCCGCTTACATGAGGTACTAAAGTAGTCAAACTCACTGAAGCAGAGAGTAGAATGGTGGCTGCCAGGACCTGGCAGGAGGGGCAGGGAGGGAGTCACTGTTCAATGAGTAGAGAGTTTCAGTCACGTAAGATGAAAAAGTTCTAGAGAGCTGCTGTACCACATTGTGCTTACAGGAAGCTATACTGTATGGCACACTCAAAATTTTGTTGAGGGTAGAGCTCATGTTATGTGTGTTTTAGCCACAATTTTAAAAATCTGTTCTCTACTTCACTGCCAATGGCAAACTGAATGGACAATAAAATTATGTGCATGTCAAATCACACACAACACACACACGCACACACACACACACACACACACACACACACACACACACACACACACACACACAAAGGATAGAACATTAAGAACAAATAAAGACAGGGCTCTGGGGTAAGCTCTGGCCAGACCTGCTATACTCAGCACTCCCAAATCTAGAACCAGAGCCAGTTTCACGGCCATATGATCTGTACACTCCCATTAGGCCCTGAGCTCAGAACAGGTCTGCGCTTGGGTTAGTACTTTGCTGTTGTCTAGAAATTCTTAATAATTTTTTAAAGGGTCTTGCATTATCATTTTGCTGTAGGCCCCCAAAATTATGTAGCTAGTCCTGTTTGTGTGTGCTCACAATTGGTCATCTCTACATAGTTCATTCCATGTGACTATAAATTGGTGGAGTCATTATTATATAATCTGTGCACAGTGGGGCAAAGGTTGTAAAATAAGAAAATATAGCAGCACATTAGACACAGGTGACTTGCTAAAAGCAGTTATTATAACTATATAAAGTAGTTAAGTTGGGGATTTGGGGCACTGTAGTTGGGGGTAAAAGAGATTTGGAAATCCCTTACTTTGGGCTTCCCTCTGCCTGACAGGACCCACCCTTGGCAGGCAAATTACCTTTGCTACCCTCCCAAGCCCATCTCCCCCAAGGAACTGGGGAGACCTAGGAAGCCACACTCATAAAACCCCCTCCAGCCTTATATTTTCTGAAATCCTTTGCTGAAAAATGGATCCTTTGTGTTTATCACATTAATGGTAATTTCTAGAATATGTAACTGTCCAAGCCCTCATTTTCACCAACGCTTCAGTTCCCTGGCAGATTTCTTCAGAGTCATTTAAAGGAACCAGAGAGAATACTTTCAAAGACTTGAGTTGAATACCTTTGCAAGAATCTGGGGATCAGTTGTCTATAGTTTTTTAGAAAAATTGAATGAAAAACGAAACTAAGCCTAAAGGCTAAACGACTTGAGTCTACACAGAGATAACTTATTAAGAATGACTAAAAGTTGGTTATTTTAAGGTACAGTCAGATAAACCCTTACTCCATAAATTTATTTTTTCCCTCCTATGTTAGGATGCCTTCAGAGTAATTTCAGGGACATAACTACTTATTAACATAGACTGATTGGAGAAAAGACAGCCTCTTCAATAAGTGGTGCTGGGAAAACTGGACAGCTACATGTAAAAGAATGAAATTAGAACACTCCCTAACACCATACACAAAAATAAACTCAAAATGGATTAAAGACCTAAATGTAAGCCCAGACACTATAAAACTCTTAGAGGAAAACATAGGCAGAACACTCTATGACATAAATCACAGCAAGATCCTTTTTGACCCACCTCCTAGAGAAATGGAAATAAAAACAAAAATGAATAAATGGGGCCTAATGAAACTTAAAACCTTTTGCACAGCAAAGGAAACCATAAACAAGATGTAAAGCAACCCTCAGAATGGGAGAAAATATTTTCAAACGAAGCAACAAAGGATTAATCTCCAGAATTTACAAGCAGCTCATGCAGCTCAATATCAAGAAAACAAAAAAACCAATCCAAAAATGGGCAGAAGACCTAAATAGACATTTCTCCAAAGAAGATATACAGATTGCCAACAAACACATGAAAGGATTCTCAATATCACTAATCATAAGAGAAATGCAAATCAAAACCACAATGAGGTATCACCTCACACCAGTCAGAATGGCCATCATCAAAAAATCTACAAACAGTAAATGCTGGACAGGGTGTGGAGAAAAGGGAACCCTCTTGCACTGTTGGTGGGAATGTAAATTGATACAGCCACTATGGAGAACAGTATGGAGGTGCCTTTAAAAACTAAAAATAGAACTACCATACGACCCAGCAATCCCACTACTGGGCATATATCCTGAGAAAACCATAATTCAAAAAGAGTCATGTAGGGGCTTCCCTGGTGGCGTAGTGGTTGAGAGTCCGCCTGCCGATGCAGGGGACGAGGGTTCGTGCCCCGGTCCAGGAGGATCCCACATGCCGCGGAGCGGCTGGGTCCGTGAACCATGGCCGCTGGGCCTGCGCGTCTGGAGCCTGTGCTCCGCAATGGGAGAGGCCACAACGGTGAGAGCCCCACGTACTGCAAAAAGG
>NW_006786634.1:331456-350287 GCF_000442215.2 Lipotes vexillifer
TAATTCAAAAAGAGTCATGTACCACAATGTTCACTGCAGCTCTATTTACAATAGGCAGGACATGGAAGCAACCTAAGTGTCCATCGACAGATGAATGGATAAAGAAGATGTGGCACGTATATACAATGGAATATTACTCAGCCTTAAAAGGAAACAAAATTGAGTTATTTGTAGTGAGGTGGATGGACATAGAGTCTTACTTCACACAGAGTGAAGTAAGTCAGAAACAGAAAAACAAGTACCGTATGCTAACACATATATATGGAATCTTAAAAAAAAAAAAAAAGGTTCTGATGAAGCTAGGGGCAGAACAGGAATAAAGACGCAGATGTAGAGAATGGAGTTGAGGACACAGGGAGGGGGAAGGGTAAGCTGTGACAAAGTGAGAGAGTGGCATGGACATATATACACGACCAAATGTAAAATAGATAGCTAGTGGGAAGCAGCCGCATAGTTCAGGGAGATCAGCTCGGTGCTCTGTGACCACCTAGAGGGGTGGGACAAGGAGGGTGGGAGGGAGACACCAGAGGGAGGGGATATGGGGATATATATATATAGCTGATTCACTTTGTTATAAAGCAGAAACTAACACAACATTGTAAAGCAATTATACTCCAATAAAGATGTTAAAAAAAGAAAAAAAGATAGACTGATTATCAGCTTTAAAGTTTAAAAAAAAACAACAGCAGTTCTCCCTTACTACATCTCAAACAAAGATCCAAGTAAGATCCATTACTGATGATACTAGAGGAAAACACACACTGGTTAGATTTATGGGAAATCTAGAGGACTTGCTTTAGCAGCTTCAATATCCTTTTTCACCAGGATGCCTAGCAATCAGCAGATTGATCTGGTTCACATTTTTGTTTCTTCTCCTTCCCTCTTTCTAATTGAAGCACAATAAATAATCTCATGATCAGAAGACAGAATCTGCAAATGGGATCATCAGCTCCTTACATAATTATGAAAGTTATGTGAGCAAGATGTGCCCCTGCAATATCACAGTCCCAAGATAGCTTCCATCTAATTAATGCTAAGAGCATCATTTATTTCCCCAGCTCACTGTAGAACTGAGCATCTGGTTTCCACAGGCAAGTATATGACACTAAAGAAGTCAGACGGCCTTTCTCTGATGCTCCCTATTTACACTCAAAGTGGGAGAACCAGAAGAGATCTTAGCAGGGGGTCATCCAAGAACATCTGCATATATAAGCAAGTTGGAAAATTCCCAACCACTCAAGAAAGTCTCATGTCCAGTGTGTGAATGTGTGTGTGTTTTTTTTTAATTTCTCATCAAAGCTTAAATTTTGGAAACACACAAGTCAATGCACAAGGTGAAATATACTTGGGGCCTTTAAGCAACTCCAAGGAATTTGGGCTCTAAATTGGTGGCCTATGTTTTCTCAGAAAACAAATCCATTTAGTCAACCGGACAACTTCCAGTGAGTACCTACCATGTTCAAGTTCTGTGTTGCTGTTCCCATCTGTCACCTGAGAGTATAAGATTTATCACCTGCTAGGGTGAGAAGAGAATAAGAAAAACAAAGAGGGAAACAATCCTGCAGAACTCAAACAACCTCGGCACACAAACACTGGGTATTCAAAGGAACATGCTTTGATTCAATCACTCAAAAAGTATTTGTTGCTGTCAAAATCCTTCCTAATATCCAACCAAAATACTTCATGTTATACCTTAAATTATTTTTTTCCTAGTGTCTAAATAGAGAATAATCATTCACCAACTTCATGGAATTAATTTCAGTTCAACATGTAGTGACTGAGTGTCCATTATGTGCCAGAAGCTACAGGCCCTAAGCGTTGGAAATTGAATAATTATGGTCCTTAGATTCTCATCCTATCAGCAAAAGATGTGTATGCATGTCTAATAGTATGAAGAAATGCAGCAGGAAAACAGAAAGGAGCTAGTCCTTCCTTGAAAGATTAGTAGCATTTCACCAGGGGAAAAAAAAGGATAGAAGACCATTCTAGAGAAAGGGACCCACAAACAGAAGGTGATAGGTGAGAAGAGAAAGGTAGGTTAGAGGGAAATTATTAAAGACATGCTAAAGACTTTGGACTCCATCCAATAGGCCAGAAGAAATCATAAAAATTTTTTCAAGCCAGTATAAGGAGGTAAGATAACCAGGATTTTATCTTAGATAGATCATTCTGGAGGCAGAGGAGAATGACTAGGAAGAAGTAAGTGGAGCCAAAGTGTTAGGAGGCTACTGTGAAAACAGCAAAGGATTATGTGAATATGGAGTTCCGCAGAAGATAGGATTGGAAAATCCGTTAAGACTTACTGGCCGATTAAATAAGTCAAGTAAAGAGGAGGAAAAGGAAGAGAAGAATACTCTGAAGTATTTAGATTGGGTAACATGATGGATAATGATGTCAAAAACAGAAAGGAGGAATAAATGTGGATAATGATTCCTTTGGGAACATATTGAGCTTGGGGTACCTAGCGAGCTTGGACATCCAGGTGAATATGTCAATTGGACATTTGAACTCTCACACAGACTGTAGGAGTGGGCGCATCAGAACATCATAGATGTTCACCTACCGAAGGACATTTCGGTTGCTCCCAAGTTTTGGCAATTATGAATAAAGACTCTCTAAGCATCTGTGTGCAGGTTTTTGTGTGGTCATAAGTTGTTAACTCCTTTGGACAAATTCCAAGGAGCCTGACTGCTGAATCTTATGGTAAGAGTATGTTTACTTTTGTAAAAAACAGCCAAACTGTCTTCCAAAGTGGCTCTATTGAGTTTTATCACAAGTTTCATGGGTACAGGGAAAGGCAGGATTTCAAAAAAGTTTCAGAGCAGAGCAGTTCTAAGATGCTAGTGGTTCAGAGAAGTAGTGGCGTTGATGGCAAAGGATGGTGAGGGTCCTCACAGGATATTTCTTACTATAATTAAAAGCAGTTACTGGGTTTACTTCTAGATGTTTTACAATATTTAAACATTAAAGTAAGATTTTAGCAGAGAGTGTGAAGGCTTTGGAACACTGGGGCAATGGAAGCTGTAACACTTCCTGTTGGCTGGAACTTCTGCAGACCAGTTTTAACACTCTCCTGATTTATGAAGAAATAATACCCAGCCAGTATGAGTCGGGTTTCCATGACTTGCAACACAGGTCTTAACTTACAAACAACACACAAAACTGGCTTAAGGAATGAAGGGGATTTATGGGCTTATTTAACAGGAACATTCAGTTCAGGCTTCAGGGTTGTTTGATTCAAGGGCTCATTTGATTCAAGGGCTCAATGTTGTTTTCAGGGGTGTTTCTTCCTATCACTCCTGTCTTTCATGGTGTCAGTTCCATTGCGAGGCTGGTTTCTTATATGTTGTGTTAAATCATACACCATGCCATTCAGAAGTAAACAAAGAACTTCTTTCCTAGAAGCTTCCAGCAAAAAAAAAATCTCTAATCCCACTATCCTGAAATTGGTTACATGTCAAGCCCTGAATTGTGGTCAGGGGGGACAATTATCCTGATTAGTTACATCTAGAAGTGTAGTTTGCATCCCATAAAAGCCAAGAGCTGCATGAGGGACCTGTGTTCAAGAGTAAATCCAGGTAGTTAACAAGAGGAGGGCAAATGTGCGCAGATGCATACCATATTGTCTATTTTCTTTTAGGTTTATAGGTAATAGTCCTCCCTGAATTAGGATTCTGTAATATATAGCAAAGATATAGCTAGAAGAAAATAAACTTAGACCAGATGACATCACCTACCACGATGTTCCACTGTTGTTAAAAAATGTCTTTCCTTATGTGCCTCTTCCTGTCTATGAACTTATGTTCCAAATCACATTTCTGTTGATGGGAGAAGTTTGACAGCTGCAGATAACCACCCTGTTAATTATCACTTTGAGAGCAGTCCAGTTCCCAGTCTGTTTCTCAAGAAACCCCTTTTCCTTTATTCTAGGAAAAAGTATGACTTTCCTGAGGCATAAGGTGAATTCCCTCTAATTTGGAAACACAATTCTTCTTTGTCAGGATGAAAAACTTAAGGCCTGGTGGCTTGAGTCTGTCGCAGCCTTTTGCCTACATACGAATTTAAAGTTCATTTTATCTTATCGCAGAAACACACCTAATTAATTTGGCATTCTTTTCTACGTAGCTTTTCCTGGAGTAAGATCTAGTTTGATTTACAATGAACACCTAATTAATAAGTTAATTTCACTTCCTACATACACTTTGTAGCTGTCCTATTAGACTAAGGGGGAAATGTCAAGGTGAATTCTGCAGGTCCTCTGGTTATTTCCATCACTCAAAAGAGGTATTTATTATGTTCCCAGAACTGTGTTGGACATTAACGTGCATTTTGTCATCCACGACTTCCAGGAGGTCATGGAGCTGGGGAGACAAGCCAGGCACTTACAAAACAGTTCAGGAACAGGGCAGAGCAGTGTGGAATTAAAGATCAGAAGTACTGCTGCAGAGAGTAAGGGTCACCGGAAACAAGTGCAAGGATGGTGGTGGAGGTATCAATATGTTACTCAGAGAGGCTGAGGAAGATCCCTAAAAAAAGAGGGTGTGAGTCAGCCCTTACAGAATATTTAGGTTGGGTGAGGTTGAGAAAGGACATTCTGGCCATGGGGGAACTGTGGGAGATGAAAAGGAGCATTCAAGTTTCCAAGACCGATAAGAACTTGTCCTTCTAGAGAAGAAGCATCATGTTGGGTCCAGAGTATGAGGAACTTTGGACCCTGTGACAGTGGAGGCTACCCCAGAACATCAGAGGGATAAAAAGAAGGAGCTAAAGCTACCTGGTTGAAGGGGAAATGACCAAGGACAGGCTGACCTGTTACGAACCAGCGTAGGAAGCCAGTGGTGAGGCCGAAAGAGAAGCAGGCATCTCCCTTCTTCAAAGAAGTGTTCCAAAGAAAGAGAAGAGCTCAGACTTGATGTTGGTTCCCAGTCTTGTAACAGTGTGAACAGTAGGGTTGAGTGTGAGGTCAGTGGAGCCTCCAAGTAAAACCATCTTATAAACAGCTGGGGGGACACATTCAAGCCAAATTTGGACATAATGCAATTGCAAGTTGACTTCTGGATCCGCAGTTACTGCCAGCTAGCTGCGCAGGTACTATTATTTCATTAATCTCTCAGTCATGTGATTGAACTACTTAGACTCTATTTACAGGATCACTCTTCTTCCAGAAGCTCCTCTAACACAGAGGTCCAACCAGAACGTGTAAGTAAAATGCTAACTATGGACTTAGTGACCTAAAGAAAATATTACAACTTCCCAAGAACCTAATGTCCATCCTGGGAGAATACAGCTTATTGATGTATTTATTACTGTGTACAGATAGCATAAACTGTTGCTTATTAATATGAAAAAATAGTCCCAGCACACACATGTGCCTACGTATGTTGCCAAATTCTAGATCTAGGCAGTCTCAAACTTTATTGCCCATTAATCTACGTTTTTTATTTAAAATGCAGATTCACCGATTCTGGTGAAGCCCTGAAATCTGCATTATTAACAAGTTCCCCCATGTGATCCCGTTGCAGAAAAATATTCTTTCAAAAAATACTAGCGTAACTCCCACATGTTAGTTAGGCTTTCTCAACCAGTGTGCCTGGTCCATTCAGTAAATATAGGTGTTCAGTAAATATATACTGTATTGAATCAATGTGTCCCCAGCCCTATCACCAATAGGGCACATCTGATGACTTCTTGGGTACCTAAATATATCAATCCCTCCAAGGAATAACCATCATTTGAGTTAACCCATGTAAGAGAATATAGAAAGTTGCTAAATACAATTAACTTCACTTGAAGTCAGCCAGTCTGGGGCTTATTTCTATTTTCTCAACAAGTCATTAGCCCTCAACCAAATAAATTAGCTTTATTTTTCTTCATTCTTCCACTTACCGCACTAGCATACTATATATATACATATATATACATATATATATGTATATGTATATGTGTATATATATATATATATATATATATATATACACTCAGCAACTCCATGGGGGGGGCGCAGCAGAGGGGGCAGTTTAAAGATGGAGAAGAAAAACTCCTTATCCAATAAAATCCAGTGTAAATATGAATTTTACTGTTCATTTTTTTAGGTACACTACAAATGAGACCTCTAGATCATAAGGTCCTCCTTATATGATTCTGGGCCTTAAATACTGAGCTAAGTTCTAAAGATAGTTTTTGAATCCTTGCAGATCTTTACTGGTCCTTTAATATTGTGATACATTTATTGATTTATTAATTGTATGCATTAATATTTAGGATGAAAACTTGGCAATTTAAATTAAATTGTATGTGACTTATTATAAGTGACTTTTATTACATTTTTTTTAACCCAGAAATAGCAAGGGCTCCAAAATAAACACCACTGAGAAATTTATGGGAATTTCATATGAAGGCTTTGCTTTAAAGTTTGTTAATATGACTAAAAAAACATCCACAAATGACTTTTCACATTTTGTCCTGGACTTCAAAGTACATTTTCTTTTAAAGATATTTAATTAACTCTTTGCTTACTCATATCCTTTTTCCTTCTGCCCAAAGCATTTTAATCAGAGACAGTTGTTTATAGATCTCTAAACATTTTTAAACCTCCAAAGTTAAGTCATTTTTATACAGAATTTTATGGAGACCAATTTAGTGTACAGAGTTACTTACAAAATAACAATGTTAGATTTCTATTTCAAAGGTGTAACTAATACCCAGTTACTATCTCCCACCACTGGATAGCAACTTTCTGAGTACTGAGCAATGTATTTACACACTAGGGGATGGAAATTAAATTGAGCATCCTATAAAGGTTCCAGTATCTTCACCTATTTATGAGCTTAGTATCTTCTTAGGCGTCTCCATCTAAGTAGCTACTTTAAATTTTTAGTCGAATTCAGTAACCCATCAAGCAGATATTAAAATACAATTTATGAAAATACATGGATGATTAGATAGATATTCCAGACATGAAAAATCTTACGGTTGCTAAAGAAAATACTTTAAGAGATTTTAAAGTAGTTATTTCCTGAATGTCTTTTTTCCCCACACATTAGACAAAGTTGCATTGTTTATAAAAATTTATTCATACAAATTTTACACACTTTATATAACAGTTATCAAAGTCCTAATTATAGATATGTGTGTAATAATACTCAGGTAAGATGTTTTTATAATCAGTTGCACATAAAATAAGAGCTTCAAGACTAACATCTATCTAAATTATCACTATATCATAAATCTGCTCCAGGTTATTAGTAAGGCTCTTGGCATTTCTAAAAAGTATACAAAAGATTAAACTGGGTGATCACTGTAAATGCTTGCAACTACCCACGGGAACACTAAATTAGACTTCGTAAAGAAAAGGTTAACTAGAGCCCTATTTCACCACTAACAGCTGACACAAATACAGAAAACTGCCCATTATCCAAGAAACAAATAATTAAGACTAAAATGCAAGCCGATGTGTTGCAGCATTGTAGGGCCACTAAATAGCCATCTGTGATTCGTGGCAATTTAAAAGGCGAAGAAAGGCACTAAAGCTGCAAACTGCATCCCGTGTCACATTGCCTGAGGAGACTGCAGAATTAAAGAAACATTGATTCTGTACACAGGACTCAGGCATAGATCGAATGCCTCTGTGCTTTCACTGTTTGCAATGTGATCTCCTGGCAGCATCCATCCCGCCTGGGAATGCAAATCCAAGTCAGTTTTCTTTGATTTATGACTTCATACTGATCAAATCCGTAAAGGAAAAGGAAAGGTCCTTTAAATTTTACAAGCTAATGTTTAATCTTTTCTTGTTTTGTTTTTTCAAAAGAACTTGGGCCTGAAATTTGGGAGTTTGGCTGGCTGGTCTGCTTGTTGTTGCTTGATCTGGTTGCTGGGTGAAGGTTCTTTTGTTTATTGAGATTACTTGACAGGTTCAAGGAATTGATAGGAAACAGACAGACATGCTTTCTGTAGCCAAGAAAGAATACAAGGGGACATTCTCAGGGCCTGTTGGAGCTTGCTTACCTCACTCTTGACCACAAATATAAGATAGTACTCATACATATGAAGATGAGGTTTAAATGATTTATCAGTTAGTACAACTGACCAACATGTGAACACTACACATTCTAATATGACAAAGGTTGGTTTTATGAAATAAATTTTACTAAGCAATAAGCCATAATGTAGAAAAATACATTTTACCTACAAACTCAATCAACAAGAAACAAAAGATTCATATTTAGTGCATAATTACTTAGTGGTAACTACACAAGGGTTCTTATACTTTACAATAAGTGTTAGCATCAAACAACAAAAATATTAAGAAACATTACAAATTTAAGAGAAGTGAATGAAAAATGGTAAACAGTACTTTAAAAACTGGTGCGAGAGGGTGGGAAAGAAGTCTTCAGAAAACCACGAAAGAAAAGGGTGGCTCCTACAGAGCAAGGTTCAAAGGGGAGGATCCTGGCCATTTCACAAGATGAGAAGCATGGACAGCACTGGAGAAAAACACATTGTACTTTGCATCCATTTCCAATACCCAGCGCCCAAAGTCAGGCAGGCAGGGGACTACGGTGGGACTCGGCTTATGCCCAGCTCCCAGGCCTGAGGCAGCCCCCAGCCAGTCCCTCTCCAGGAGGGTCCTCCTCCTACTGCCTTACGCTCTGCCTTTTCCAATATTCCTACATTTCCTTCACTTTGTTCCAATTGCCCTAACCTTGGAATATTGGGGTCCCTGGAAGTACAGAAAAGGGAGCTTCCTATTCAATCTCCCTTCTCTGTACAGTCCAATTCCTCCCCCAGGGAGTGGTATAAATCCTGGGGAGAAGCGCAATTTGGATCCAGCTGTTGTTTTATCAGGAGAATTTCCTTCTGGGGTGAGTCTGAAGAGAAACAAATACACATAAAAATAGAATCCAAGAAAGCAGAAGTATTGGAATTGCCACCCAGCGAGGGGGACAGTGGCTAGCTGAGTCCAGCTGGGATTGAAGCAGCCTGCCCCAAAGACTCACTGGGAAAGGGTGCCCTTCAGCAATTCTCCCAAATCATTACTCAAAATCTCCCTGGAGCAGGGCATCACTGTTTATGTACAGTAGCAAATGGTCGGTATTAATATCTTCAGGCCTGTAGTGGATAAAAATACTATCCTTTTAATTCTATTTTACAAAAATAGGAGTAATATTCAAAACAATGATTGTCTATTTTTCTATTTATTTTATATAAAAACAAACAGCTCAGGCGAATATTCAATCCTTGTGCACACTTTGAACTGCTTTCAATTATACTTTTATATATATATTCTTAATATATATTTGTAATATATATATATCAATATCAATAATTGGTCCACAAAGTATATCTGTGCATTCTCTAGTGCTTTGTAAAAAGAAAAACAATATTATTATCAAAATATTCATTTAATGGCTTTACTTCATACATAAGTACATGTTTGGACAGAACACAAGAGCGATGATTGTTCAGTCAGTTGGGAAAATGACTTTTCAGTGTGTCAGGGTTGTATACACAGGGTAGCTGGTAACTCATCGCTACAAATACGCTATTCGCCGTCCTTTGTTTTTAACCCTTTGTTTATACCTTTTCCCTAGGACGGCCGCCAAGTATTTCTTAACAGCCATTTGTTTCCGGTAGCGGCTGTAGCTGTCCGTGAAGATTCCGTCCGAGTGGCGCTTGGAGAGCGGCTCCGAGTCGTCGTCCGCGCCGCCGCCCAGGTTCCCACTGCAAGGAAAGAGGTTGGGAAGAGGGTGGTGGGGCGGGAGACACAGGTTGAATAGTTGCTGGAGGCAGACGGGCCCCACCCCAAGCGGGAGTCTTCAGGGAGGGCGCCGGCTCTCAATGCCCACCGCGCCGCCTTGCTCGGCCAGAGAGCTGCCGGAGGGAGGGCTGCGATGGGAACCCTCACTCCTCCCTCCCCATCGACTATCTTGGGGCACTAAGTCCTTACAGAATGGGCCCCAGATGAGGTCCGGGCCAAAGGCAAGCGACTTAAGGCCAACCTCTCTCCAAACGCTGCCCTCTGATATTTGAATATCCATGCTTTTGCGCTCAATCGTCCTGACCGTTCCTGGCACACCCCCACCCAACCCCAAGTACAAAGAAAATAACCGAAGAGCCCTAAATTTCAAGTTGGCTGCTGCCGTGGAGTTTACATCGATCCCGCAATTCCTAGTCAGACATGAACACTCCTCTCCTGCGCGCTAAAGTGAAAAACGTGATAATAATATAAGTCGACGGGCTGTAGGCAATATTTTTCATCGCATGAATTATTAATTGCGGAAAATGTAATCTTTTGTCCCATGGGCTTTATTAAAATGTTGCCTTCTGCTGAGAGATGCTCCACGCAAGCCCTGTGCTCTGGGTTTGTCTGGCACGAGCAAAAACTGTTTCCTTAAGGGTCCAAATCTGAGGATTTGTTTGTTTCTAACTGAATTTACAGTGAAAGAAAAATGAGGAAAGAAAAAGTCATGCTTAGAGGATATCCTATCCAATTGTCCCATGAAGCTTAAAGGTTTTGAAGGCCTGGGGGGGAGGGGGGCTTTTTCTTTTTTTCAATTATTCAAAACCGATCAGATTCCCCGGGTTTCCTGCCTTCTCCCTTCCTCGCCCAGTTCCCGAGCTCTCTGGCCAAACTTAAGGCGCGGTCTCCGAACCTTAGTCTGCGTCCGGGAGCTGGCCCGGCAGACCCTGCGGCGCAGACGCACCCTCGGCCTCACGTGCACGCACGGACGTAGAAGCTGCGCCGCCCGCCCAGCGCGCCTTGGCACAGATACCCACCCCGGCGCTCGCGGGGGCGCGCCATTACGCGCGGATTAACTCTTTCGCAAACTCTTACCCCACGCCCTTGGCCGTGAGCGTCTGCAGGTATTTCCTGGCGGACAGCTGGTCCAGCACTTTGCGGTAGGCCTTGTTAAGGACCCCGTGGGCGAAATCTCTAACAAGGAGGCAAAGTGCGCGCCTGGGGTCACTGACTGTCCCCAAGTGGCAGCCCCAGGTCCCCAGCTGGGCACGCACGCCCCCCGGTGCTCCGGGAGGCTGCCGGGGAAAACCCCAGAGGCAAGGCACTCGGGGATGAGTCTTGGGATGTTCCCGTGAGTGCCAGGAACCGGAGTTCGTCCTGCCCTCCGGGGACCGCAGGTGTGGAGCCCGGCCTGGGCGCGCACTCACTGCCACTCCTTGGGCCACGGACCTTTCGTCCCCACGCGGCCCTCATGTTCACACAAACCGGCCCGCTACTAACTTTATCTCGCTCTCGTGGGAACCATCCCGGGAGAGGAGAGGCTTGAGGGCTTTTACGAAAAAGAACCTACTCGTTGGGCCACCCCCTGCCCCTTTCTCCCTCCCAGTCCTGGGCTGGCGCGGGACCGTGCGGCGGTACCTTTCCTCCGCCGGGTAGTAGAGCACGTAGGCGTCGCGCGGCGCGGAGGCGGGGCTCCCCACGCCGGGTGGATCCGAGTCATAGAAGTCCTGCAGCGGGTTTCCGTCCTCGTCGTACGCCTCGTCCTCCGGCCTGCAGCGGTAGTCGGGGGCACGAGGAGTGGTCACTACAGGTCCCTCCTCGGCTCTGCGAGGACCCAAAGATCCCTAGGGGCTCTCACGATTTTCCTTCTTCCTAAAGGCGCCCCTTGGAGAACTGCCTCTTCTTCTAGGACAGGGGTGCGGGTAGAAGTAGGAGGAGAAAACTACACCCAACAGAAATTCCCACCCCTCTCGCGGGTGCAGGGTCGCCCTGCCCGGGCCGCGGCCTCAACGGGCACTGGGAAGCCGAGGCGTCTGCGCCGACTTAGCACACCTGGCCACGGAGAAGGACCGCTCCGCTCCCGGCCTGGCGCTTGAGCCTCCGTCCACAAGCAGCGGCAGGCAGAGATGAGAAGGACTCTAGGAGAGAGGCGCTGGCCACGCGAAGACCGGATGGGGGAGGCCGGGAGTCAGAGAGAGTGGATGGCTGGGGAGTCCAGCGGCCAACGCCAGCAGCCACCCCCACCCAGCCTCCGAGCCCAGGGGAGTCCTTCCCCGCGCAGATGTAGGTCACGGAGAGCCTCCGGCTTCTATTTTGGGCGGGAGAGGATCTGGCAGGAACATGAGTAATAGATGCCCCTAAACTTAGCCTGTTAGGCAGCGGCTCATTCTGTGGCATGTGCGCGCCCTCCGGTACCTCTTGCCCGGAGAAAGTGCCAGGCACACGGGACTTTGAAAATAGCTGGGGGTGAAATAGGGCTTTTAAGTCCAGTAAGTAGATAGTTCGCGCTAATGTGTTAGCGGTGGCGGGGCGGCGGGACAGCATCTCAACCCAGAGGCAAAGGGAGAGGGTCAAAGGGTCAACAGGGGACCGAGAGACAACGATCTCGCAGTCTCCCTTACCTACCAACTCAATCCTTGATATAGGACGGGAGAGGTGGGTTAGTATACACAACCCACTCGCTTTCGGCCGCTGGAGAGACTAGGAAAGCGGCCAAGGCAAGTAGCTTTAGGAGGGGTTAGCCATACTTCGTTACTTCGCTCGCCTTTCCTCCATCCCTGGAGAGGTAGGGGCAAGGCTTGCTGCGCTCGCCCCACACCTAGCCTTTCCTCGGCGACGCTCATCTCTGCCCTGGCCCGGCTGCTCGGAGTCTCCTGGTCTTTCTGGGCACTTCCACCCCGTACCCCGTGCCCAGATGCTGGAATCCTAATACCGAATCAATGGTCAGCGACCCCTAAGGAGATCATTCTTGGGCGCGGCTCGGAGGAGCAGCTTTGCGGTCAGAACGTGCGCTCCTCGCCGCCGGGAGCCCGGTGCACAGCGGAGTGCCGATGCGCTGCGCTGCGAGCTTCCACTCTCCCGCTGACAGACCCGGGACTCTGGGGCTGCGGCGGGGAACCCGGGCAGCGCCGACCGATTAGAAACCCGGAATTGGGTGTGTGTGTGGGGGGAAGCCAGGGTTACTCCTGCCTGGGGTGGGTAGGGCTGCCTTCGCAGTACTGCCTGCCAGTTTGCTTTCTGTTCCTCCTTTGCATCCATTTCATCTACTTCCCCCTCCCTCATCTTTGTTTTCCTTCTCTCAAATAGCTTCTTAACTCTACCCGGCCAACACTCCCTCTCCCCAAGACTCAAAATGCAGTTGGAAAACCTATCACTTGAGAGGAAGCTCTTCCAGTAGAAAGAATTCGAATTAAGGTGAGGAGAGCAGAGGAGAGGGAGACCCCGCCCCGATAGTCCCGAACAAGCTGTAACAAAGCAAAGTCCACGGGAGCTTCACTCTCAACCACCGCCCCCCCAAACTGGCTCCGGGAGCCAAAGTTCTCCTAACTCAAGCTAAGAATAGGGAAAAGAAGTCAATTCAGGGCCCGGCCCTGCCCCCCTCCCGTGGGAGGGGTTGGGGGAAGGGAGGTTTCTCCAGCCCGCCGAAGTGCGCTCGGTCCGCCCAGGCGCCTCGGCTGCGGCGGGCTGGGGGAGGGGGGCCGAGGCCCAGTGGAGTCTGCCGGGACCCTCCCGCTGAGCCACGGCCACTGACCCGCGGCCGGACCCAGGCTGGTGGCGGTGCAGTGGGGGCGCATGGGGAGGTGGCGGTAAGCCTGACCGGTCGTAGCCTGACCGAGGAACTGCAGGAGGGCGACCACGAGGAGGTGTCAGGGGAAGGGAAGCCCCGGCCTCAGCTCAGCTAGGGCAGCCAGCACCTACCTGATCCCAGGAAACCGGAGTCCGGCGGCAGCAGGTGAGCAATAGACGCTGCTGTGCATTATTATCCCGTAGACCAGCAGGGCCAGCCTCACTCCGCTACACATGGTCATTCTGCGCAGGACGCGAAAGAGAGCACACAGCAGTCAGAACGCCACTGGCCTTCCACCCTCCGACCCCTAGAAAGTCCCTGAACTGAGGGAGGGACGGCGCTCACCTCTGACTCCCAATATTGAATACGGCTTAATTACAGCCGGCGCGCCCCCGCCACTTCCTTCTCGCTATAGTTAGAAAGTATATGTATATACCCAACGCCCAATAACTCGCCAGATCTGGTACGAAGGAAAGCTAACTCGTACCCTGATGCTGGCGAAAGAATTAGCAGTCAGGTGAGTTGTTTGGTTTGGTAAGATTTTTTTCCCCTTACCATTCAACTCTTACCGCTGCCCGGAGAGAGTTTGCTGCCAAGTAGGACGGCGGGCAAAGGGCTTCTCCAAGTTTCTGCGCTGGAGTCACAACCCAAGAGGCATCACCGTCTGGCGTTAGTGTCTGAGCAGAAGCCGCAGCAACGAGCAGGAGCAGCAGGAGGAGCTGAAGGACTTGTTTGCTGAGGCCGGTATTCTGTTCAAAAGTTTGTAGACGCTCAGGACTAGGAGGGAGCGTGACACCGAGAGAAGGGGGCGAGGAGAGAGATGTAGAAGGAAGGAGGAGGGGGCGACGAGTTAAGAGGGGTGGGGGACAAAGTGGCCTTAAGTTCACGGAGAGAAAGAAGTGATAAGGGAAGAGGGAAAGTCTTAGAAGGAGACGAAGGAAAGAGAGAGGGCCACAGCGCAGCCGGCGTCTGTGGGAGCCGCTCGGTCAGGCAGCTGCGTGAGTCGGCAGCGCCTTCTCTGCTCAGAAGTCCCTCTGGCTGTGTCTGAAGCTGCGGCTTCTGCTGCTGCTGCCGGTGGTTACAGAGGTGACCGGCCCTCTGCTCCTGTTTATATGTGCAGTTAGCAGAAATCTATCCGAACGTGGCTTTGGAAGAGCCTTCTTTGTCAACATCTGTCTGCCTATGGCCTTTAAGTACAGAATATTTTGTTGCACTGTTGCGCTCCGATTTGTATTCATGGAATGACTTCCTTTTTTTTTTTTTTTTTCCAGTCATGTAATGATCGGGTATCAGAAAAAGACGTCAGCATCCTAGTCCCTCAAGGAACATATTAACTATTCTGTGCCATCCTCTTGGATAAGATCCGGAGTCATCGACTTCTCATAAACACCTTTCACTCATACAGTACAATTTTAAAGAAGTTTAATTGTTTTGATTGTTTTCAATTTTACCCACTGCTCAAGGATGGGTAAAGAATTCATAGAATTTTGAGAATGGTGAAAATCATGTTTTTAACTATGTCCCTCTTATTTCTTTTTGCTTTTTCATCAAGCCCCAGCAATCAGAGCTCCGAGCTCTGGAATTAAGCACCATCAAGCCCTCCTATTAATAAATTTAATTTAGATCTCCTAATTTCTTGCGTATGTTCTTTTAGATAGACAATTAAATGTGGAAGTCGTTTTGTTTTTAAAGGGAAGTCTTGGAGGATTTTCAGTAAATCGCTAATGAGTCTGGCTGTCGTTGACAGTCTGGCTCTGAGTAGAATTGATTAGAGTTAAAGCCACGTCCGGAGCGCGGCCTGTGGAGCTGTCCTGGCTTGGAGTGCTGAACTGTTTGGTCGCAGATGCTGCAAACATTGAGAATTGCCACTAGTTTAATTTTTCACCAGAGCCTCTGAAGATTTGGTAGTGGTGCCCTTAATGTGGCGATTCATCGTCCAAGTTCCCCCCGTTGTTCAGATATGTTCCTCCCTTGCAGTGTCCACGAATGCCCTTAATGGTGAGAACTGTCCAACCCTTACCCCTGCCCTTCTGAGTAAAGAGCATTCTATGTCTCCCCTTAGTCCTGGTTTTTGGATCTCTAGATGACCTATTTGGACGCCTTCACACTTTCTGTGGCTCTTACTAATTTTAACATTGAAATTGTGAAATTGTATTTTCCACAAAAACTGAAATTTTAAGAATTTGGGAGTGAGAAATATGTTTTTCCCCTTTATTTACAGCTTGAGTTCTGTTTGGGGAAATACAGACAGACGGGGAAAGCACGAGGATACCCAGTACAAATTCACTTACTGAGGGTTTCTAACAGGAATCCCTTCGTTGGGGATGGCTAAAATTTTTTAACTGAAAATGATGTGGGGAGAGGAAAGCAATAAGGGAAGACCATATACACCCAGAAGCTTCCAAGTCCCGGGGTTATTTAAGAAGATCTGTAAATTTCTACTCCAGTAAGGGAACTCGGGTCTATTTCTTTTAAAAAGGAAACAGAGCCATCGATAACCATTAGTGTGCATTTTAATTATTTGGATCTTAAACAAAAATTAGAGGAAATGGCAATTTAGTGGGAGTGTTTCCTGTTACTATGATTTAGATCTAACATTTAGAGAAGCTATATTCTGCATGCTTTTTCTAAGACAAAATTATAATGCTGCTCATTTTCAATGCCTTTCCCACTCTCTTATTTGAGATTTAATACTTCCTCCAAGGTGACAAAGTTTTGCTTCGTTCTGACCATTCATGGCCAGAAACTGCCACTTCCTCTTAGTTTATTCCTGGGGATGCTCCAGATTGCCTATCTGCAATAAAGATTCAAACCACATCTACATGGGGGTGAATCTCTTTGTCTCCACTGCATATGTTCGCTGATTTATGTTGGAGTGTTTGCATGCGTGTGTTCCGTGTTCAGCTCTGCCTCTGGAGTAAGCTTGCACACAAAGAGCCGGCGGTGAACACGACCGGATAATCAAGCAGAGAAGGCTTTCTTACTAAAGCGCCCGGAGCTATTACCGACTGTGGCTTTCCTGTCTTCCGCCTTGCTTCACGTCAAAGGTGAACCCGATTAAAATCTTACTCTTTCCGCCCACGCGAATTATGAAATGAGTTAAATCTTTAGAAATATTTGAAAATTTCCAAGACTCCTTGTACCAATTCACTACTCAACTTTAGTAAAGGGAGCCACCATGTGGGGAGTTTGTTGACTTCATGGAAGGGGGAAATCCACAAACACCAATACGTTTATGCGGAGGAGGACGGAACTGCCGGCTCCACCCACCCCAAGAATCCGACCTGCGCCTCTGGTTTACAAAAGATGTGCCACTGGACTGTTCTCAGCGTGGGCCCTGTGAGCTCGGACCTCAGGGCCCAGCACGCCAGAATTACCGGCCTCGAGGCCCGAACCCGTTCACTGAAGTGAAAGACTAAGCAGAGAATTTAATTTGAGATTCTTGGCCACTGAACTCCAAAAACAATCAAGCTTCGGAGATCCCTGCATTGCTCAGCACAATCCAAAGACCCGCCCAGCCCCGACCCACTGCTACCTGGGGGAATCGAACCCGGAAAAGAGTCGTCCCGCAGAACTTTCGTCCCATTGCAGCGTATCTGATTAGGCGAGTTTGGTGTCCCGTGGGCAAAGATGCTATCCTATTGTTGAAAGTTCTGGTCTGGTCCTGAGCCGCTGGGCCGGGAGATGCTGGGAAGGCTGAGGAAGGGGAGGAGCTAGAAGCTGAGGACCCAGCTCAAGAACTTGGGGGGTCTGGGGCTGCACCCCTGCCTTGACAGACCCTCGGCGCGAGCGCAGACCCTTTCTGCTTTCTATTCGATGGAGCGGAATATGGGGCGACCGATGTCTCAAAGACCAAAACTACCCCCAAATGCCCTGAGAGTGGTAATTTGCTTCCAACCTCGGGAGCGTTCTAACTCGAGTGTTGACGCTGCTTTCAGGGGGCCTTTGTGTCTGGGGGTTTGGGGGAGCAGCGAGGAGGCGCGCATCACACCAGGCTGGAGAGGCCCGGAGCCACCCCGTGCGAGCTGCAAGGGGTCCTGGCCAGGGCCGCGCAGGAAACTGTGGCGGCAGATATGGACTTGCTTACTCACTACAAATGCAGACGAGAGAGAAACCTCCAGATGCCCAAGTGTAATTTGACAGTGACACAGGGAGAAGAGGGAGGGGACGAAGAAGGGCCCCAAGAGTTAGAACTTCCAATTTACGGGTAACGCAGAGGAATTTCAAGTCCTCTTTCCAAGAGCCCAGACCCTTACCCGCAACGTTCACCAGACGAAGTAGAAGAATTCCCCTGCAGCAGTTTCTTTCCCGACCATGGAAGCAAATAATGGCAGGTAACTGGCATCATGTTCAGTCAGAGAAACTGGTGGTACCACGGAAATCTTCAGAGTGCAAAGCCTCACCTAGGTCCTCTGTGAGGGAGAGGAACAGAGGCAGGCAGTTTCCCACTAAGCCATGACCTACTCAGAAGAGGCTGTTTGGAAATATTTGTTGGAATTGATCAAAGATCCTGAATTTCAAACCTATAACGTTATCAACTCCTTTTTTATCCCGTAGGTCCTTAAGATATGGAAACAAAACTTTTAGTCTGAAATGGTGGATGCTAACTACAAGTCAAACTAACACTTCCCTGAATTGTTTTTCCTGGTCACAAACACATCTGTCTCCTTGAAGTTTCAAGCCTTGAACCCTCAAACAACACTTGATTTTAAAGAACTCATTAGCCCTTGAAAAAGTGGGGGTTTGTATTCAAACAGGAAGAATATGTCTAGTATATTACTAAGAGTTTGAATTTGCAGATGGCTTCACAACATTAGCAAACACCTGGCGTAAACAAGACTCAGTTCTCTAGGGTAAGGAGATTTCCACTACTTTCCTTCTGGCCTAGCTACCCATCCTACACAGTTTCCATGTTTTCATTTTTCCTTTCTTTGACTGTGTAGCTCTCCCCATTGCCCTGTACCACCACCAGCCCCATCCCCTACCCCATGGATTTTTTTTTTACAATATGAAAGGACATGTTTGCACACAACATCTTCATACATTCCTAGTATAAATAACATTAAACCAGATTGAGAAAGTCTTATATTTTCATTCTATTCATTTCTAAGTCAATACTTAGGAACCAGGCTACAGTAAGCTTTCTCAGTGAGCAAGCTCATTGCAAAACATCATCCTCTCATATGAGTGACAAGAGTAAATTGCAACACTGTATTCAATTTCACTCTAAACTTTTTCTCTTCTGACTCTTCCAGAAAATGTGATGACTAATGACTTACTTCATACCGATTATACCTGTAGGGAA
>NW_006786634.1:350297-352045 GCF_000442215.2 Lipotes vexillifer
GGGAAACCCAGATGTTCTGCAGTGGAACATCATGACCATCATTTACTGGACTGCCTGCATCATGCCCCTCTGAACTCACAAAGTAGTGAGGAGCTGATGAGCTTACCCAGAATGTGTCATGGTTTCTCTGACCTTCAGAATCTAGTGCTTCACACACTCTGAAAACAATCAGCAAAGGAAGCCTTTCCAAACCACATGAGCAAAAGCATACCTTTCTAATTCAAGAACAGAACTGCCTGTTCACAGGGCCAAGAAATTTTGCCAGTTTTAAGACAAAGCAGACACTCAAGAAGCAAAAACTAGGACTGAACCTTTGCTGAAGGTTTGGGTGATTTCAACTATCTCATATATGTGGCTCTTCTAAGGCCTGGTTCTGAGCATTAGCTTACTGGTGATGGTGTTCAGGGCAGCCTGCTTCAAATATACCACTTTGGCATATTGATTATTTTGAAACAGCTGGTTCAAGAAAAACACTAACCCTCCTTTGTCCCCCTAAAAGCAGGAAATAAATCTCCCATGTAAAAGTACCTTCCCTGTCCCAGGAGGTAGAAGGGGTGTCCTTATCACCAGAGATAGGAAATTTAGGGCCAAGAAGGGTATTATAAACAAACCTTGTTACTTCTACACTAATTTACTACCCCAAGTCCAAACTTCTTTGTCTTGTCAATTCCTCACAAGGTTATTTTTTTCTTTGTCCAGAAGGTATAAAAGCTGCCTGCTTTGGTCTCTTCTTGTAGTCTCATGTTTCTATGGGCTTCCATACACACAAATTAAATTTGGTTTCTTTGTTGCTGTTGTTAATCGGTCTTATGTCGATTTAATTAGTAGGCCAACCAAAGAACCTAGAAGGGAAGAGAAGAAGGATTTTCCTCCCCTACCCTAGGTTCCAAAAATATATACCCCATACTTCACTGTGCAGCATCTGCAAGATTCTCCAGAGATTTCCAGAACATGTCCTCTTAAAAGCCAAGGAGAAGGAAGTCTTCTCTCTACTTAAGTCTAAATCGTCTGCTCATTTAAGTCTTAAATGCAGGAAGAAAAGCTTGAAGAGGATACAGGAAACCCAATATCTTAAATGAGTTTTTGTGACAGCCTCTAAAAATGTTGGAAGGAAGATCTGTGTTCAAAATAAAACAAGGCTTTTATGCATAAATCAAAACAGGATGTTGCTCTATGAGTTCATAGTATCCCAAACCTCTGTCCTTTAGGTTCAAACTCAGCCTTATCTATCCGTGAATATAGGTCTGTTTGTAATAATTTTGGAGCCTTTGTTTTTCATTATCCTTATTACTAACACTTTGTGTTAATAATAATATCTCTACAAATATTTTTAAATTAATTCTTCTCTCACCTAAATACAGAGGCATGATTTAATTTTTTAAGAAACTATCATCTGCTTGAAATACAATTATATTAGCCATGAGTTTACTATTTGAAAGCTTCAATTATTATTTCTTTAAATTCTTTTAAGTCCTTCCTTCCAATGGGGCTGCATAATTTTACTACTCGCCAGTCAATAATAGCAATCACAACAGCAAAAATAATTATCTATTGAACACTTACTATGATAAATTTTTGATTAGAGTTATTTCCTTTACCCTCAAACAATCTTCTTTCTAGATACTACTATTATTCCATTTTACAGATGAGAAACTAAAACTCAAAGTGCTTAGGTAACTTACCCAAAGTCACACAGCTGCTACATTGTAAAGCAGAGATGATTTTTTTTTTTTTTTTTTTTTTTTTTT
>NW_006786634.1:352213-362281 GCF_000442215.2 Lipotes vexillifer
TGTGGGATCCTCCCAGACCAGGGCACGAACCCGTGTCCCCTGCATCGGCAGGCGGACTCACAACCACTGCGCCACCAGGGAAGCCCAGAGATGATATTTATTCCTCTGGAATAAATAATAAAGAATCATGGATTCTTTTTATTTTCTTTTAATGCTTATGTGTTTTTTCCTAAAGTTTTTTGTTGTTGTTGTTGTTGTTGTTGTTTTGTGGTACACAGGCCTCTCACTGTTGTGGCCTCTCCCATTACAGAGCACAGGCTCCGGATGCGCAGGCTCAGCGGTCATGGCTCACAGGCCCAGCCACTCCGCAGCATGTGGGATCCTCCCGGACAGGGGCACGAACCCATGTCCCCTGCATCAGCAGGCAGACTCAACCACTGCACCACCAGGGAAGCCCCTAAAGTGTTTTTTTTAATGAACATGTATTTTATAATAAGAGAAATAAGTATGAGGTTTATTTTTAAATATAATTCATGGCTTTTTTTTATTACTTTTCCAATAAATGTGTACTTCCTCTGTTGAAATTTTTTTGTCTTATAATGAGCTAAGCATCTATTTGATTCTTCTCATCATATAGGTCTGATCTGTGACCTCCACTTGGAAGGAAAGCTGAAGGCAAATCAGAAAGGAAGAAAGAACAGAACCAAGTCAACACATTAAGGAAGGTAGCATAGCAAAGGCAGGTACGGGAAAAAACACAGCAGAGGGGAGAGCCAAGCAATACGGTCATCAACAGTAGCTGTGTCTAGTGTATGTATCAAATCCTCTCATTATTGATAAGATTAATTAAATGTGTTAAATTTGTACTGAATGAGGTTGACTGTATCTTGGAAGAATAATTTATCATACATTATTCAGAGGTGGATCATCTAACTTGTGTTTTGTTCAGAATTTGGCTCCTTTATGATCCAAGTTTATTGTCATGGTTTGTGGGACCAAGTAGGTCTAGACATCTGATTAGTATCTCCTGACCTCTCCTTCATAAAATACATCCTTTCCATGCCAGGCTTCAGGGGTAGATGTTATCAGGGCTGAACAATATCTAGCAAGCAGGCTTGGTGAAGTGCTATGTTTGAGGCATTAGTTAGAATTTTCAAAAGGCAGTGTTATAAATTGAACTGTGTCCTCCAAAAATGTATGTTGAAGTCCTAATCTCCCAGCACCTCAGAATGTAATCTTATCTGAATATAGGGTCTTTGCAGATGTCGTCAATTTAAAATGAGGTCATTAGGGTGTGCCCTAATACAATATAACCGGGGTCCCTTGTAATATGGGGAAATTTGGACAGAGACACACATATGTGCAAATTTGGACAGAGACACACATATGTGCAAAGGGGAGATTAGGTGAAGAGACATGGGGATAATGCCAAGTGAAGGTGAGCATGATACTCTCACAAGCCAAGGAATGTCTGGGGCTTCTAGAAGCTGGAAGAGGCAAGGAAGGTTCCTTCCCCAATAGGTTTAAGCAGGAAGATGGCCCTGCCAACACCCTGACTTGGACTTCTAACCCTTGGAACTGTGAGACAATAAATTTCTGTGGTTCTGAGCCACCCAGTTTGTGATACTTTGTTACAGCAGCCTAGGAAACTAATACAGGTGGTATAATGCCCCTCTCCAAAACAAGGTGCAAGTAATTCCCAGGGGATGCTGGGAAATACCGAGAAGGACTCTGATGCACGACTGTAAAACTAATCATAAAGACTTGGGGATCTGCTCCTGCCTGCAAGTGCAGGCAACACCTCTGTTTTATATATATACCCTCACCTTCAACTTCCATTTTGCTATCATTTTTCAGCTTTAAATTGGGATAAAAGTCTGCTCCCCCTCACAGGACTTCTGCACAGAACTAATATCTTGTTGGGAAGCACTTTGAAAAGAAAGGGAGTACATAAATACAACAGAACCAGGTAACGTGACAACCCTAATAAATATGCTGAACAGAAGTGTCTACGAGGCCTTATAGTTTAAGGCAATTGTTAACTGGGCCTAATGCTTTTTAAATGGCTTGCAATCTCACGATGCTTCACTAGGGTGTTAAAACAAGGAGCTACATGGGAATTCCTTGGTGGTCCAGTGGTTAGGACTCCACACTTTCACTGCTGAGGGCTTGGGTTCTTTTCTTTTCTTTTAGTTTTATTGAAATATAGTTGATTTTCAATGTTGTGTTAATTTCTGCTGTACAGCAAAGTGACTCAGTTGTACATATATATACATTATTTTTCATATTCTTTTCCATTATGGTTTATCACAGTATACTGAATATAGTTTCCTGTGCTATACAGTAGGACCTTGTTGTTTATCCATCCTATATATAATAGTTTGCATCTACTAATCCCAAACTCTCAATCCTTCCCTCTCCCACCCCCTTCCTCTTGGCAACCACAAGTCTGTCTCTATGTCTGAGTCTATTTCTGTTTCATAGGTATGTTCATTTGTGTTGTGAGGGCACGGGTTCAATCCCTGGTTGGGGAACTGAGAACACACAAGCTGTGTGGTGTGGTCAAAAAAAACAAAACAAAACAAAACAAGGAGCTACTGGGCCAGCTCAATGCATGGTGTGCAGACAGACTGGTCTGGGTAAAGCTGTCTGTGTGGTTTACGTGCACTAGGGCAACAGTGTGTGATGGCCATTCCCTGAAGTTTCACACAACAGACACCTCGTAAATAAGGCTGTCCCAGGAAGGCAAATGTTTTGCTAAATTAACAAAATCTCTTTATGAAAACTGCATGACTCAGAGTAACAGCCAGAGAACAAAAGAAGGAGGCCACAGGACCTTTCAGATGGAGCACCTAAGTACCCTGAGACACGTGGGTCCTGGATTCAGAGAAAGACACCCTACGAAGTCAGCTCTACTCTTCAGAGGCAGGACCACTCATACTTCCTCTCCAAATGCTTCTGCTAGAGGGATACAGACATATTTTAGAGCCAGAAAGATTTTACCTGTTCTCTTTCACTGTAGCCTAATACTGTGCAAACTTTTATATTTAGCAGCAAGCCGCACCAAAACGTGAAGCAAACATCCCAACTCTTGAGTTAAAGGAACCCAAAATTACATAAAAAGTTAAACATAGTAATACTATGTATAGCTGTGCATAAGGCGACACAGCCCTGAGGTCCACAGTGTAGCACTATGCAAGCAGCCACAGTCAACAGACATCTACCATGTCTACTGAAGCCAAATCAAGATAAAAATATCAGCAAGTTTTTGTCAGTTAACAGCAACATGTGTTGGAGAGGCTAAAAAAGAAGCATAAGGCATGTAAACTCTCTGCTGTCATGAGGTTTACAATCAAAATAACTGGAATCAAAATGCACTTTTGTTGTCTATTGAGTTTCTGCTATGAGCTGAATGTTTGTGTCCCCTCAAAGCTCATATATTGAAACCCTAATCCCCAATGTGATGGTATTTGAAGGTGAGGCCTTTGGGAAGTAATTAGGTCATGAGCATAGAGCCCTCATGAATGGGATTAGCGCCTTCATAAGGAGAAACACAGAAGAGATCATCCCTTGCTCTGCGTGAGGACACAGCAAGCAGGAATCCATCTGCAAACCAGGAAGAGAGCCCTCGCCAGACGTTGAATCAGCCAGCACCTTGATCTTGGACTCCCCAGCCTTCAGAATTCTGAGAAATAAATGTCTGATGTTTAAGTCACACAGTTTACAGTATTCCCTTACAGCAGCCTGAGCTAAGACAGTTCCTTAAGTCAGATCCCCTCTACTCCTCCACTGCTGCTTTCATTCAGAAAATATTGGCGGGTGCATACAACTGCCAAAAATGTTTTTTTAATTTTGAAATCTCCAACAAATATCTCAGTTAAAGAAGATGAGTGCAGCAGGTAAGTCATTGCCACTCACAAGGATAACTGCTGTGCTGTTACCTAAGACAGCAAGCATGAATGCAAGCTATGGCAGCTTTGCAAACTGCTTTTTTTTAAATTGGAGTATAGTTGATTTACAATGTTGTGTTAGTTTCAGGTGTACAACAAAGTAATTCAGTTATACATATACATATGAAACTGCTTTTAAAAATCACTATGCTGGACTTCCCTGGTGGCACAGTGGTTAAGAATCTGCCTGCCAATGCAGCAGACACGGGTTTGATCCCTGGTCCGGGAAGGTCCCACATGCCACGGAGCAACTAAACCCGTGCGCCACAACTACTGAGCCTGCGCTCTAGAACCTGCAAGCCACAACTACTGAAGCCCACGTGGCTAGAGCCCATGCTACGCAACAAGAGAAGCCACTGCAATGAGAAGCCCACAGGCAGCAATGAAGACCCAACACGGCCAAAAATAAATAAAATTTTAAAAAATAATAAAAATAAAAATCACTGTGCTAACCTTAAAAATAAAAAAGTAGGAGGATAATGTTGAGAACCATTGGTCTAATACATTGGTTTCATATCAATTAGTCCTGACAAAGTGCAGAGAAGTCTGTAGGGAGAGTTTAAACTCCGTTTTGTTTTAAGTCATGGTATGTGTAGCCTTGATCCCAAAGTCATTTGAATAAAGAGTTATTTTTAGCTGATGGTTTTGAAGTTCCAGAAATGGGTGTATCTGAATGGACGTGAAGTGTTTACAGTAGTTTACTTCACCCTGTGCTTGAGAATCTTAGCCCAAGAGATTCTAATTCGTATCATATTCACCACAGCTAATCAATGGCAGTGTCCCCATGTGATCTAAACCAAAATGGTTTTAAAGAGTGTTAGAATGTTCTTTTAAAATGGGAAAGTTATCTATTACTGTTGGAGAGATTTTTGCATTTTCAAGTTTCTGCTATTCTGATTAAATGGCATTGTGTGAAAGAAAAAAATCACTATGCTTACAAAGACTGTACTTGGCCTACAGAATTTACATTCTCTTAACACAGATTTTATCTAGGCTATTCTGTCTTCCTATCCCACAATAAAGTTAACAGAAAAGATACCTCTTTCTGTTACAAGTATCATGTAACACACACACACACACACACACACACACACACACACACACACACACTCCTCATTTACATTGCTCTCATATCACACAGCAGATTTTGCCCAGATGAACAATTAAATTAGAATACATAGAAGAGGCAGCAATTAAAAGTCACTATAGGGCTTCCCTGGTGGCACAGTGGTTGAGAGTCCGCCTGCCGATGCAGGGGACACGGGTTCGTGCCCCAGTCCGGGAAGATCCCACATGCCACGGAGCAGCTGGGCCCGTGAGCCATGGCCGCTGAGCCTGCACGTCCAGAGCCTGCGCGTCTGGAGCCTGTGCTCCACAACGGGAGAGGCCACAACAGTGAGAGAAACACGTACCGCAAAAAAAAAAAAAAAAGTCACTATACTTGCAACTTGATTTCTTTTTAGATTTTCCCCAAGATTCTGTGCGGCATGAACACATATCCTAAAGAAAACTTTTCTGCCTGCTATTTCCTTGCTTTCATTAGCTTTTTTTGTTTGTTTTTGTTTTGTTTTGACCTTTTCTTTTAATTTTTTCTTTTTTATTGTCGTATAGTTGATGTACTCAATGGCTTTTCTAAAAATATATTTTTCTATTTATTTTGTTGCACCATGTCTTAGTTGCAGCTTGCTGGCTCCTTAGTTGTGGCTCGCCAGCTCCTCAGTTGCAGCACGTGGGCTCCTTAGTTGTGGCATGCAAACTCTTAGTTGCAGCATGCATGTGGGATCTAGTTCCCTGACCAGGGATCGAACCCGGGCCCCCTGCACTGGGAGCGTGCAGTCTTATTCACTGCGCCACCAGGGAAGTCCCTCAATGGCTTTTATGAAAGCCACATCACTCTGACATAAAAACATGCAAGAGGCCAGATACAGAGAAATCTATAATGCTTAAAAGAAGTCACTAAAATTGTGCCTGATACTGACCTATGATGACAGAGGTATAGTGGTTACCTTTAGAGGAAGGTATTGACCAGGTAGTTGCAGGAGAGAGCCTTCTGGAAATGTACTACCCCTTAACCTGGGTGATGGTTACATGCATCTATACGTAGGTAAAAATTATCGAGCTGTAAACTTAAGATTTTGGGTACTTTATTGAGTTATACCTCAGTAAACTCTTTTATTTCTACCTCTGAAGCATATTCATATCCTGCTCAAAATCAGGTAGAGCATTAACACATTATGGGACGTCCCTGGCAGTCCAGTGGTTAGGACTCTGAGCTTCCACTGCAGGGGGCACAGGTTTCATCCCTGGTTGGGGAACTAAGATCCCACATGCCGCATGGGGTGGCCAAAATAAATAAATAAATAACAGATTACAGTAGAAAGTGATAACTTATAAGTCAATAAGAACTAATACAATTATTATATTTTTAAGTCATGAGATCCCTTGAGGCATGCATATAACTGTTAAATATACACCACACAGCCATGAATATGAATTATCCATAAACCAAGGCTATTTGTTGGCAGTAGTTGAATCTGAAAGACAAACGGTAAAAAAAAATAATTATTTCCTGAAGCCTACCTCCTTTCAGTTGTATAAACACAATGAGCACAAGTGGACCGTGGCCACCCTGTTGAACCCCAGACTTCCCTCACCTGTAAAATCACCTATACCTGGCTCCAGGAACCTAACACCCATGGACAGTGATGCTGCAGCCACTGAAAACTATTGCAGTTTCTCAGTCCCATTCAGGGCCTGAATACTGAATTCAGTAGAAGAACACACCATGAGAAATATCCATCACAGCGACCAAAAAGAGAGGTTAGCATGGAAGAGGCTATTCTGACTTCTCACCACCCCCTTGTTCACAGACCAGAAGAAAATATAGATATTGACCCAGCTTCCCAGCTCCCGGTTCTCTCCATTCCTACCACTATAAACCTGGAAAGAAGAATTTCTTTAAAGTTGGTCCACTGCTGTGAAAAAATCATGGCCCTTTGACAACAGAACTCACCCCCATAGGCTAACCTAGGCAATATTAATTCAATCTAAATAACATCTGAATTTTTTTTTTTTTTTTTTGGCCACGCCATGCAGTTTGCAGGATCTTAACCCAGGCCCAGCACTGAAAGCGCCAAATCCTAATCCCTGGACGACCAGGGAATTCCCTAAAATCTGAAATTTTAAGAGACACTGTATTAGGTTTATAGAGCTCCAGGAACAAAGTACCACAAACCAGGGGACTTAAACAACAGCAAGTTATTGTCTCACACTTATAGGGGCCAGAAGTCCAAATCACGGTTTTGACAGGGCTTATTCCTTCTTTGAAGGCAGAGGGAGAAGCTTTTCCAGGCCTCTCCCTGAGCTTCTGGTGATTTGCCAGCAATCTTGGGTATTCTTGGCTTGTAGACACATCACCCAGATCTTTGTCTTCATATCCACATTATGCTTCTCCCTGTGTGTGTGTCTGTGTCCAAATTTCCCCTTTCTATAAGGAAACTTGTCATACTGGATTAGGGGCCACCTCATCTTAACTAATTACACCTGCAATGACCCTATTCCCAAATATTTTGCATTCTGGGGTTTAGGACTTCAACGTACACATTTTTAAGGGCTACAATTAAGCCCATAGCAGACTCATACCCTGTTAGATCTTCTTTTCATCATCCTCCACTTCACCCAAGGCTCAGCTCAGGCCCTCTTCATCCTTCACCTGGGCTCCTGCAGTGCACACTTAACTACCTGCAGTCCCAGTTCCCTCCATGACATCCTCCACACAACCCCCTGAATGCTGCTCAAATTCAAATATAGTCACAGTGCCACTCTGGTTAAGGCTATTCAAAGGCTCCCATTGCTCATAGGACAAAGAATGTACCGATCCATTTATCCATCCATCTCTAGCCCAGCAGAGTCAAATAGGAATATAATGCAGCCCACAAATGGGAGCCACTTATGTAACTTTAAATGCTCCAGTAGTGACATTTAGAAAAGTAAGATGAAACAAGTGAAATTAATTTTAAGTATATATTTAACCCAATTTTCCAAAACATCATCATTTCAACATGTAATTGATGTGAAAAAATTATTAGTGAGATTTACATTTTTTTCTATTAACTCTTCAAACTCCAAAATGTACTTTACACTTATAGCACATTTCAATTCAGACTAGCCACATTTCAAGGACTCAACAGCCACATGAGGCTAGGGAGCTACCATACTGGACAGTGTAGATCTAGCCCTTACTCATCTCAACCATGGGACTCCTTCCATCCTACCCACTAAGTAGGCATCACCAATTTATTAGAGTTTCATAAGCCCAGAAGTTAGTTTTCTAGCTCTTTGCTTTTTTTTTTTTTTTTTTCAGTACGCGGGCCTCTCACTGTTGTGGCCTCTCCCGTTGCGGAGCACAGGCTCTGGATGCGCAGGCTCAGCGGCCATGGCTCACAGGCCCAGCCGCTCTGCGGCATGTGGGATCTTCCCGGACCGGGGCATGAACCCGTGTCCCCTGCATCGGCCGGCGGACTCTCAACCACTGCGCCACCAGGGAAGCCCTAGCTCTTTGCTTTTTAAAGTGCTATTTCCCCTGACAGAATGTTCTCCTCGTCCCTCAAGTATCTCCTCTTCTTTGGAAACTTCCCTGAGAACACTTTCTTCCTAACTTTAGCAAATTTGATTATTCCCTCTTTTGTACCAACTCTGGGATCACCATAAACTTAAGACCTATTAAAGCACTTTCGATATTTGGATTTCAATATTTGTTTTCCTTTCTGTTCTCCGTAAATAAAAACTTGAGCTTACTGGAGCCAATGTTCATGTTTTATTCATATATGTATCCCCAGCAGTGGCCAAAGGCCTGGAAAATAATAGGTGCTTAACGAATGATTCTACCTGAATGAAGAGAAAGCCAGCGGCATGCAGATTGCAAATTCAAGTGTCATTTATTGATTACCTTACAATGTGTTTGACACTGCATGTATTTTATCTTGTTTAATCAATATTTATTAAGATTCATCTAGCTAATCCTGGAAACAGTAGATGCCCAAGTATTGGCTCTTATTTAATGCCATATTAAAATCAGCATAGGGACTTCCCTATGGTGGCGCAGTGGTTAAGAATCCACCTGCCAATGCAGGGGACACAGTTTCAATCCCTGGTCCGGGAAGATCTCACGTGGCATGGAGCAACTAAGCCTATGCACCACAGCTACTGAGCCTGCGCTCTAGAGCCCGCAAGCCACAACTACTGAGCCCGCATGCCACAACTACTGAAGCCGGCGTGCCTAGAGCCTAAGCTCTGCAACAAGAGAAGCCACCACAATGAGAGGCCCACGCACCTCAACAAAAGAGTAGCCCCAGCTCGCTGCAACTAGAGAAAGCCTGCGCAGCAACAAAGACCCAACACCACCAAAAATAAATAAATAAATAAATAAATTTATTTTTAAAATAAAATAAAATCAGCATAAGCCAGATCAAGAATAGAAAATACAGGGACTTCCCTGGTGGTCCAGTGGTTAAGACTCCAAGTTCACAGTGCAAGGGACACAGGTTCGAACTAAGATCCCACATGCCACACAGTGTGGCCAAAAAAAAAAAAGAATAGAAAATACATTCAACAAATATTTTATTAATATCCACTATGTGCCAGACACTGTTAAAAGTTCTGAAGAGGGCTTCCCTGGTGGCGCAGTGGTTGAGAGTCCGCCTGCCGATGCAGGGGACGCGGGTTCGTGCCCCGGTCCAGGAAGATCCCACATGCCGCGGAGCGGCTGGGCCCGTGAGCCATGGTCGCTGAGCCTGCGCGTCCGGAGCCTGTGCTCCACAGCGGGAGAGGCCACAACAGTGAGAGGCCCGCGTACAGCAAAAAAAAAAAAAAAAAAAAAGTTCTGAAGATGGATGCATTAAAAAAAAAAAAAAACAGACAAGGCCCGTGTTTTTGTGGAGCTTATATCCTAGAGATCCACAACAATAATCATGCCCCCTGTGTCTTTGGTGACTAAGTGCTACCACTTGGCCTCTGATGCCCCAGGATCCAATTATCCCCAATGCGTTTAAGGATTCCAGTTCAGTAGCAGCAGGTTCCACTGCAAATTCTGACCTAAAGAGAAGAATGACCACAGAGTACTTTAAGTATGCTGGCACTCCACTTACAAATTTGTTTCTCATAGCCATGGTGAAAGAGT
>NW_006786634.1:362291-390068 GCF_000442215.2 Lipotes vexillifer
TAGCCATGGTGAAAGAGTGTCGTCTGGAACCCTCACTTGGGGAAAATAAACATGATAAATCCACTCTAATATTTCAGTCTCCTTCAGTCTTTGGATATCCTCCTCTACAGCATGCCAAGGCAGTCCTGGCATTCCAACTTTATTTTGTGGAGGCTACCTTTTGGTCCATGTTTTAGCCAACCAACCAGACAAACTGTTAGAGCCCATTCTAACCCCTTGGGCTTCAACGTGGACTCCAGAATCTACACTTAGTGGATCCATAACAATAAATTCAGCCTGATCAAACTACGTTCCTTCCACCATTATCCTACAACTTTAATATCCATTCCTAACACATATTCTCTGGATTTCTGTCAGTATAAATTAGAACCATCATTCAGGAGAATCAGCAGTTTCTTTCCAGGCTACTACCTCAGTGGAGGTCATTACAGGTTCTTGGAACAAAGCAAGGTTAACCTCCTCAGACAGGGGTGGAAGGGCTACTTCTATTGTCAAAGGAAATTCAGCAGAATTTAGTCATTCAAGAACCTCAGCTTCGGGACTTCCCTAGTAGCGCAGTAGTTAAGAATCCACCTGACAATGCAGGGGATACGGGTTCGAGCCCTGGTCTGAGAAGATCCCGCATGCCGCGGAGCAACTAAGCCCGTGCGCCACAACTACTGAGCCCATGCGCTGCAACTACTGGAGCCCACACGCCTAAAGCCCGTGCTCTGCAACAAGGGAAGCCACCACAATGAGATGTCTGCGAGCCACAACGAAGAGTATCCCCTGCTCGCCACAACTAGAGAAAGTCCGTGTGCAGCAACGAAGACCCAACGCAGACATAAATAAATAGATTTATTTAAAAAAAAAACGAAACCTCAGCTTCATCAGGCTCTCCCCATATGTCCCATTCCTTCCCAATCAATGTCTTCACGTTAACAGGAGACACCCTGCAGGGTTGAGAATTCAACTAGAATTATAATTCAGCCACTTCCAGGATGATACTCTCAGCTTGACTTTTAGAAATCTCAGCTCTGAAGCTACGGGAGATAAGGGTTTCTTTCAGGGTAGAAATAGAAACGTTGAGCTCATTTATGCAGCTGAGAATTTGAAGCCCTGAGCTCATTTTTTTTTCTTTCCACACTTTCTCCAGTGCAGTTAAGAACAACAGTAAATCTCATTATACTCATCAGTTTGACAACATTCTAAAGTTTCAAGCTCATGGTCACCCATAACCTTACCTCCTAAAACTATTTGGAGTATCCAGTGGTGGTATTTTGTGTATCTCTATTGGTGCTTTATGCCATGGACTACCAGTGCCCCCGAAATAGAGTCATTCGTGCCTTTAAATCCAATCATATTAGATTGCTGATTCCAGAAAACCCAGAGCCAGTTCAGAAAACTCATCCTTAAGATTCAGTTCCTCTAGAACTACTCTCAGTACCAAAACCTGTATCAATTAAGGAAAACAAAACCAGTTTTACTGTTTTCCTTGACTGATACAGATTTTGGTACCGAAAGTAGTTCTAGATGTTCTAATATAATTTATATTAGAGACACAGAGACAGAGACAGAGAGACAGAGATTTCAAGGAATGGGCTTACAGGATGGTGTGGGCTGGCAAATCTGAAATCCATAGTGGAGGCTGGAACTCTCAGGCAGGAGCTGACGCTGCTATCTTGAGACAGACTTTCTTCTTCCTCACGGAAACCTGTCTTGTTCTTAAGGCTCTCAATTGATTGAATGAGGTCCATCCACATTACCAAGGATAATCTCCTTTTCTTAAAGTCAACTAATTGGATATGTCAACCACATTTACAAAATAACTTCACAGAGAGACTTAGTGTTTGATTGGTAACTGGCTACCGTAGCCTAGCCAAGTTGACACATAAAACTAACCAGCACAATCTCTAATAGTGACTTCTTGTCACTGAGTCACCATAAGACATTTTAAGTTGTGTCTAAATTGTATTCTTTGTTCCCAGTCCTTCCAAAATCATGAAGAAACTATCATTTAAATTTAATTTACATTGATAGTGTTTATTCATGGTTACACACTACTTACAGAGTCAAAATTTCATATATAACAGCTCTACCACCAGGAAAAAAATCCTTAGTGGTTTGTGGATAAGATTTTTAAAACATTTATTTATAGCCAAGAATTGCCAGAAATAACAGCCAAATTAATAATTAAATAGAAGGCTTTTATTGCAAAAGGAACAGAGCTAAAATAAATAGGAATCATCTGAAATTTTTCAGTATGCAAATTCATAGAGCTTTAATTTAACCAAACAGTTATTACAATAATAACTAACAACCTGACATCTTCCAAGTCCCCTGGTGCTCCTGGCCTCTAAATCTGAGAAAGCTGACAGGGGTAGCCTAGCAATTCAGCCTGCATGGGAGGAAATAAGAGAGAAATCGATGAAGAATTATGGAAAAACATGGGGGCAGGTGGGAAACACTCTAATTTGGTTTGTATTATTGCATAGAGAAGAATGAATATTTACAGTCATAAACTCAAATATGCAAAACTGTATTTTATTTTCCTATAACTGAATTTAATTTCTTACCTGAGCTTCTATTACTACCCAAAAGCAGAAAATTTTATCTAATAATTTCTAGGTAAACTCAGTCAAATCAATGATTACTCACTCAGTCATTCCATGTTTTTAGTTAGTCAATTCAGGAATTTTTTTCCAAGTAACATCCAGGGACCCACTGTTCCACTATTTACCCAAGGGCAAAAATGCTGAGGAATTTATGAAAGTGCCTGTGCTTCCACAGATGAGGTGTTTGGTTCTTGATGTTTCTCTGTCCTCCATGAGCATCCACAGAGATGTAACTCATCTTCCTGGGTCCTTGGTGGTTCCTCATTCACATGGTCCATGTAACATCTGTTGACTGCTTCCCTGCATCATGACCTCCCTGCATTCATGACTGGAGACCACTTCTAGCCCATCAGCCTTCTCTCAGCCAATCCTACTCTACTCTTGAGCACATAGGGACCTTTCTAATGCTCTCCTGCACTCCTCGAGGTCCACAGGTGACTCAGGGGACAGCCTCAGTCCCTCTGCCCAGACCTCCCATCTGGGGATTTGCCACTGCCAAACCATACTTTGGGAGGGGATTCTCTGTGAAGCTTGGATTTCTCCTCAGGCCTTAGTTGGGAAGGGAAGCACTCACAGACTCCTAGCCGACCTGGAGTATAATGTCATCACACACACATGTTCAGACACACACACACTTACACACACACACACACACACACACAGTGCAGGGACGGGAGGCAGGACACTGGGACCCTTTTCACCAATGGTTAACTCTATCCTCGGCTATCACTGAAACACTAATTTTTCCAACTAGCTCATCCTGTCCGATGGGGCAGTGGTACATGCACAGACCCTTGCCTCAGTGTTCAGAGACTTTTCTTGCTAATCCATTGTCTCTGTAAAAGAAACTCTAAGGTTATTTTTTATCAAGATTATTTTTATTTTGACTGTATCACCCTTTGCCAAAAGTAACAATGTTCCACTGATATAATGAGGTAAAAGTTTTAACAAAAAAATTAAAGTGGAGGGAACCTTGATTCAGCCTTTCGTGTCACTACAGTTATAAAGTTCTAACAGAGAAACCACTATTGTTCCATGTTGACCATGGTAGGTACAGTAACAAAGCTTCCTTGGGTTTGAGGAGGTCTGACAGGTGTATAGTTGAATTCCAGATCCATTATGTTCTCTATTATTGGTCTCAGACAAGTTACTTAACCTTTTTGAAATCCATTTTCCTCATTCCCCACACCGATCTCATGGGATTATTGTTTAAGAGTGAAACAGGGGACTTCCCTGGCAGTCCAGTGGTTAAGACTCCACGCTTCCACTGCAGGGGGTGCAGGTTCTATCCCTGGTCGGGAAACTAAAATCCCACATGCCACACAGTGTGGCCAAAAAAAAGAGTTAAACAGGATAACAAGGGGTAATTGTTGGTTCCCTAATCCAATGCGGTAAAATCTGAAAGTCCCAGTTGGCACCATCTCAACATAAACTACTGTATAAAAGCTAATTTTTTCCAATTTTGTTTGTTTTTATGGCTGAGTAATATTCCATTGTATATATGTGCCACATCTTTATCCATTCATTTGTCGATGGACACTTAGGTTGCTTCCATGTCCTGACTATTGTAAATAGTGCTGCAATGGAGGGAGGCTCAAGAGGGAGGGGATATGGGGACATGTGTATGCATAGGGCTGATTCACTTTATTGTGCAACAGAAACTAACACAGTATTGTGAAGCAATTATACTCCAATAAAGATCTATTTTTAAAAAAGCTAATTTTTATTTTTGCTTCAAACAACAGAATTCACTCTCTCACAGTTCTGGAGGCTAGAAGACCAAGATCAAGGTGTTGGCAGGGCTGTGCATCCTCCAGAGGTTCTAGGAGAGATCTGACCTATTCAGTGTATAGCCAGTTCCAATGTCCAACTACCTTACTGAAGGAAGTTCTGCTCATGTCCACCGAAACTCCTTCTGCAATGCAATTTAGATGCTAACTACCCAACTACCCAGAGTTAGCACAGACTTCATGGGTTGAGAGGGCAAACCTCCACAGGAACCCCCTCACTTGAGATGCAAGACCTGGAGTTCCCAGGCTTCTGTCCAACTGACTAAAAATTCAGAGGTTCCCTCTACTCCCTTCAGGGTTGATAATTTAATAGAAAGACTTGGGAAAGATCTATATTTATGATTGTGGTTTTTATTATAGGGATGTAGACCACGACCAGACAGAAGAAGAAACCTTTAGGATGAGATCTAGGAAGTTCACAAATATGAAACTTCCACGTCCTCTCCTTGTGGAATCAGGACATATGACCCCCTTGGCATATCAATATGTTCACCAACTGAGAAGCTGACCGAACTTGGTGTCTAGCTTTCTTATTAGGGTCTCATTAGGTAGGTGTGATTGATCAAGTCATTGGCAGTGTGATTGAATTCAATCTCTGGCTGCTTTCCCCACTGCCAGAGGCTGGGCTGCTATCACCTGGCTCAGAGCTGCATCCCTCTAATCACATGGTTGGCCTTTCCAGCAAGGCCAGCCCCCACCCTGAAGCCATCTAAGGTGCCCCATGAGTCACTTTATTAGCATAAACTTAAGTGTGGTCTGAGGGGTGCCCTAAGAATAATAGTTACCTCTATTACTGGGAAAATTCCAAGGGCCTAAAATCTCCACCCCAGGAACCTAGGGCAAAGACCAGACAAATTCTTTATTATACAACACTTTCTTACTGCAACTTAAGATAGATAAGTTGATAAATGGAGGCTCCTGAAATATGTCTTATGAAAGCCTTATAGATGGCTTTGTTTTATTCCCTCTAGGTATCATTTTACCAGTGAAATTACTTCTAATTCGTGGTCCCGAGGCAGGTATTAAACAGCTATAAGTTATCAAATTACCTCATTAAAATTTTAAGAAAAATGTCAAGCAGGCTTTCATTATGTCATTATGTGATCTTTATTTCTCCTTTGAACTATTCAGAAAACTTTCAATAATTTGAAGATAAAATCTCTTTTGATAATCATATTTCTCCTCTTCTACTCAGAACCAAAAAGAATTAGATTTTCTGGTGTTATCCATACTCTTAGATAGAAACAAGGGTATGAAAATGAGTCCTTAACTTCATTGCCTATAGAGAAAAATCTTAAGTCTTAATAATAAATACTAGAAAACTGTCCTGGCATTTATGATAAAAGTCACACTTCTGTCATTCTAAGTCAACCTGACTTTACACCACATTATAGGTAAGGAACCAACCTTGATTAAAGAAAAAGTAGTTTTTCATTTAACATGTGGGAGTATCAAAGATGCGTAATTGGACTATAGGTGTTGTGACCAATTTAAGGAGACCATATAGTGTTCACGTCTTTTACTATGACTTTAATATTGGGAGGTATTTTCCCCAGGTTCATGGACCAGCATCTACAGATGGGCTCTAGGGCTTCTGTAAAGCTCCTGACATGGTATATAAAATATTGTACATTTTTATGGAGAGAAAATGTATCAGTTTCATCAGATTCCCAAAATTCATTACCATGACTCTTAAAAGCCCTAAGAATCACTTTTGTAAGAGAGCCCTTCTCTAGGAACAGACCAGCCCTCAAACCATTCCCTAAAGCCTCCAGAATTTATAATTCCTACCATCATAACCCAAAGGGCTGCTGTTGGGTGTTTCCACCTCCTCCAGCCTTCCTGAAGCTTTTTTTTTTTTAGGTCGCGCCATGTGTCATGCAGGATACGGGATCTTAGTTCCCCGAGCAGGAATTGAATCTGTGTCCCCTGCATTGAGAGTATGGAGTCTTAACCACTGGACCACAAGGGAAGTCCCCTGAAGCATTATTTTCCAAATAAGTTGACTTGAGCCTCCATCCACATAGCCTTCCTCAGTATTTCTGAGAATTCTTGGTGGGAGCGCTTATGTTTCTCTTGATCACCTCCTACTTTGATTTCCTACTCTATTCACTCTCTGTAGCAACACCTGCAACATGGAAAATAACCCTGTTTCCTGTATTCCCCAAAGTACCGTTAATATAAGACAGTTGCATATAACAGAACTTTACTGAAAGTTTAAAAAACTGAGAAGGATTACATATCAATATTAAGCATGTTTATAGCTTCTGTAAACTCAGTGCTTTAATATTTGCCCTATGTGCATGTGCTGGACATACCTTGTTCTGCTTTATGTTTGAGTGCCCTTGTCTTGACTTTCTGCCTCCTTCAACACCCCTGCCCCCTCAAGAGGAGTCCTCTGCTTGGGGACATGCCTTTCAAATACACACCAGCCAATACAGAGTCCACACTGCCAATCACCTTTTTATAGGGCTCTCAGATCCTTGGCCATTATCCACCTGCCCCAATCACCCCAGACATCTAGGAACCACCTCTGTATTCCAGAGCCTCTAAAGTTATGCAAACTAGCAATCTAAGCCTGCTTACCCCTCCTTAATTGCTTCTTTCCAAATAAACCACAATCAATGCTTACCCACACTTCCTCCCCCTTCTTCTTCTTCATGACCAACCCTGGTGCTTCCTCATGTGACCCCAGGTGGTATAGCATCCCCACTTCTCTCCGGAACTGTGAGCAATAAACTATCTTTTCAGTGGCAATCGTTTGCTGATCTGTTGACCTTACTATATCTCAAATTTTGTGTGAATATACTCTATTCTACAACAGATCACAACAGGGTTCAGAACAGGAATCAACTTATAATTTATTAATAAATATCACTGTTCTTTACAAGGAACAATCCCCTTACAAGGAATTATTTAGCAGTTCTATTTTCGTGGTACTCCTCCCCCCACTGAGGTCATTACTCCTCATAGTTTCTTCTATTCTCATCCTTGGGGTTCCCCATACCCCCCGCCTCTTCAGATGGCAGAGGAATTTAGGAATGTTCCTGTTATTTTACTAAACAGAACACCTTCCTTTTTCTTTTTTTTTCTTTTTTTTGGCCTTGCCTCAGGGCTTGTGGGATCTTAGTTCCCCAAGCAGGGATTGAACCCATGCCCCCTGCAGTCGAAGTGCAGAGCCCTAACCACTGGAATGCCAGGGAAGTCCCCTTCATTTTCCTTTCTTCACCCTCCGCCAATCTAAGACTTCCATGACCAAAAACTCACTAAGATTATTCCTAAAGAAAAAAAGCTGCCTGCCTTTAAAATAAATGTTGCTATTCCTTATGATATGGATGTTCAGCAACAATTTCATCTTTCAAAGCAAATTTTCTTCCTATTAAATATGTATCTAGTAAATCCAAAACAAAATCCATTCATAAAAGATTCCAGTGTGCTTCAATTTAAAATATTAGCTAACAGTTTAAAATTTATCATATACACATTATTCGAGTTTGCACTTGGTAACACAAATTAATGTGTATACAAGAATTAATAGCTTCCCTACATCCCAACAATAAGCGGTAGAAAATAAAATGGAAACTATCCCACTAAAAGTAACTAATAACTAATAATAAAAATAATAATAAATAAATAAATATATAAATAATAAAAATATATAAATAAATAAATAAAATTAAATAAATAAATAAAAATAATAATAAAAATTATAAAATATCTAAGAATAGTCTTAGCAAAAAATGCAGAGGAGCTATACTAATAAGCTCAAAACTTTAGTGAGGGCATAATTATTTAAACCTGAATAAAAGAGAATTCCAATACGTGAATTGGAAATCTATGTATATGATAAAGATGAAATTTCAAGTCAGAGGAAATAATAAAATAGTCCATTAATGGTTCTTTAACAACCTACTAACTATTTTAGAATGAAAGATTATATTCCTAATACACACCATATTCCAAAATAGGGTCCAGTCATATAAAAATATTTTAAAATAAATATTAGAACAAAATGTAGAATAACTAGGGAGTTCCCTGGTGGTCCAGTGGTTAGGATTCGGGGCTTTCACTGCCGTGGCCTGGGTTCAATCCCTGGCTGGGGAACTGAGATCCCACAAGCCATGCGATGCAGAAAAAAAAAAAAAAAATGTAGAATAACTATATAAACTTGGAAGTCTTTCCTCAATATGACAGCAGATGCAATAACCACAAAGGAAGAATTAAATAAATTTGACTATCTCAAATGATTTTGTAACTCAAAAACATCATTATCAAAGTCAAAATATAAATAATAAACTGAGAAAATGTCATTTCTATATAAAGAGACCTTACCAAAAAATAAACAGCTCAGGACAAAACTGGCCAAAGGATATAGAACAGACAGTTCGCAAAACAAGAAAAGCAACTAGTCAATAATACATGGAAAAGTTTTCAATAGTTAAAAATGCTCACTGCCATTGCTTAGTGTTACTATGGAGGGAAATCATTGGAGAGACGAACATCTCATGCTTTACTGGGGGGGATTATAAATTGAGAGAAACTCATGAAAAATGAGAATTTGACAGCATGTATCAAAAGCCCTTAATACAGCAATTCTATCAGAATTTAATACAGAAATCTATCAGAAGGACATTTGTTGACAACAGCACAAAGTTAAACATGCAAGAATGTTCATTGCAGCAATGTTTATGAGAATGGAGAAATTCCAAACTGTCCCTAACAACAGGAGTTTAAATAAATAAATTATGGCACGTTCTGACAATGGGGTGCCATGCAGCCATTGAAATTATTATGAAGAGCTTTATTAATTTGAACTTAAAGTGTTCATGGTATATTGCTAAGAGGGAAAAGGGCCACAAAAATGTTTATAGGATGTGATTTCATTTTCATGAAATAAGCATATGCACATATTTGCAAGGAAATATATCTAGAACGATATCACCAAAAGAGAAAAAAATTGTGTTGCACAGACTTTATGATGACAGCAGTGAAAATAATAATGACAACACTCATTCAGGATTCCACCATTTTGTCAAAACAAAGTCATTTCATTCTCCATATTCTCTTTGATTTGTCTTATAAGCAAACAAAATTTGATGGAGTTATCATACCCAATGACAAAAATTCCTTAGGATGCAATTGTGCCAGGAAGAGGGAAAAACCACTAAAAAAAATGAGTAAAAGAATGGAAAGATGGAAAAATGAATGGATGGAAAGATGGATGGATGAATGGACGGATGGATAGACGGACATTCACCCATAGATAAGCAGGCCAACTTAACCTTTTAGAATCGTACTTCATAGTAAGGAGAAGTCACTGTCAATGTCACAATTTCCATGGAGTGTTACCAAGACTCAGAAGTGTGACTGGGAGAGAGCAAAGCAAGCTGTCACCCTCCTGAGCACAATTTCACAGAGCAAAGCCTTGTCTACCATTTTTTCAAGAAAAATATATTGACAGGGCTATTGTTCAAACTATGACAGAAAAATCAGTAGAGGAAGCCATGTGAAAGCAAGACCAGGAGACCCCAGAGAAATTAGTCAAAGGGCAGCACGTTGTCCCTCTGTTCTCCTCCCACCAACCCGTCCAGCCTCTCCCCCAAGCTGGCTCTCCAAGAGGCTGGCATCAGGCTGGGCAAGCCTCTGCGAGGACCACCTTCATGGGAAACTGCTGCTTTCACATCAGGATGTGGCACAAATGACCCGTCATGTCCTTCACAGCCCTCGTCAGTGTAATCTTACATCTTTTTTGTGTGATTGTTTAATTAGTGTCTGTCTCTGCAGCCAAACCATAAACGACTAAAGACCAGAATCCACCTCTGTTTGCACACCTTTGTGTCCCCAGCCTGGCGCCTGGCACAGACCGCCTCTCAATATTTTTTAAGTGGATGAGTGAGTGAGTGAAAAGCCAGCAAACTTGGATTTGGACTAGTATCCCTTACTTTTCTAGTCTTAACCTCTTTGTCTAAAAATAAGGATTCACCGGGAGTTCCCTGGTGGTCCAGGGGTAAGGATTCTGTGCTTTCACTGCTCTGGCCTGGGTTCAATCTCTGGTTGGGGAACTGAGATCCCACAAACTGAGCGGCACGGCCAAACAAAAAGGAAAAAAAAGGATTTGCCTGTGACGTAAGATTATGGTAAGGATTAAAGTTAAATAAGATGGGTCCACAGCTACCACAGTAGATTCTTCATACATACAAATTCTCACCGGGTTTCTCCTCTCTGAGTTCTAGTTGGAGCTCCACAACCTATCAAATACGTAACTAAACTCCTCAAGATTTAATTTTTCATCTGTAAAATAAGGGATTAGATAGACAATCTTTAAAACCATGTCCACCCCTAACATTTTCTGATTCAGGAGGATCACCCTGAAAATTTTCCCTGAGAGAAGGGCTCACAAAACATTCTGGTTGTAAGAACTGGATGTAGCACTTAGAAGGAGCCCAAGTTGTGGAAATAATACTGAAAATATTAATAAAGGACAATGTCAAACTTCAAACATTCTATTTTGGGGGTGGAAAGAGGAGTCAATTGCCAGAATATATGTATCTCAAGCAAAGGGTCATCACTGAAATCAGATTACTCATCAACAAGGAGTAGGGTATTATAAATGTAATATTCCAATTGCATCAAAACCGTCCTTGTAAAAAAACTTTTGTCCTCGTCCATTCACCTACGAGCATTGCCTATGTCATCCAATGCACCATGGCATTTGTTCATTGAACCGTTGTCCTTCTCAAGAGATGGTTTTTCACCCCAACAAAAATAACTATGAATCACTGGTTCTATGAATATTTTCTCCCTTGTTTTGTTCACAGTATGAATGAGCAATTTCAGTGTATTTCTTGCATTAGCAAAAGTTGCCATTAATCTGAAATGATCTGTATTGCAAATGCAAATTGTTGCCTTTTAATTTCAAATTTAGGGTAACTATGCATTTCTAATTAGGAATTCATCATTCTCTTAGAGGAAGGATATGAATAATAACAAGAGGAAAAAAGAAGTTTCATAGAGAATAGAAAGCCTATTGATATTTAAAGTTTTTTTTTTCAGATTCAACTGTCTATGTGACTTGAAAACTAAGAGAAAAATATTCCCTTAGTATTTAGTATTTCCCTTCGTATTTAATATTATTTAGTGTTTAGTATTAGCTTTTCTATGGCATCTATGATCAAAGTGGTCAAAGAATTTTACATGTTTCCAGGTTTCCATAAAGAAAAGCAGCATTTAACACAGACACACAATGTCTTTTTCTGTTTGCTCTGTTAAAGGATTATTTTTTTTAATAAATATCCCTATACAATCTAATCTAACATTCAGTTTTTATGTCTTTTTCTGTTTCCTCTGTTAAAGGATTATTTTTTTTCTATAAAAATCTCCATACAATCTAATCTAACAATCAGTTTTTCCTGTGAAGTGTCTACAGATAGTAATTTTCAGATCTACTGCTATGTTCTCTCAGAGAATCTTGTATTTCTCCACTTAGCTCAGTTACCACACATTATTGGAACAGCTTGCCCAACTCACTGACTAGAAAAATGTAGTCTCCTTGAAGGCAGAGCCCATTACTGGTTCCCTCAATAAATAAACAAATTATTTAAAAGAAAATTAGTAAGTTAATTTAAACAGAATATATATGTGTAAAATATATCATGTCCCTAGACGAAAAACTTGTATAATTCTGTAATGTCAGACTTATGATTCAAAAATTCTAATGTGATTTGGGGTTTTTTTCAGCTTTATTGAGATACTATTGACATATAATATATGTAAGTTTAAGGTGTACAGTGTGATGATCTGATACAAGTACATATTGTAAAATTATTACCAGAATAAAATTAATTAACATCTCCATCGCCTCACATAACTACCTTGTGTGTGTGGTGGTAAGTTTTAAGATCTACTCTCTTAACAACTTTCAAGTATATGATACAATATTGTAATTATAGTCACCATGCTGTACATCATATCCCCAGAACGTCTTCATCTTACAGCTGGAAGTTTGTACCCTTTGACCAACATCTTCCTGTTCCCCCCCCTCCCAACCCCCAGCCCCTGGCAACCACCATTCCAACTCCCTACTCCTTTGAGTTCAGCTTTTTTAGATTCCACAGATGGGTGAAAACATACAGTCCTTGTCTTTCTCTGACTTCCTAATGTAATTTTACATGTAGCAAATAGAAGGCCAGCAGTTTCCAAAACATTTAGAGCAAAGATAAAGCACTGAGCTAATATCATTATAGACAATTCCATTACCTCCTCAACCAAAACTTCAAAGTTTTCCTTCCATATCTTTGAATTCCAGAATGCACATCCCTTCTGACATTCAACAAGAGTAGTATTCACATATATACCATATTATAAACATTCACATGCCTTTACAGTAAACTGGAATCAAATTAAATGGCTTTCAGGAGCTCATACTTTGCAACTGCTTAAAATCAGATAATCATAGACCATTAGAATCTGAAGGGAGCTTTGTGGTCTCCAGTCCTGATTTCTTCTGCTGCAGCTGAGAACAGGCCGGACAAGTAGATGCCTCACCAGCTACCTTCTCACTCCTCCTTCAGAGCCCACCGTGCCACTCCCACCACCAGCTCTTTATTTTTCCAGTAAGCCATCAAAAGCCTTCAGCCTCTGGAAAATTTTAATCATCCAATGGAAAACATAAATTAATGTAAAATGTAGGGGAGGGGAGAGATAAATTAGGAGTTTAGGATTAACATACACACTACTATATATAAAATAGGTAAACAACAAGGACCTACTGTATAGCACAGGGAACTATACTAAATATCTTATAATAACCTATAGTGGAAAAATATATATATATATATATGAGTCACTTTGCTGTACACTTGAAACTAACACAACATTGTAAATAAACTGTACTTCAATTTTTAAAATAAATAAAGAAAAAATGTAAAATTTTACTTATAATCTTGACAGACTCTGAATTTCGCCCTTATATTTCCTTTCCAATTTTTCAAAATAAAACACCCCAGCCTTTAGACTGTGAAGCAATGTTTTTTTAATAAAGTGTTTTTTTTTTTCAATGTGGACCGTCTTTAAAGTCTTTATTGGCTCATTGTTACAGTATTGTTTGTTTTATGTTTGGGTTTTTTGGCCGGGAGCCATGCAGGATCTTAGCTCCCCAACCAGGGATCAAACCTGTATCCCCTGCATTGGAAGGCAAAGTCTCAATCACTGGACCACCAGGGAAGTCCCATGGTTTGTTGATAGAACAAATCACAGCCTTAACGAAAACTTAACAGAAAATTCCTTTTCCAGATATATATCCTGTAAGGACCACCTCTGCTTGGGTTAATCTGATCGCTCTGGGGCACAAACATCAGTGATCAGGGTTCTTTCTCTCCACAGAAATCCTAGCAGCCCTGAAGTGCAGCGGGCTCGGCCTTCTAGCACTTACGGCGCAGCACCGCCACCTAGTGCTCCTTCTGTGGAACTTGCTCTCTGCCAAAACCACTGCCCTTGGCCTTTCTGGGTTGGCGAACTATTTTTACGAACATAGCGACCAAGATATGGTCCTGAAACGACTTCTACATCATTACAGGAAATCCTCTGGTTCACAGAGCACAATCCAGCAAGCAAATAGGAACCATCTATCATAAAGGCGACGGAGACCACAAACAATTGAGCAGGATCCTCAGTCTTCATTATCTTTCACTTTATTTATTTTTAAAATATTTATTTGTTTATTTGGCTGCACCAGGTCTTAGTTGCAGCATGCAGGATCTTCGTTGCGGCATGCGGAATCTAGTATCCCGTGGGATAGAACCCACGACCCCTGCATTGGGAGCGTGGCATCTTAACCACTGGACCACCAGGGAAGTCCCTCTATCTTTCACTTTAAATAAATATCTCAGTTATTTAAATTGCACTTTTTTTCCCCAACTGCTGAGTAAAAGAAGGCAAAACTGGAATTGACAGCAGCAATTTGAATTGCACTATTTCACAGAAACCCTCAATGAGACAGAAAGAGGAATGCAAAAATGAAACAGAAAAATATAACATGTATGTGTTTACCGAAGTTAGTGTCTTGAGCCAAGGGAGCACTTGATTATCTCCGACTATAGTTAGGAAAGAGAGAAAATCAGATTTTTTTTCCCCAGGTTTACTTGGCAGTTAATGGAATCCTAACTTTGAACCTGAACGCCCTTGTTCCTGTGCTTTGTGTTTACTTGGGCTCATGTTCTTTTGATGTAAGGCAAAATAACATATTTTAAAAGTGAATACCCTCCCTCTTAAGGACTGATTGATTATTGAGGGATCAAGCCTGAAGGAGACTGGTCCCAAGTCCACAGCCAACCATCTTTGCTTTTACACGCCTTATCTTCTGGGTAGTATATGCATTCTATTCCACATAAAAGAAGTTTGTGCTTCTCTAAGGGGTGATTTCCCCCTGAGAAAGACTGTAAAGATAACTTACTTGATTAAGGTAAGAGCAACTTTGGTCATTTCAGACAGAAAGATAATAGAACTGCTTGAGTTAGTACCTTAAGGGGGACTCATTAATAAGAAGGATATCCAATGAGTCGTGTCTGGGTTTAAATAACAAAAACCACAGGTGTAAGCAACACTGCTGCAATCAGAAGGTCTCCCGTTTTCCCTGTGTGTATGACTCTGCAAATAATTGCCAACAATTATTTAATTACCCCCAGATGCCTTGTGTTGAAAGTCACCTTGGGTTTTCAGAAACTGGAAGATTATAAAGCCAGATCTGAATCCCACAAGAGGAGACAGTCTGAGAAACTCCTTTGCACAACCTGGGCTAATTCATTATTTCTGCATTTCGTGAAGGAACACAGAGTTCCCTGTGGGCCTGGGTAGCCTTGTTCAGAGTGAGATTTCCCAAGCTGCTCGCCCTTATTCCACCTGGAAAGGAGTAGGGCAGAAACACAAAGCATTGCCTGAACTATAAATGTCACTTAATGGTCAGGCAGCCAAGAAAAGGTGAAAAAAATTCAATTTTGGGGGGGCAGTGCAGAGGTTTCTCCTATAAGTGTGAACAGCTAATTCTAGGAAATTTTTCTGCAGTTAGGTGCCAACCCAGAGACCGAAAATGGCTACTAAAACAGGAGTGCCAAGAAAGGAAGGGTTTTGTTTTTATCGCAATCTTCCTCTCCCACTTTTCTCATTCACAAAATTAGCAGGTAGCTCTGACCTGTAGAAATTAACTAGCGTCAAAGCAGCCTCTAGGCAGGAAGACCCTGCTTCTTTTCACCGCCTCAAATCAGAACATTTGCTGCTGTTTCCTTCAGGAGAAAGGGGGAAGGACATTTAATGTCTCAAAGGAATTTCAAAGGTAATACCCTCTTTCTGAACATTTTACCTGACTTAATTAGAACCACCGTAGAAGCAGGGGAACTCTCTTTGATTAGAGAAATCACCAATTTCAGAATAAAAATTAGAAAACAGTCTCCATGTTATTACTTCTCAAATGCACCCAAATATGATCATCTTGGGGGCTCATCATTCCTTTTTCTCATTATTATTCTTTTTTTCAATAATGACAATATTGTCATTATTGAAAATGTTGACAAATATACATTTGCTTTCAGGTGGAACTCAACTATATCCATTATGAAGTTTTTAAATGCTTCATGAGCCTTTTTATTTTCCCTTTGATTTCCCTGGTGCCATAATGAAATGCCAGACTGCCTTTGTTGGGCAGCTTTGCTAGAAGAGGCTCTGATGAAAGACAAGAAGAGAGGGCTGAGAAGGGGAGGCCCTCAGGCACGTGGGCACATGGCCTAAAGCACATCCTACTTTTTATTCAAATGCTGTGGCCCATGTGCTTTTGCTGTCAGGTCTCCAGTCTTGCCATCTGGGTGCTTATTATCATTGGGAAGGAAAAGCAAATCCAGTGTCAAGCAGTTGAATCTTTATAAGAACAGTCTGGGGTCTCTTTTATATAATAAGCCAATGATCTTTGTTGCTAAGGATACCTTTTCACAACAAATATGTAAAGCAGAGAGACTGACAAAAGGATTTTACATCAGGCTGCCTGTTTCTTATTGTTTTTCTTACACCTAAGTGTGGTTGTTTTAAATGATATAATGCTTTTTAACACAACATTGTAAATCAAGTATACTCCAATAAAATTTAAAAATAATAATAAATGGTATAATGCTTTTAGATGGCATAACAAGCCCAGGTGGCACAGAAATAATTCCAGCAATCTAAGAAATCAGTCTTAATAAAAATCATATTTTGTGGCCTAACCTGCAAAACTGTAATTACTACAACTAGTTCTAGAATTTTTCTGAATTTGTACACTGTTAAAGGTGAAGTAGAAACTGGAACTGAATCAACCAGAATGACTGCCTGAAAAGCTAAAATTCACTAAATATCTACTAACTTTAGCTTCATTTCTGCTACCTATTATGGCCCGAGAGATAATGCCACACAAAATGAAAAGGAGGGGAGGAGAGAGAAAATAATTATTATGCTAATTCTCTTTATAGATATGTTAGTTTCTTGAACTACACCTGAAGAAACTCATCCTTGAAAAGCCTAAAATGTCAAAACAGAAGAGTAATAAGCTACAGATGGTCCAGAGCATGCTCCTGCTCTGAGAACATCTATGTGAAAGATAATGGGCATGAGAAAAATAAATGAAAAAACAAGTAACTCATGAATTTCATGTATTAGGTAGAAGATTCATCAAGAAACATGCTGACTGAACAGCATGTCACCGGTACAAAACAGAAAAAGCTATTCTTCAAGAGTTTTAGAGGAGGGTTCTTTAGAGAACATGGCATCTGATACCCTCTCTCTTTTTTTTTCAATTTTATTGAGATATATTTGACATACAGCACTGTATTAAGGGGTACAGCATAATGATTTGACTTACATATATTGTGAAATGATTACCACAGTAAGTTTAGTTAACATTCATCATTTCATATAGACACCAAAAAAAAGAAAAAGAAAAAATTGTTTTTTTTTTTTTTCTTGTGATGAGAACTCTTAGGATCTATTAACAACTTTCGAATGTACCATAACTATAGTCATCATGTTGCACATTACATCCCTGGTACTTATTTATCTTATAACTGAAAGTTTGTACCTTTTGACCACCTTTATCCAATTCCCCCTCCCTCCACCCCTACCCCCGTCTCTGGGAACCACACATCTGCAGATCCCCTCTTGTATAAATGGAAGCTGGGGTTCAGAAGATGAAGAGCCTTCCCTAAGAGGCCAGGTAGTTGAGCACAGCAGCCCTGAATCCATTCTCTTTCTATTTCACATCAATATCAATGCCCCACACAGCTCTCTCTCCCCAGTGGGCCACACACAGGGTTTTTGTGGGGTTTTTGTAGGCAGAAGGTACTTTTTATAAAAATTGAGCCAACATTTAAAAATTAGAAGATCTCATGCAAAACAGAGCACAGATTTCTGCTTCTATTAAAAATGAGATCTGAGAAGACATACAGATGGCCAACAGGCACATGAAAAGATGCTCAACATCACTAATCATCAGAGAAATGCAAATCAAACCACAAAGAGATATCATCTCACACCTGTTAGAAGATGACAAGAGATAAGTGCTGGGGACAATGTGGGGAAAAGAAAACCCTTATGCACTGTTGGTAGGAATGTAAATTAGAAAACAGTGTGGAGATTCCTTAAAAAATTAAAAATAGAACTACCATATGATCTAGCAAATCCACTTCCGGTATTTATCCAAAGGAAACAAAATCACTATCTCAAAAAAATATCTGCACCCCCAAGTTCATTACAATGTTATTTATAATAGGAAAGAAATAGAAGAAATTTGTATATTATTCAGCTATTTAAAACAAAAAAGAGGTAAATCCTGCCATTTGTGACAACATGGATGAAACTTAAGGGCATCATACTAAGTGAAATAAGTCAGACAGAGAAAGACAAACACTATATGATCTCAGGTGTATGTAGAATCTTAAAAAAAAGATACAGAGAACAGACATGGTGGTTGCCAGAGACAGGAGGTGGGCAGTGGGCAAAATGCATGAAGGAGGTCAAAAGATACATATTTCCAGTTATAAGACAAATACATTCTGGGGGTGTAATGTACAGCACGGTGACTATAATTAACAATATTGTATATTTGAAAGTTGCAGGTGGGAGGTTGAGTGAAATAAGAAGATCAAGAGGTAGAAACTTTTAGTTATAAAATAAATAAGTCATAGGGATGTTAGGTACAGAATAGAGAATATAGTCAATAATATTGTGATAACTTTGTGTGGTGACAGATGGTTACTGGACTTACCGTGATCAACTCATAATGTACACGAATGTCAAATCACGATATTACACAGCTGAAACGAATATAATGTGTGTCAACTATACTTCAATAAAAAAAAAAACAATTGCTAAGGGTGTAAAAATTAAAAGTTCTCATCACAAGAAAAAGATTTGTAACTATGTGAGGTGATTTATGTTAACTAAATTATTGTGGCAATCATTTCTCAATAAACACATAAATCAAATCCTTTTTAAAAATGAGAAGATCTGGGGGATTCCCTGGTGGTGCAGTGGTTAAGAATCCACCTGCCAATGCAGCAGACACACGTTCAAGCCCTGGTCCAGGAAGATCCCACGTGCCGCGGAGCAACTAAGCCCGTGAGCCACAACTACTGAGCCCGCATGCCACAACTACTGAAGCCCACATGCCTAGAGAAGCCACAGCAATGAGAAGCCCGCACACCGCAAGGAAGAGTAGCCCCTGCTCGCCGCAACTAGAGAAAGCCTGCGCGCAGCAACAAAGACCCAACGCAGCCAAAAATAAATAAATTTATTTTAAAAACTAATCTTTTAAAATAAAAAAAAAGAGAAGATCTGGTAGCAGTGAGCAGCAAGCTGACAGAGCTGTGACTACCAAGAACTAGAACTAAACTAAACTAACTAGAACTAAACTATAACTTAGTTTTAAAATTTTTTCAGCAATAAATAAATTATTTTAAAAACTAATCTTTTAAAATAAAAAAAAAGAGAAGATCTGGTAGCAGTGAGCAGCAAGCTGACAGAGCTGTGACTACCAAGAACTAGAACTAAACTAAACTAACTAGAACTAAACTATAACTTAGTTTTAAAATTTTTTCAGCAAAATCATTCCACCTGAAAGTATCCCACCTGATTGATGTGTTGAGGTGAAATCTATTCAAATTATGTTTAATCCCCCCCAAAATGAATCCTCTATGATTTGTTTTTAAGATGGAATGTTAGTAAATTGCATTTTCAACATGCGTATTGGGTAATATTATCATATCATAGGGTCCAAGGTTGAGTATGTTTTCTTTCTTCTAAAGCTTATTGACGAATTTTGTTTTTCATAAAGACCAGCGACTCATGGCTTCACTATGAGCTAGGCATGGTATCTGCAGTTGGTTCTATACTTACAGCTACTTAGAATAAAAGATAGAACAGAATTTTATTATTTATTATATACCATATGTATCACCAAAACTGGCTTTTAAGTTCTTGATGACACTGGTTCATATTCTTTCAAGTTGAGAAATAATCTTTACAACCATTTCTTTTCATTTCCACAGTTAGTTCATTTATAAATTCTTAAAGGTATGGAACCAGTTCAGTCCCTAAAAGTTTCCTGAGTTTCTTTCTAAATTGCTACTTTCAGCCAAACACAAGATGTTTCCTCTTTAACAAACCATCCTGATAAGCTCTCTGGGCAAATACAGGAAGCTTGACATTTAGTTCAATCTCTCTATATGAGGGATAATGCTCTAAGTTATGAAAATGTTCCCACTTAACACAGGATGAATTGTTCTATCTGATCCTTACTACCACTGTATTACTCACAATATTAAATCTCACTTTGAAAAATTGTGTTCATTAAATTAATAAATGAGAAAGTGAATCACTAAAAAATGTTAATCTAATGCATAATTTATGGTATAATAAATAAATTGAACACTCCCTGTACCTTGGGTACACGAATCTCAAACACAAAAATCAGCAAATCTTTCTTCTTTTAACTCAGGTTCATAGTTGAAGTAATAATAATGGGAATTCTGTGACTAGCTTTTGCCCAAAAGTGCTCACCCGAAAGAATACAGAAATTACTTTTCCCATTAAAAGTTCTATATATGATGATTTCTCTTCCTTCTTCCAGGCATCATTAAAAATAACGAACTTAAATTTTTATAAAATGACCCAGAAATCTAATTTGCCAAAGACAATGAAGACATATTCAACTTTGAAGGGGGAAACCTAATGAAAAGTTATTCATCTGTGTAATTAATAGGGCAACCAACTGTCAGACACAAGATGTGTCATTGGCTTCAGCTGTCAGTCCCACCTTGAAAAGAAGGCACAGGGCTCCTTGGCTTTGTCCTGATCCTCCATGACTTCTCGAGGGTGGCAGGGGGGTTCTTCCCAATTACTCTTACTGTTACTTTCCATTCTGTTCAAGACAACCCTTTCCCAAAGGGCCCAGAGGGTAACAAATAGGAAAGTCCAATATGAAATTCCTCAAGTTCTAAATACAAATGTGTTTATGGAATAGATAGAAAACCTATGGTGGGTTAACCAGTGAGAAGAAATGTTATGACAAGTAGAATTGTAAGATGGTCCCCAAGATTCCTGCTCCCCATCGTACACATCCCCCTTGAGTGTGGATGTGACTTGTGACTATGGTGGGATAGTTACTCCCATAATTATATTACATCACATGGCAGAAGGGATTTTGCAGTTGTAATTAAGTTCCCTCGTCAGTTGATGTTGAGTTAATCAAAGGCAGAATCTTCCTGGGTGGGCCTGACCTAATCAGATGGGCAGTTCCTTTGGGAAGAGATTCAGAGGATGAGAGAGATTCTTCTACTGATCTCACAGGAGCAAACTGCCATGCTGGGGAGAGGACCACGTGGCAGGGAAGGCAGGTTGCCTCTAGGATATGAGAAGGTTGCCCAGTTGGCCAACAGCAAGTAGCAAATTAATCAAACCCGGAGAGGGGGTCGTGGGAACCTTCGATGTACAGCCTTTAGGTCAGAAGCATAGGTGAAAACCTGGACTTGCCACTGGCATCTAAAAGGGTGTGGGGGAGGGAATTCCCCAGTGGTCCAGTGGTTAGGACTTTGCACTTTCACTGCCAAGGGCCTGGGTTCAATCCTTCGTGTGGGAAACAAGATCCCCCAAGCCATGTGGTGTGGCCAAAAAAAAAAGCGGGGAGGGGAGCAGTCTTGTAGGACTGAGCCCTTAACCTGTGGGGTCTGACTCTATTCCCAGGTAGATAGTGTCAGAATGAAGTTAAATTGTAGGAAACCCAGCTAGTGTCACATGGAGTTGCTTGGTAGGAAGAAACCCACACATCGGGTGTCAGAACTGTTGTGAGTTTGCTAGTAAAGTGAGAGTAAAAGAGGCACAGGAGGAAGAACTGAGTTTCCTAACTCAGCTCCTGACCCACAGAAAGTGTAAGATAATAAATTTGTGTTGTTTAAGCTGCTAAGTTTGTGGTAATTTGTTATGCAGCAATAGAAAACTAATACACTCTAATCCTTATAATAATCCATGTACTATTAATATTCCCACTTTACATACAAGAAAAATGAGGCACAGAAAGATTAATGACTTGCCCAAGGTTACACAAGTGGTAGTGGGATTTTAATTTCAGCTGTTTGGAATGAGAGCCTACCCACATCCCCCCGTATCACTCATCACCCTGATCAAAATCTCCGGGTCTTTATCTACCGAGACCCCCTCCAGTGGATGCCTCTAGGCTCAAATGCTACAAAACAAACTTCCAAAAAAAACAAACTCCCAAAAAGTTATAAATAAAATCAAAAGACACACCATAGAGTGGTAGGAGAAGGAAATACCTGTAATTCATATAACTTACCAATGATTAGTATCTAGAACATATTAAGAAATTCTACAAATCAAAAGCAAAAAAAAAACAAAAAAAGAGAGAGAGAGACAAATAACCCAATAGAAAAATGAACAGCGGGAATTCCCTGGTGGTCCAGTGGTTAGGACTCGGTGCTTTCACTGCTGTGACCCAGGTTCAATCCTTGGTCAGGGAACTAAGATCCCACAAGCTGCGGGGCATGACCCCCCAAAAAAAAAAAATCAAACAGGAGATATGAACAGGCAATTGGCAGAAAGGGAAAGTCAAATAGACAATGAACATATGACATGGTGCTGGGCCTTGCTACTACTCATGCAAATTTTAACAATGATAAAGACCTAAGTATTGGTAAGAATGTGAAACAAGGACTCTCATGTTCTACCTGAGGGAGTATAATTCCTACAACCACTTTGGAGAGTGATTTAGGAACATCTCGTAAAACTGAATATAAGAATGTCTTCTGGGCTTCCCTAGTGGCGCAGTGGTTGAGAGTCTGCCTGCCGATGCAGGGGACACAGATTCGTGCCCCGGTCCTGGAAGATCCCACGTGCCGTGGAGCGGCTGGGCCCGTGAGCCATGGCCGCTAAGCCTGCGCATCCAGAGCCTGTGCTCCACAACAGGAGAGGCCACAACAGTGAGAGGCCCACGTATCGCAAAAAAAAAAAAAAAAAAGTCTTCTGAACCAGAAATTCCACTTTAACGTATATAGAGAAACTCTAGCCTATGTGCCTAAGAAGAAATACGAAAGAACATTCACTTCAGTCTGATTTGTATTAAGAAAGAAAATTAAGTGTCCACCAACAGAACGGTCAGTAATTAAGCAGTAAAAACATAGTTTTTCCATCTCTAAATATGCTCTATCTCTCCATTTATTTAGGTCTTCTTCAGTTTTTTCAATAAAGTTTGCATTTGGTCCTGTAATCTAAGTTTAACTGATACCTGTCTTTTATGCCATGATATCTTTCTTTTAAATTTAAGTATAGCTGATTTACTATGTTGTGTTAATTTCTGCTATACAGCAAAGTGACTCAGTTATACATATATATACATTCTTTTTTATATTCTTTTCCATTATGGTTTATCCCAGGATACTGAATACAGTTCCCTGTGCTATACAGTTGCACAGTTGGACCTCGTCCACCCATTCTATATGTAATAGTTTGCATCTACTAACCCCAAACTCCAGTCCATCCTTCCCCTCCCCTTGGCAATCACAAGTCTGTTCTCTATATGCCAAGATACCTTTTTTCTTTTTCTTTTTTTTTTTTTTTTTTTGGAGTAAAATTGCTTTACAATGTTGTGTTACTTTCTACTGTACAATGAAGTGAATCAGCTACATGTATACCTATATCCCCTCTCTCTTGGATCTCCCACCCCACCCCCTCATCCCACCCATCTAGGTCATCACAGAGCACTGAGCTGAGCTCCCTGTGCTATAACAGCAGGTTCCCACTAGCTATTTTACACATGGTAGTGTATTTTTGTCAAACCTAATCTCCCAATTCATCCCACCCTCCCCTCCCCACCCTGTGTCCACATGTCCGTTCTCTATATCTACGTCTCTATTCCTGCCCTACAGATACGTTCAACTGTACTATCTTTCTAGATTCCACATATATGCATTAATGTATGATATTTGTTTTTCTCTTTCTGGCTTACTTCACTCTGTATGACAGACTCTAGGTCCATCCACATCTCTACAAATGACCCAGTTTCATTCCTTTTTATGGCTAATATTCCATTGTACATGGTATCTTAATTCTTAAATTTTAAATGTTGGTTTATCTCTTTATGAACTGAGTTACATGTCCAAGTAATTTCTTTCTACTACAAGTGTTTTACCAGGATTTTTGCATGTATAATAACATCTTCCTTTAATCTTCCCAAACCAACAGCAATCTGGCCAAGCATAAAATTCTCTAACTGCACACTTTTCTCTACAAGGAGTGTCAGCAATGATCTGTTTTCTTCTGGTACTCATAGAGGTCTAAGCCTATGTTTTGCTCCCTTTAAACAACCTGTTTTTATCTGCCTGTGCATATTGCTTCTCGATCCATGTTGAAAGGGTAAAATTGCTCTGAAGCACTGGCCGTGAAGAGGTGCTGTGGCTCTGTTAGGAGATCACACAGGTCCTGGAACCAAAGAGCAGAAGTCGTTCCTGTCCCTGCAATGTTAGGCTCTCCTGGACCACAGGAACACTTCTCCTAGGAAACCAAGCAACAGTTCCACTGAACCTAAAGCTTTGACTGCATTTGGGGCTTCTCTGCTAGTGGATCAGAAAGCAGAGTGGAGTTACTCTGCTGGTGGGGGTAATTGACCTTAGAGAGCATGAGGAAATAAGATTGCTGCTACATAATCAAGGCGGGGAAGAATATATCTGGAACTCAGGGATTCACCAGGCTCCCACTTGTTTCCATATACAACAACCATGCCTGGCAAGAACACAGAAGCTAAGGGCTCAGACCTCTCCAGGTAAAGGTCTGGATTTCCCACTAGGCAAACAACCTAGACCAGCAGAAAGATGAGCCACAGGTGAGGGGAATCTAGAATGGGTGGCAGGTGAGAAAAGTGGTGAATGTTGCAGTTTGGGGACTAACTACAGCAGAGGGAGCTACAGTATGAGTTCCAACCATCCCGTATGTCTATCTTTTAGAAATTTTGACTGGCCTGCCTAGAGCAAGCTTGAACCCATGACTGACAGGAGGTGGTGCACAGATATACCCCAGGCTCCTTGCCCTTCATCCCAGTTCCCCAGGCTGGAGTAACCACATTTATCAACTTAATTTTCTTCTGTTTCACAGCCCCACCCACTACCAGTATTTCCTGGAATTATTTTCCACATCCACCACTTACCTGTCCCGGTTCTTCTTCTGGAGAAATTCACACAAAGATACTTGAGCAGATTTACTATGAAGCTCATGAAGCATCAGCATCAGAACTCCCTACTTTCATGGATGATGTTGGGGTTTTTTTGGAGTAATGAATACTCCAACTTTGTATAACTTCACAAAACCTGGATCCACTCCTGATTATTTGATATTCCATATATACTATTCATTTGTTTGTTTATTATTATTTGTCTTCCTTCACCACAGTTTAAGCAGATTAGGCAGGAATTTTAGCTCATTTGTTCACTGTTGAATCCCTAGTACCTTTATCAGTGCCAAGCACATAGTAGATGCTAATAATTTTTGTGGAATAGATAAGCGATAAGCCCCAAATGAACCAAACCCTTTCCTGTTTCTCTCACTGTATCTGCTCTTTCCTCTAATTAGAATCCCTTCTGCTCCCCCAGCAGCTAGCTACTCACTCAAGACCCATCTCATATGTTCAAGAATTGCGTGGGTGGAAATGCAGACATGAATTTAGGGAAGGATTTGAATCTACCCCAAATGCCTAGTTCCCTCTCCAGGTATGATTTCCCCTATGTGTCTATTTTAACTTTTCATTTAAAATTTTTCAAACAGACAGAAAATAGAAACAGCACAATAACCATATATCCACCATTTAAATACAGCTGTTAATCTTTTGCCATATCACTTCACCAGTATATATTTTTATTTAAATGTATATATTTAAATATAGAATTAATGTAAAACAACTTACTACATCTCATGATCTGTGGATCCGCCGGGTGTTTCCTCCTGTGGTCTCACCTGAGCTCACTCCTGAAGAACTCACTCACCTAGAAGGTTGGCCAGGCTCCCAAAGGTTCAAGGTGGACTCGTTCCCAGGTGCAGTGGTTGGTGCTGGCTCTTGGCTGAGCCCCTCAGTTCTCCTCCAGGACGGTCTCAGGGTTAGTATCAGTACGAGAAAGGGGAAAGCTGCAAGGCTCACAGAACATCACATCTGCCATAGTCCTTTTTTTTTTTTTTTTGCTGTATGCGGGCCTCTCACTGCTGTGGCCTCTCCCGTTGCGGAGCACAAGCTCCGGACGCGCAGGCTCAGTGGCCATGGCTCACGGGCCCAGCCGCTCCGCGGCACGCGGGATCCTCCTGGACCGGGCCACGAACCCGTGCCCCCTGCATCGGCAGGTGGACTCTCAACCACTGCGCCACCAGGGAAGCCCTGCCATAGTCCTTTCTTAATCCATTTTATTGAGGTACAATTTATGTATTGTAAAATCCACTCATTATAAGTGGACGTTTCAATGATTTTTAGTAAATGTACAGAGTTGCACAAACCATCACTTTTTAGAACACTTTTTCTAAAAGTGTTTTTTTTTTTAGAACACAAACCATCACTTTTTAGAACACTTTTTCCACCCCCAAAAGCTCCCTTATGACCGTATGCAGTAAATCTTCATTTCTATCCTCGGCCAATGACAACGACTAATCTACCCAACGTCTCTCTAGATTTGCCTTTTCTGGACATTTCATATCAATAGAATCATACAATATGTGGTCTTATGCATCTAGATAAGGTTTTTGATGTTCACCCATGTTATAACATGTATCAGTAGTTTGTTTCTTTTATGGCTGAGTAATATTCCATTGTATGGATAGATCACATTTTGTTTATCCACTTATCAGCTGATGGACATTTAGATTGTTTCCAGTTTTTGGCTTTTGTTAATAATGCTTCTATGAACATTGACATACAAGTCCTTGTGTGGATATATATTTTCTCTCGGGTAGAAGACACCCAGGAGAGGAATTGCTGGATCACAGAGCAAATTTACATTTAACTTGTTAACTGTTTCCAAAGTGGCTGCACTTTACATGCCTAAAAATAATCACTGTTGATCTAGTTTTGGTACCTTCTCCCATCTCTTTTAATTATTTATTTACTTATTTTGGCCATGCTGCACAGCTTGCTGGATCTTAGTTCCCTGACCAGGGATTGAACCAAGGGCCTCAGCAGTGAAAGTGCGGAGTCCTAACCACTGGACCTCCAGGGAATTCCCTCTCCCATCTCTTTTAATCTAGAACTGACTCTATCTCCCCAATTATTTTCATTGTACAATCTCCCACATTCTGTTTTTAACTTTGTTTCTTCATGATGTTTTTTAATTTCTCTATCCTTTCTATTTCTAGGAACTGGAAGTAAGACCTACAGACTTGCTTACATTCAAGTTAACATATTTGGCAAGTGGTAATATGTACATCATATTGCATCTCATCAGGAAGCACATAATGCCTGATTGTCCTACTATTACTGATTGTAAAATTGATCACTGGGTTGTGGTGGTGAAAGCCAGATCTCTCCATTTTAGGTATTTTGGCCCTTGGAAGTTAGCAAGTAATCCGTAGGGTAATTACATGCCTATTGCCAAAAAAATTAAGTGGGAGAGGGTGTTTTAGATAACTTACAAATATTAAGACACAAGCTGACAATTTTTAATGAACAATATGTATACTTAGCATCTGGAATTAATTAAGCAATATAGTCAAGTATTCATTTGGCCATGAGTTTGCTGGGAACGAAAATAAGAAAGCAAAGATATTTAGTATGAAGTCTCACTTCTGAATAGAATAAGGCACATGAATTCTTCCATAAAGGTGAACTAGACTCCAGCAGG
>NW_006786634.1:390208-418380 GCF_000442215.2 Lipotes vexillifer
AATGTCTCAAAGGGATCCTTATATAAATACACTGAATAATATAATGGATAATTATTCATATACTGTAAAAGCCCAGACATTTGTATACCTTGACTGAAGAACCAGCCTTCTGTATCTGAAAAGGAAGTTTTCCTCCATTGGGACTTCCCCAGTGGTCCAGTGGTCAGGACTCCGTGCTTTCACTGCCGAGGGTACAGGTTCGATCCCTGGTTGGGGAATTAAGATCTCACAAGCCATGGGGAGAGGCCAAAAAAAAAAGTCTTCCCCCCTCAAACAACCAATTTTGTGAAACAGACCCTAAACAGTGAGAAAAGAAAGGGACACCTGTCATTTCTGCAAGAGCAATTAAAGCAGCCCTAGAAATTAGTAAAATGACAGATTAGCCTAACAGCATTGTTTTGTTACTCCTATAAAGATATTTTTAAAGGAACTGTGATTACACACACACACTCACACAAACACACACACACACACACACACACACACACACGCAGATTCAAGAACATTATCCTCTGGTTACCTAATACAGTCCAATAACTTGGAGACCCTGGAAGAACAGATAAACACAATTCCCACAAATCTTTTTTCATATTCTTCCTTTCTCTTTCTCTTATCAGACGTCACAAGCAAATTCTGGCAAGGGCTGGATTGCAATCAATTCGTAGTGACAAATAACTAAAATGCCAGTCTTCTGTGTTGTTGAATGGAGGAAAATACATATGCTTTAGATCCCAGACATGCAGATGGCACAGTTGAAAGTGTTGGGAAAATTTAGGAACCTGATCCACATTCTTGCCAGAGACAGAGCAGCCTACATTCCTAGAGAAGCTACCAGAAACCATGTATTTTTTTCTCAAAATACAGCTTTGGATTGTAAAGAAAAAAATGTTGCTTGCCATTCCAGTTCTACAGGGATCAAGCCATTAGTCACTGCAGTCAGCCACTGACAGTGCATCCTGAGGGGAATTCAGGATGGAGAAAAACAGAAAGCATTCTGTGCTTTGAATATACCAGTCCCTAGATAAGATACTTATCTAAGGAAAAATTTCAATGACCCCAGATTCTTGCATCTTCCCATACTTAGAAAAACACTAAAATCATTAATTTGAGATGTCTGTTCTTTGGGATTAGCAGTAATCTTTTTATGCTTGACTATATGTTTTTCCCAGCAAAAAAATTCATCTGTAACCTGGCTCCTCCCTCACCTCTTCAGAGAAGTTCCTCAGAGCTTACTTGAGAGCCTGTGTCCTGAGAGCTATAGTCCTCAGTAAGGTCCCTGAATAAAACTTAATTCACAACTTTTGCATCATGTGTTCTTATTTCAGTCAACAGGATCTACTCATAAACTCAAAAAAAAGGTGCTTTGTTGATAAATCTGCATCATGGAAGAAATTGCTTTGTCTTTGTATTTTTAAATTTTATTTCTTTATTACTTATTTTACTTTTGGCTGCGTTGGGTGCTGCAAGCAGGCTTGTCTCTAGTTGCAAGCAGGCTTTTCTCTAGTTGCGGGAAAGCGGGGGCTACTCTTGGTTGTGGTGCACAGGCTTTTCATTGCCACAGCTTCTCTTGTTGTGGAGCACGGGCTCTAGATTGCAGGTTCAGTAGTTGTGGCACCCGGGCTCAGTAGTTGTGGCTTGCGGTCTCTTGCGCACAGGCTCAGTAGTTGTGGCGCACGGGTTTAGTTGCTCCGGGGCATGTGGGATCTTCCTGGACCAGGGCTCAAACCCGTGTCCCCTACATTGGCAGGCGATTCTTAACCACTGCACCACCAGAGAAGCCCAGCTTTGTCTTTTAATTTTAAAATGTTTAATGTCTTTAGGGTTTCCCTGGTGGCGCAGTGGTTGAGAGTCCACCTGCAGATTCAGGGGACACGGGTTCGTGCCCCGGTCTGGGAGGATCCCACATGTCGCGGAGCGGCTGGGCCCGTGAGCCATGGCCGCTGAGCCTGCGCGTCCGGAGCCTGTGCTCCACAACGGGAGAGGTCCGCGTACCGCAAAAAAAAAAATAAAAATAAAAATAAAAATAAAATGTTTAATGTCTTTGGACTACAGAAAACTATTTGAATTCCAACTCTTGTATCTAATAATTAAGTAGCCCTGGACAAGTTACTAATGTCTCAAAGTTTCTCTTTCCACATCAGGAACAAGACCTATCAGAGTTGTTTTGAGGAAAGAAAATAATGTAAATAAAAGTACTGAGAACAGTGTAGGTACTTCATAGACATGGTAGCTACTACTACGACTGAACGTGCTCAAGGTTCAGCTGCCCCTCTGTGCAGCCCTCCTCCACCTCCCCCCAGCTCCTTTCCCAGGCTCACTGACGAGCATGCGCAGTGGGAAGGAACACAGAAGAAAAGACAGTGGCTCTTTTTTAATAGCTAAGCAAGCCGTTAACATAAATTCTCTTAAAAGCAGGTCTGGAGAATGGTAGAGTGCAGCTTCCGATCGCTTTCCCCATACATAGCTGCCCGTTTCACCTGCAAATCCAAGGGTAGATGGAACTACTGCGGCGCCAGGAAAGGCCAGTTGGAAACGCCTGCATTCCAGGTGCCAGAGCAACCTGCAAAACAGCACGAGATCCATCACTTTCAGCTGCCCCTGGCCGGCTCCTGACCTTCGCCTTTTAGCCTGGGGCTCGGGCAGGAACTCCTACAGTAGGAAGTGAAGCAGGAAGGGTGAGCTCAAGCACGTAGCCCCACCCGCTAGGAAAACCTGCCTCAGTGGGATCCGAGGCTCACGCTCAAACTGGTCGTGCCCAGGAATGGGTGGGGCCCGGCTGTACCTTATTCTCCAACACCAGCCAGGGTGGTGAGGAAGCGGAGGTTTCCAGTCTGAGAGAGGCGGTGGAAGTCTAGGTAGGTGGAGAAGAGATTTATCCAAGTGGTCCCTCTGACCATTAAATCATTTCTGATGGCCTCACAGACCCCGGGTTCTCAGTATATCTGTGTCCTAATGGGTTTATCACAATGATTTGGTAGCGAAACGTGTTAAGTCTTTGGGAACGGAAATAATTATTACAGTTCTCCCCGAGGTTGAGTCTTGTTTTATAAACACAAAAACTGTGGTAAAGGTCTCCATTCCTCAAGGAGAGTACCAATGGCATTTGGGGAGGGATGATATTTGGTTGTGCTGGAATCCATACTTGACAGAGCATTTAGCATCCCTCATCCCAAGACACTAAATGCCTGTTGTACCTCCCATGTATTGTGACAACCTTAAAGGGCCGCTGTACGGTTCCAAATGTCTCTTGGAGGGAACCCCACACCTGACTTGAGTCGTTGGCTGATGGTCAGATGGTCTTGCTGATAACAGTTAATCAACAGTTATCATTCCTTCTTTTAACCCATTAGTTTGTGATAAACAAGTCAAATGCTTCCATGATATTTGTCTACTTGTCAGAGAGAATAAATTCCATTTATATAATAGTTTTACATATTTAGATAAGGTAAGGCACTTAGTGTAGTGCTTAGTAAATTATGAGTACTCAACAAATAGCTACAATTTTCAGCTTTTTTATTATTAAACATTAGTTAAAAGGAAAATCAAAAGAAGCAATATTTTATACCATTTTGAACCTTAATTTCACCTGAGAGGAATTATCTTTTCCGGTTCCTACATTAGCACTCTGTTCTCCCCAAGACTCAATTTCCTTACCTGTGAGGCTGATAGTATTGACACTGTGGAGTTGTTATGAGGGTTAAATGAGACCGTGTTTGTGAAGTATTGGTGAGTGATAGCGACTAAACAGATTTTTTTTTTTTTTTGGTTATTTTAACAGATTAAGGAGAAAAAATTGGGGGGGGGAGGCAGAGGAGGGACACCTCAGGTAGCTTCCAAAATCTCTATGTAATCTAATTCCAAACATTAACGGGCACACTAATCACCTGGGAATCTTGTTAAGATTTGGTTATTTCAGATTAAGGAGAAAAAATTGGGGGGGGGAGGCAGAGGAGGGACACCTCAGGTAGCTTCCAAAATCTCTATGTAATCTAATTCCAAACATTAACGGGCACACTAATCACCTGGGAATCTTGTTAAGATGCAGATTCTTTTTTTTTTTTCACATTCCAATTTTTTTTTTTTTTCGGTACGCGGGCCTCTCACTGTCGTGGCCTCTCCCGTTGCGGAGCACAGGCTCCGGACGCGCAGGCTTAGCAGCCATGGCTCACGGGCCCAGCCGCCCCACGGCATGTGGGATCTTCCCGGACCGGGGCACGGACACGTGTCCCCTGCATCGGCAGGCGGACTCTCAACCACTGCGCCACCAGGGAAGCCCCCAATTTTTTAAATTACTAGATTCAAGACATAAAATTTCCTTAATAGAGTCAGAAAAATAACAGGAAAAAGAACTTCAAGATTCTTTTAGCTCTTCTAGTTCCTTTGCCTTTCCCTGTGAAGTTTAGAATAAACTTATCTACCAAAGAAAAAGTCTTGCTGGAATTTTGATAGGAACTGTATTAATTTGGAAGAATTGACATCCTTGTTGAGTCTTTCAGCCCATGAGAATGGTACATCTCTTACTTATTTAGATCTTTGATTTCTTTCATCGGGATTTTCATCATATTAGTCCCATTCCTGTTTTATTAAATTTATATACAATTTTTTTGAGCAATTGTAAATTGTGTTGTTTTAATTTCAGCTTCTACATGATCATTGTTAGTATATTTGGGTTTTTATGTTAATCTTATATTCTGTGACCTTGCTGAATTCACTTATTAGTCTTAGGAATTATTTTTTGGATTTACATAAGCTTTTCTATGTAAAGAATCATGTCATGTAAATAAGGATAGTTTACTTCTTCCTTTTTTTTAATTTTTAAATTTTATTTTTTTACATAGCAGGTTTTTATTAGTCATCCATTTTATAAACATCAGTGTATACATGTCAATCCCAATCGTCCAATTCATCCCAGCACCACCCCCACCACTTTCCCCCCTTGGTGTCTATACATTTGTTCTCTACATCTGTCTCTTTATTTCTGCCCTGAAAACCGGTTCATCTGTACCATTTTTCTAGGTTCCACATATATGCGTTAATATACGATATTGTTTTTCTCTTTCTGACTTACCTCACTCTGTATGACAGCCTCTAGGTCCATCCACATCTCTACAAATGACCTAATTTCGTTCCTTTTTATGGCTGAATAATATTCCATTGTATATATATACCACATCTTCTTTATCCATTTGTCTGTTGGTGGGCATTTAGGTTGCTTCCATGATCTGGCTATTGTAAATAGTGCTGCAGTAAACATTGCGGTGCATGTGTCTTTTTGAATTATGGTTTTCTCTGGGTATATGCCCAGTAGTGGGATTGCTGGGTCATATGGTAATTCTATTTTTAGTTTTTTAAGGAACCTCCATACTGTTCTCCATAGTGGTTGTATCAATTACATTCCCACCAACAGTGCAAGAGGGTTCCCTTTTCTCCACACCCTCTCCAGCATTTGTTGTTTGTAGATTTTCTGATGATGCCCATTCTAACTGGTATGAGGTGATACTCATTGTAGTTTTGATTTGCATTTCTCTAATAATTAGTGACGTTGAGCAGCTTTTCATGTGCTTCTTAGCCATTTGTATGTCTTCTTTGGAGAAATGTCTATTTAAGTCTTCTGCCCATTTTTTGATTGGGTTGTTTGTTTTTTTAATATTGAGCTGCATGAGCTGTTTATATATTTTGGAGATTAATCCTTTGTCCTTTGATTCGTTTGCAAATATTTTCTCCCATTCTGAGGGTTGTCTTTTCGTCTTGTTTGTAGTTTCCTTTGCTTTGCAAAAGCTTTTGAGTTTCATTAGGTCCCATTTGTTTATTTTTGTTTTTATTTCCATTACTCTAGGAGGTGGATCAAAAAAGATCTTGCTGTGATTTATGTCAAAGAGTGTTCTTCCTATGTTTTCCTCTAAGAGTTTTATAGTGTCCAGTCTTACATTTAGGTCTCTAATCCATTTTGAGTTTATTTTTGTGTATGGTGTTAGGGAGTGTTCTAATTTCATTCTTTTACATGTAGCTGTCCAGTTTTCCCAGCACCACTTATTGAAGAGACTGTCTTTTCTCCATTGTATATCCTTGCCTCCTTTGTCATAGTTGACCATAGGTGCATGGGTTTATCTCTGGGCTTTCTATCCTGTTCCATTTATCTATATTTCTGTTTTTATGCCAGTACCATATTGTCTTGATTACTGTAGCTTTGTAGTATAGTCTGAAGTCAGGGAGTCTGATTCCTCCAGATCTGTTTTTTTCCCTCAAGACTGCTTTGGCTATTCAGGGTCTTTTGTGTCTCCATACAAATTTTAAGATTTTTTGTTCTAGTTCTGTAAAAATGCCATTGGTAATTTGATAGGGATTGCATGGAATCTGTAGATCGCTTTGGGGGGCATAATCATTTTCACAATATTGATTCTTCCAATCCAAGAACATGGTATATCTCTCCACCTGTTTGTTTTGTCTTTAATTTCTTTCATTAGTGTCATAGTTTTCTGCATACAGGTCTTTTATCTTCCTAGGTAGGATTATTCCTAGGTATTTTATTCTTTTTGTTGCAGTGGTAAATGGGAGTGTTTCCTTAATTTCTCTTTCAGATTTTTCATCATTAGTGTATAGGAATGCAAGAGATTTTTGTGCATTAATTTTGTATCCTGCAACTTTACCAAATTCATAAAATGCAGATTCTGATTCAACAGGTGAGGGAGGGGGGGGGGCCCTGAGATTCTGCATCTGACAAGCTCCCAGGAGGAGATTTGTGAGCCAGGACCGATCTGGGTTTGCATGTGATTCAATCAATAATTGTGTGATAAATTAACTCTGAGATTCAGTTCCATATCTGTGAAACGTTCACAATAATACACACCTTACATAAGCATGATAATTGCACAATATAACATATCTGCAAAGCAATTGTCATTATTTCACAAGTTTAGGATTTATTTTAATGCCCTGGCTGCTCTGAGCCAAGAAAAAGTAAGCATAATTATATCGCTCTTGCACTTGGCAGGCAGAGTACATGTTTAGAGTCAGACAGACCTTGGTTCAGGTCCCACTTTCCTGCTTTTCACCCATCTTGCCTGACGCAATTTACTCTGTTCCTCCAAACTTTAGTTTCTTTATCTGTAAAATAAAACTGGTAACTACCCTGTGTTCACCATATACGGATTAAATGAGCTATAGCTCATGTAAAAGACTTAGCACATATATTTAGCAGAGCATGCATTCTATGCTTAATAACTGATAATTATTATTACACCAGGTAATCTAGGCTGTTTCCAGGCTGTCTAAAATGTTACTATATGAAATGGAATCCTCTGCCAGAAACACTTTGGGTAGAAAATTTACTCATGGGATTAGAAAGATGCCTACTTCTTCTTAGCATTTTTTTCATCATCTTAGTATTTGTGTTGAGAATTGTCAGACACACTTTCGAAAAGCAGCAATACTGAGGGGCCAAATATACTTAAAAAGGAAAATGATCACTTTTAATTTGATCTACAATATCTACCTCAGGAATTCCCTGGCGGTCCAGCGGTTAGAGCTTGGTGATTTCACTGTCAAGGGCCCGGGGTTCAATCCCTAGTCGGGGAACTGAGATCCCACAAGCCCTGCAGCACAGCCAAAAATATAAAATAAAATATCTACCGCAAACTGAAATAAGTAACAAATGGCTTAAGTGGATTAAAGTGCCAATTTTTTATTTTTTCAGAAACCTAGCCCTTTAAATCTACATGAAAATATACAGTGTTGTTAGCTCGTGACAATAAATCCACTTGGCCAGATGGTTTCCATTTGGTTCAAGCAAGTATTCTGAGTAACGGGCCGTAGGAAAGTGTTCTCTCCACCCCACGCTTCCTGTGGTTGAGGCTTAGAGGGGGCCAGTGCCCAAATTTCCTAAAGTTAGTAGGCAAGCTAATGAGGGCCTCAGAGGTCATCACATTTGTTCCAGATCTGAAGTTCTAAACCTATAGCATTTAAGAGGCATGTGTATGTTCAAGCAGGACTAACCGGAAACATTGACTAGGAGAAATCACATGTTCTTGATGTTAACTAAGGCCCTCCTGGGCACGCCAAACACCACGGCTGCCACTTACTTTTCCAGATGAGTGAACAAGGAAAAATCAAAAACTTTGGCGCTGGGATTTTGTTTGGCTTGGCTTGGTTTGGTGTTCTAAAATTTTTCCTTTGTAAACACATCTTATTAAAGCCTCACAGGGAGTTTAGAGGTTGAGATTTTTGCCTTGCTTCCCCTCCTATCACATTACAAAAGAGGAAGTTAGTCATCAGGCAATGAATTCCCAGTCACCTTCAGAATCAGAAAAAAACCTCATCGGCCCAGGGAGCTTGAAGGGAGGTGATTCCACAGTTGCTGAATTACTATTACCACTGGGATCAGAGTCTCCCCTGCACTGGTGGGCAACCCTTGTAAAAATGCATAAGGGCAAGAACACAGTAAAAAGTCAGACAGAAGCAGATGGTTATGTGACTGCTGGAATGGAATTCGATGAGGATGAGAATCTAGTAAAAGAGCTGGGTCATCCGCAAACAGAAAGCTAAAGTGGATATCTAAGGAGGAATTACGTACCGTAAGGGTCCAAGTGGTTCGAGATAGCTATCAAAGAAAGGGTCAAAGAAATTCCAGAATTGGTACAGAATTCCCATGTAAGTGGCTATTCTAATCAAAATGGACAAGAAAACATTCCCAGGGAAATTTGATTGGAATCACAAGACCTGAGTGAACTAATGTTACTAGGTAGTTTTTTGGTGAAGAGTCCCATCAAAAGCCATCCTATAATAGGGAGAAAATGCAAGTGTTCAAGGCATCTTCAACTGACTTCTAAGATACAGAATATTGGGACTTCCTGGCAGTCCACTGGTTAAGACTCTGTGCTCTCACTGCAGGGGGCACAGGTTCCATCCCTGGTCAGGGAACTAAAAACCCACATGCCTCGCGGTGTGGCCAAAAATAAAAAAAGAAATAAAGAAAAAGAAATACAGACTATCCCTTCATGCAAGTTGAAATATAGCAGGAAACAGCATTCCTTGTGTTATGTGTGGGCTCTGGACTTATCATGAATTTGATTATCAGAAGATACCTGGAAGGTTGTCTTTTGTGAAGTAGGTTAGAACTACTGCAATTTTTCATCACAATCAGCAGAAGGGTGCTATGCAATGGGCCATGCAAAGAATTTTGATTTGGGGACTTCCCTGGCGATCCAGTGGTTAAGACGCCAAACTTCCACTGCAGGGGGCAAGTGTTCAATCCCTGGTCGGGCAACTAATATCCCACATGCCTCGCGGCACAGCCAAAAAAACAAAAAAGAATTTTGATTTTACTCTACGTATAATGAAACTCATTGGAAGACTTTTTATTTATTAAGGACTCCTTGGTTGTTTTCTAGTATAAACCAGTCCTGCAGCTACATTACTCCCTTCCATTCACTAAATATTTTATGAAAGTCCAATACACACCAGTCACTGTTCTAGGCTCTGGATATAAACTATTGAACAAGATAGGCAAAATCACATCCACTGCCAGCCTGGATGATATCTTTGGACAATTTTTTTTTAAGACAACCCTTCTGGTGGGTAAGTAAAGGCAGATTTTAGCCCATTCACTTACCTCAACTAGGCATCCTTATACAGTGCACAACCTGTGCAAATGTTCATGGTGACCCTGGACAAGTGACTTGACTTCAATGACCTTATTTCTTAGGGGGGCAGACAGACAATAACCAAGCAAACCCAGAATAATTATAGAGGATTGTGTGATGGAGAAAAACTAAAGAGAGAAAGACTTCTACAGATCAGATGATCAGGAAAGTTCCTCTGAAGAGATGGCAATTAGGCTGAGGCATGAAGTATGTGAAGGAGCCAAATGCGGTAAGAACGTTGCAGTAAAAGAGAATAGCGCGTGTGATGGCCTTCAGGTGTGTTAAAGTTGAAGCGGCGCTATAACATCAGAGGGTAAGAACTTAACCTCAAGACAGATGACCCTGGGTTTGATTATGTTACTCAGTTATTTAACCTCTCTGAGTCTTGGCTTCCTCACATAAAATGGAGATTAAAAACACCTACCTTATAAGGTTGTCTGAGGATTAAATGAGATAATGTGTGCATTTAGTAGGAGGTTGATAAATCATAAGCATCGTGCACACACACACACACATACACACACACACACACACCCATAAGCCTAAAAAAGAAACTGAGAAGGAATTTCTAAAGAGGAAAAAGAAGAGTCTGGTGTCACTGAAGCCAGGAGGAGAGAGTTAAAAGATGAAGGTGGTCAGCGGTGTGAAATGGGTTTTTTTAAATAAGTGCTTTAACTTTTATTGTCCTTGTATCCTTATGAAAGATGACAGACATTTTGATATTAAGTGGGCACATGATGCACAGAATTTACTGTAAACCAGAGAGTGGAAACCAGTGCTGAATTCTATATTTTGACATCTAGCCCAGTAACTAACATGTGACCCTCTGACCTTCATGAATGAAATGTCATTAGAAATATCAGATCACCCCTTTGAGACATGTAATTAGTAGAGAAAATGATCTCAGGTTGTTCCGGAAAGGAAATCACAGCGTGAGGATCTAGTTGTTCTGCCATCATTACATGAGAGTATGTAAGAGGGCTCAGAAAAGCAACCACTGAATCTGGCCATGGTCATTTTAGCAGAGTAGCTTCACTCTGACTGTCTGAGGAATTATTCTCATACGTGGAAATGCAGAAAGATAACATACCTGCCCTGTTAAGAAGGTCGGCTCAGACCAGGAGCAGAGACCCAAGACAGTAACTGAAGTGGAGAATAGGATCAAGTTTGCATCTTTGTTTAAAGATGCGAATCACTTACACATGATTATATGCTGAGGAGAAGCTGAAAATACAGAAGACGATGATAGTTGATGTATAGGTAGGAGGTAAGAGGTCATAGGACCCAGAACACGAGTGGAGGGTGCACACCTTTTGTTGTGAAATGAGAAGGAAATATGAATGAGTATAAATATCCTAACCTTTTACAGATGGGAGTAGAGAGTTTAAATTTCTCAGGGTGTACTACATTTGCCTGGGAAGTTAGATCTGAGACTGAGGGACAAGGAATTAAAGGGTAGGTTGACAGGATTGACATATGGAACTACAAAAGTGGGTGATTGATTTGATATCATCCTGTAACAATTTTTGGATACTATCCGGTTTGGGGGGGGTGAGGGGTTTTGTTTGTTTGTTTGTTTGTTTTGGTCATACCGCACCACTTGCAGGATCTCAGTTCCCCGACCAGGGATTGAACCCAGGCCACAGCAGTGAAAGCTTAGAATCCTAACCACTTGGCCACCAGGGAACTCCAAGGATGCTATAGTTTTTAATCCACAAATTTCTTTATAGAGGGAATAAAATGACCCAAATATTGGGTTGGCCAAAAAGTTCGTTTGTTTCCTCACGATGTTATGGAAAACCCCGAACGAACTTTTTGGCCAACCCAATATAAAGGAACAGGAGATATTCTGAGCAATTTTTTAAAATTTATTTATTTATTTATTTGGTTGCACTAGGTCTTAGTTGTGGCAGGCAGGCTCCTTAGTTGTGGCTCCAGGGCTCCTTAGCTGCAGCACGTGGGCTCATTAGTTGCGGCACGCAAGCTCCTTAGTTGCATCATGCATGTGGAATCTAGTTCCCTGTCCAGGGATAGAACCCAGGCCCCCTGTGCCACCAGGGAAGTCCCCTGAGCAACTTTTGAAGCTAGCTCTTTGGACGGTAAAATTTCAGTCTGAAGTTTTGCTGGGGAAAAAAAAAAGTGGGATTAAACCTAGGGAGCAGACATATGCAGTCCCAAACCAGAGGCATGGCTCTTGTGCTTCCAGGGTTCAAACATTTGCAAAATGACAGAGAACCTCCCTCCGGTCTATTATCGTTTTATTATATTTGTTTCCTGACAGCCTTTGTTGCAGACACTCTCTCTGCCCATGAATTCCCATGGCAGGGAATTCATAAGCCAAGGCCATTCCCAGAAGCTTTTGTCTCAATAACTTTTCTGAATCATACAACTGGTTCTCCAATATTACTAATCAGTCATTTAAAAATCCTTTAGAGACAGAAGAGGCTGCTGGGGCTCATGGCAGAGTGACCTTGATTTCTCTCAGCTCAACAAATGCCGGAACAGAAACAGCACACACACCGAGCAGATTTACAACTCTACTGGGAAACTCGTGAGACAGGCCTAACTATGGAGATGGGGTCATTTTCAAGGTCACTGTTTCAAAACGAAAAAATGCACTGAAGTAAACAGATTCCAAGTTTTAGCTAGTGTTATTGGCCCTCTTGCTCCAGTGGGCTGAGCATGCTATAAATTATTCACGTGTGTTAAGTTATTCATCATGGCCATAATGAAATTCTGGCTACTGTGCCTTGTCCAACTCATGCTCCATTTATGCTAATAAGAGAGCACTCCCACCCTGGATAGGGTCCCTTGTCCCTGGAGAGATTTTTCTGTATATAATAAAAACCCATCTAGAAAGCTGGGTCCCTGGGTCTTCAGCCTCGCGGAGCCTGTTGACAACACTATCCGTTTCTACCACAGGGTGGCACCCGCGAACCTCGAAAGGCGCTGCGCGGCTGTGCTGGGAATCCCACACTCCGCGAGCCTGAACCAGGGGTGCCAGAGAGCAGCCCACGCGTTTCACCAAGGAGAAAACTGCCACCCAAAGAAGGTAAGGGACCTGACCCAAACCACAGCGATATTGTGCCAAAGGCAGGATAAAAGTCCTTGTGTCAACACTGTCAATCCCAAATTCATTCCACCAAAGGGCAGTGGTTTTCAAACCAAAACAACCTCTCTCCTCTGGATGTTTCTTTTTCTAATCCCCTCCGAGGACACCCAGCCACGAACCCCTGCCTCCATAGCACAGAACACACCTGAGTCCTCCAGGTGCTGTCCTAAGAGTATTACACGTACTAACTCATCATAACCTTCACAGCGGTCCTATAGGGCAGAAGAGAGTATTTAGAATCCCCATCTTAAAATAAACAAATTAAATTAAATTAAATTAAATCCCCATTTTACAGATGAGAAGCCTGAGGCACAGAGATCTCAGAGTGGGGAAATGGCAGAGCTGCAGTTTGAGCCTCAAGCCTGTGTTATCCCCATGGCTTAATACACCCAGCAGTGGCCTCCAGTGAATGTGCCTGCAGCTTCTCTTAGAAAACCCAAGCTCCCAGGCATCCAGTCCCTCCATTTCCATCCCTTCTACCTCATCATTATCTGCATCTCCCCCCAGCCTTGAATCCTTCTCTTTCTACCGGTATTTCTGATCCCGGTGTCTCTCAGTGTCCCAGAGGACAATTATTCTCCCCTCATCCCTCTATGGAAACTGCCCCACTGAAGCTCCTGATAAGCCTGGTTTGTCAGGCCCAGTGGGTGCCCCGTTCCTCTCCCTTCTTTGTCACCATTGTCCCCTCCCTGCAGCCTCACCTCCTTGAGCTTACAGGACACTGTCCTCCTCTGGTCTTCTTCCACAACAGTGTTCTCACTTGGGTTTTTTGAAGCCTATCTCAGACCCTGTGACTCAGAATCTCTGGCTCTGGGGTAGTTTTGCAAAGCTCCTTGGGTGATTTGGCTGCGACCACTGCTCCCTGCTCCCATGGTAAATATGCACGATTCCACTTATATGAAGTACCCAGGTAGTCAGATTCATGGAGACGGAAAGTAGAACAGAGCCACCAGGGGCCATGCAGGCTCCAGACCATCACCCTTCCTGCCTGGCTAATTCCTGCTCATCAATCCGGCTCAGCTCCTGGCTGCTGCTGGGCTAAGTGGACCCTCTACATTCTCTCTCTCCCTTAGAAATCTCATTTGTTCCACAGCTGCAGCTCTTCCCTACATATTATTCATTCCTAAATCCCCCTCCAGCCCCAGCAGTGCTCCTGAGTCCTGATACAAATTCACATCTCCCGCCTGCTCTCTTACACAAGACACCGACTTTCCTCCAGCACCTCAAAGCCAACATGTCCAAAACTTGAGTTATCATTTTCCCTCTTTCTACCCTGCTTTTCCTCCTGTGTTTTCTATTTCAGAAGCCAGTATCATCATGTCCTGTGTGTATCAGGTACTTAGAACAGTGCCTAGTAGCTATTATTATTCTATGAGGGTTAATAATATTATTAACAATAAAATGATAAAACTAGAATTATGACACTTTTAGAAATATGGTGAAGCCAGAGATAAAGTATCTGTCACTCTACAGCGTCTCCATATTTAAGATAACTTTAAAAACTAGTCTCTTAAATATTGAAGTAGAAAAGGAAAAGCTTACTGATGGAACATGCTCATACTGGAAGCCAAACACTATGGTTGATTATCCCCAGAAGAAAACTTCCTTTGAAAAGTGGAGCCTTGCCAGAAGACCTAACAAAAGGTAGAAATAGCAAGATATTTCAGATATACAGTCTAAGAGGACACAGATGACCAAGGGTTGAACAGTTTTATGTCTCTCTAATCAAGATGTGCTAGAGATTATAGAAGACTCTCAAAAGATGTATTAATGATTTACTGACTAAACAAAATTAATGTGATATTGTCAAAGATGAGCCATTATGAATGGATAAACAAAATGTGGTATAAACATACAATGAGATACTATTCAGCCTTAAAAAGGAATGAAGTACTAATACATGTTACAACATGGCTGAATCTTGAAAACATGCGAAGTGAAATAAGCCAGACACAGAATGACAAATATTGTATGATTCCACTTATATGAGGTACCCAAAGTAGTCAAATTCATAGAAACAGAAAGTAGAATGCTGGTTTCCAGGGGCTGGGGGGTAGGAGGGAATGGGGAGCTAGTTTTTAATGGGTACAGTGTGAGTTCAGAATGATGAAAAAGTTCCAGAGATAAATAGTGGTGATGATTGCACAACAAAGTGAATGTACTTAGTGCCTCTGAACTAGACACTTACAAATGGTTAAAGTGGTAAATTTTGTGTTATATTTTACCACAATTTAAAAAAATCAAAAGAAGAGCCATCAAGCTCAATACTTAATAAATAACTATAAAGTTTCCTTAGATATATTTTTCCTATAGATATATTTTTTTCCTTAGATATATTTTTCCTATAGATATATTTTTTATCTAGTAATAGATAAAATTTGTAAAATTTCATAAATAAATGCAATATACGTCTCCAAGATGGGATGTCAGTAAGGACAACAGTTTGGGGAACAGCTTTCCAATATATCCAATTAAAGTTGGAAAGAAGTAATTACAATAAAAATCATAACTTAAACATCCAAGGAAGAGATGCAGGAGAAGGAGGATAGTTCTCTCAAAGAATAGAGGAGCAAGGGACATTTTATTTTATACAAAAGTCGATCAGAACAGAAATTGTAATATAAAAGTCTGTCGCTACACTTCTGCCATTACACAAAAGGGGATATTTAATTTTGAGTGTCAAAAATGAAGAATTGTGAACATCAAAATTTCTCTTGTTATTCTCTTTTTGATAGAATAATCTCCTAATGGAAAACTTCAAATCAAAAATATTTCCCAGAATAACACAGCTAGAATTTCTAATATGCTAATATGTTCCTTCCCAGCTGCTCTTTTTTTTTGGCTTTGCCACGTGGCATGTGAAATCTTAGTTCCCTGAGCAAGGATTGAACCTGCGCCCCCTGCCGTGGAAGTGCAGAGTCTTAACCACTGGACCTCCAGGGAAGTCCCTCAGCTGCTCTTGTAGAAGCTTTATCAGAGGCCATTGGTGCTCCCAGAACCTCCATTTGCCTCTCCCACCCTCCAGGCCACCTTGCCATTGGGCTGGGGACTAGTTCTGGCCAGTGGAAAGTAGCAGGGTGACATGTATCCCTTCCAAGATGGAGCAGGTGAAAGCCAGTGGGCCTCCTCCATCTGTTTCCCTGTCCTGTTGAGTCTGGCAGTTGACACGGTGGCAGAATTCACAAGATCAGGAAGCCTGGATTCTCAAGATGCTGCTTATAGACAGGCCTGGCCAGCCTGCACTGGACCTTCCGTGAGGAAAAAAAATTGTGTTTTTAGCCACTGAAATTCAGGGGTTTATTTGTTACCATAACATAGCCACACTTCTACTGACTGATACAAATGATAAGGTGGAAATCCTTACTATTTTCCCTACTCATCAAGTCAGTTCTACCTGTGACCACTTTCTAAAACTCCAAAGTAGCCATCGTTAAATACTAAGAAACGCTAGAGGGCACAATTGCGTTGTGGAAAACTGGCCATTACTGTAAATGAAGCAAGGTATGGAATCTCGCAAAAATTAAACAGTGCGACAGAAAAATGGGTCATGAAAATCATTAGCTTTGGAAACAACTGTTTTATTTGCAAATTTCTTAGCTACATTTCGCCATTTGAGATATTGAATTAAGAGAAAATTTCAACACTTTAATTTTAATACAAAACTAATAAATTCCCAAAACACGTAAAGCATATACTTTTCCAAATATGAATACTTACATTGGAAAACTAGTGGGAGTGTTCTCAGTGTAAGAGACACAATTGTCTTCCGTCTATATTTTTTTCTTTCTTCGGATGTGCCTGTCTGCCAGCACTGTCTGCCATGGAATCCGTACATATTCTAACCCAGTTGCTTGAGAAGGCTCCAGTTTCTAAAGTTTCCTTGTTATAAGAAGTGACCAGATGTTGCAAACATCAAGCTGTGACAGGAAGCTCTCCTCCCACCACAATGTCATCCTGCGTGCTGAGCAGACTTCCTTTTCCCGTTTCCTTTTTCCCCTCTCTCTCATTTTTTTTCTTCAACGTCTATTCAAAAGCTGCTGCCAAAACTATCTTCCTCTGTTGTTGTTCTGATGACATCATCCCCTTCCCTGACTTGCCCCTGTCTTTAGTTTCCGGGTCCCAGTTTGCCTTCATTTCCTTGGGCTTCATTTCTGTGCTGCCTCTACTGCATTTTCGCGTGCTGTCTGCTGCTTCTCTCCACTTCTGCACGGGACTGTCGTTCTTGACGTCCCAGCATTGAGGTATCTATTCATCTTTACTTCTAACAAAAGAAGTATTCCCAGGTGTCTTCCAAAAGAACTTCATTTATATATTCATTGCTCAAGCACATATTAAGCACCGTCTGCATGCATGGCATGATTCTGGGTACTGTAAGAGGGCATATAATGTGAAAGACATGGTCCTCGAACTCAAAACTACCAGGTAGCCGTTTATGTTGGGGTTTTGGAAAAGCAACTTGGGGGATGAACTAGCAGGAGAAAATTATGCAATGATAACCAAATAACTACACCATCAGAGTGGCAGACTTGGGGTCATTCTAATTATTTTATCATCTTGTCAAAATTATAATTTCAACCAAAAAAATGTTGACTCTTAAATTGGTGTTAAGGATATGACCCTTACACCAAATTACAAAAGCTATTATTTCCAGTGCATACCACGCTCCTATTGAAAAAAGAATTTATTTTAATTTAATTTAATTTTTATTTATTTATTTATTTGGCTGCATTGGGTCTTCGTTGCTGTGCACGGGCTCTCTAGTTGCAGCGAGCCGGGGCTACTCTTCGTTGCGGTGCGCAGGCTTCTCATTGCGGTGGCTTCTCTTGTTGCGGAGCACGGCTTCTCGGCGTGTGGGCTTCAGTAGTTGCAGCACGTGGTCTCAGCAGTTGTGGCGTGGGCTCTAGGGCATGCGGGCTTCAGTAGTTGTCGCGCGCGGGCTCTAGAGCACAGGCTCAGTAATTGTGGTGCACGGGCTTAGTTGCTCTGCGGCATGTGGGATCTTCCCGGACCAGGGATCAAATCCACGTCCCCTGCAGTGGCAGGCGGATTCTTAACCACTGTGCCACCCAGGGAAGTCCGATTTTTTTTTTCTTTTGAGTGAGTTTAAGACAACACAGTAAACAGTATCACATCAAAAGGGAAAATGTTATAGTAACATAGAAAAAGACAGTTGTGTCAAACCCAAGACTCTAACTTTAATATGAGAAAAACTATCACCTAAATTACATGATGTTATTTAGTGACCCAAACTACCTTAAATAATACTCAAGAGTATAAAATTCATCACTGTGATTATAGTTTTTTGGTATTGATGTGATATGTAGAAAACCTACTTTGCATTCGTATTAAAACAAAATTTTGAGATTTTAGCATGAGATAAACACTGCCTAATAATCACACGTATTGAAGAAAAATCCCTTCTTAACTGAAGACCTTGCTGATATTTTTTACTTAGGAGAGTGGAATTTAGTCTAATGAGGTTTGGTGTATTAGAAAGCATACTAAGTTAAAAGCTTCTAGCTTAGTCATTAATTTGATGCTTGGTGTTAGGCATGCTAATTTGAATCTCTCATTTCTAGTTTCCTGACCCTGAAATGAGGATAATAACATCTACTTACCCACTCTTCAAGGTTGTTTTAAGAATCAAATGTGATAGTGTATTTGAATACTTTGAAAAGTATAAAGTATTATTCAATGTAAGGTATTATTTTCATTATACTTATGCCACTGTGATTTTAAAATGTGATAAAAATTATTTACTTTATTGATTCAGTCAATGAAAAGTTCATGTCATCTTTAGTTGTTTATGGAAACTGTTTATAGGCTCACGGGTTTATAGGGCAACATGTGGGTGGGCCTCATCCAATAAGGTGAAAGCCTAAGTAGAACAAAAAAAGCTGACCCTCCCCCAAGTAAGGGAGAATTCCTTCTGCTGGACTGACTTCAAACTAGGACACTGACTTTTTCCTGTCTTCAAACTAGAGCTGAAACATCAGCTTTTCCTGTTCTCAGGTCTTTGGACTAGAACTAGAACTACACCATTGGCTCTTCTGGGTCCCAGTTTGCTGAGTCACCCTGCAGACCTTGGGACTTGTCAGCCTCCATATTTGCATGAGTCAATTCCTTATCATCAATACCTCTCTCTCTCTCTCTCTCTCTCTCTCTCTCTCTCTCTCTCTCTCTCTCTCTCTCTCTCTGTCCCAGTTTGCTGAGTCACCCTGCAGACCTTGGGACTTGTCAGCCTCCATATTTGCATGAGTCAATTCCTTATCATCAATACCTCTCTCTCTCTCTCTCTCTCTCTCTCTCTCTCTCTCTTTCTCTGTCTCTCTGTCTCTCTGTCTCTCTCTCTCTCTCAATACACACATACACATACAACTACACACACATATCCCATTGGTTCTGTTTCTGTGCAGAACCTTAACTAATACAAGCTTCTTAAGGTCCATCCAAGAAAATTTCCAAAAAGACAAGGAGAATGGAAAAATAATGATTCTGTAACACGTTATAGTTCACATCTGAATAGAGTAAAAAGCAACAGTTTGTGCCAGCTGTAACTCACTTTCTAGTTGTTTGACCTTGAGTAATTCACTGAATCTATCTGAGACTCATTCATTCATTCATTCATCCATCCATTCAACAAATACTTGCAGAATGTCTTTTCTGAGTCAGGCACTCAAAGTACTGTGTTAGCACTGAAAACATCAGTGTAGATAAGATAAATGCCCCACCCTCGAAAAGTTCCGTAGTGTGAGAGCTGGAGGCATTTGATAGGAAAATTCATGTTTGAAGTCAAAAGTTGTAAATGCTGGATCATCAGGGACCTTTATCTCCTATGCTATTCCTGCACAAACCCTCAACTTTTGGCCCTGGTAGCATTCTATCTGAACACAGATAGAAACTCTGAAACTCCGAAACTCTGCCTAAGCCATCACCTTCCCTTTGAGGAATGCCTTTATGGAATTGTCTTTCCCAATTATGTCCCACTACCTTTTCAGAGCTCTTTTTGTTTTTGCGGTACGCGGGCCTCTCACTGTACGCGGGCCTCTCACTACAGTGGCTCCCATAGTGGCCACTGTAGTGGGCCTCTCACTGTAGTGGCCTCTCCCATTGCGGAGCACAGGCTCCAGACGCGCAGGCTCAGCGGCCATGGCTCACGGGCCCAGCCAATCCGCGGCAATGTGGGATCTTCCCCGACCGGGGCACGAACCCGTGTCCCCTGCATCGGCAGGCAGACTCTCAACCACTGCACCACCAGGGAAGCCCCAGAGCTCTTTTTCATTGCCTCACCGTACTCAGATCTTCCTCTAACTGAGAATTCCCAAAGATTTTCTTCTTTATGCTCTTCATTAGTATGTATCAAATATGAGCTATTATTCATCTTTGTATATAATATTCTAGTTGTTAAGCTTCTACAAGCAGCATATAATTTGATATTTCTTTGTTTCATTCCGTACACTAAGCATTTCTTGAGTAACAATGATTTGCTACTGTTGATTCAGTAAAAGAAACTGGAAAATCACTTCATTTCAATGTCCTGATTTTTCATAAGTTACACAATGAAGAAAACAATTAAAATGGAAATTTTGTGTACAATATTATTGGTTTCCAAGTGGGAAAAAAAGACCAAATACATTTAAAATATCATAATTTGTTTACAGTCATTATGACAATAAGGAAATTAATCAACATCTATTACTGAAATTAAATATCTCCTGTTCATGACAAATATCCAAAAGTAGTCCCTCATATAAGGATTCTAATCTTACTTATTCTAATCTTATTTAATCAATAAGTAAATTCTAAGTTTTGAAAAAGGCCTAAGCCATATATAATTTGCAGTTAAAAGTTATTGATATGAGGTTAAGGACCTGAGCTCTCTAAGGAAAAGGGCAGGACTGGGAGCACCTTTCTCATTTGTCGGGGAGAAAAGTGATTATGACTCAGACTCAGGGTAAAATAGTGATGCCATTTGTTATAACTGCCCACACTTGGACACATTAGCTTTGCTAAGGCTTAGTTTCTTTAAAATTCATCAATTAAAATTTTATTCTTGGGAATTCCCTGGCAGTCCAGTGGTTAAGACTCGGTGCTTTCACTGCCACGGGCCCGGGTTTGACACCTGGTGGTGGGGGGAGTAAGATCCCACAGGCCACGCGGCATGACCAAAAAAAAGAATAAGAATTTTATTCTCTATCTTCTTACTTGGTATAAAATGAAAAGGATATTCATCACAAAAGAATAGTTCTAACTCTCTGGAGATTTTAGCTTCATTTATACCTAAATTTATAGGATTGTTGTGAGGGATTAAATGGGTTAAGATGATGTAAAGTACAGGAAATTTGCCTGGCACTTAGTAACTGTGAAATTAATGATATCTGCCTTAGAAAATAAATGGCCAGAAAGCATGTATGTGGCTAGACCCATTACATTTTTCACACTGGTTCCGCGTTATTCCTACTTGGCTAAAATCTCTGTAAAATGTGTTCTTCCTGTGTCTTGAAGTTTATAATCTGATTTTTCCAAAATAGTTTTTATAATTTTTTAAAATTTATTTACTATTTATTTATTTTGGCTGTGGCGGGTCTTAGTTGCGGCATGCTGACTCTTACTTGCAGCATGTGGGCTTCTTAGTTGCGGCATGCGAACTCTTAGTTGCAGCAGTCACGTGGGTTCTAGTTCCCCGACCAGGGATTGAACCTGGGCCCCTTTGCGTTGGGAGTGTGGAGTCTTTCCCACTGGACCACAAGGGAAATCTAGATTTTATAAGTTTGAAGTTCATTTCTTATTTTATGCTTTATACAAATGCTTTTTCTTTACCTCACTTACCTTCTTTGTGGGGATCATTATCTCAAGCCTTGCTCCAAGAATAGGATTATAGTTGTTGATTTTTTTTTTTTTAACTCAACATGGGGTCTCCATTCCTCTTTAAGTTTCACGATTAATTTGCAAAATTCTATCTAAATAGCTACATTGTTCCTGGCCCATTAAGCATTAGCTGCAGGATTTAAGTTTAACAATTCATAGCAAAGCATTAAAAAGGACATGTGAAAAATGTGTATGTGACTGCAAATATAAAGGAAATAGTCAAGATTTGAGCTGAACCAAAGATAAAAGTCCCTGTGTTTAAACTAAATCTTCTAAATATTCTGTATTAGTAAAACATAGATCCTATAGCAGATGGAAGCTAAAAATGGAAATGTCTGGGTAAACCTGTTACATTTATTTCAAATAATCACAACAAGAGAAACCATACTAAATACATGTATGCTGTGTACAGAGGTGCATTGAGGGAGGGGCAACACTTCAGAGCCGGATAGTGGGAAAAACTACCAGGCTTGGCCCAAAGAATCTGGGATTTAACTCAAGCCAGATCGTTTAATACCAAATTATCTTAACTGAGTTTCAGTTTTTAAAAAGTAGAGGACTTCCCTGGTGGCACAGCGGTTAAAAATCCACCTGCCAATGCAGGGGACATGGGTCTGAGCCCTGATCCAGGAAGATCCCACATGCCGCGGAGCAGCTAAGCCCGTGCACCACAACTACTGACCCTGCTCTCTAGAATGCATGAGCCACAACTCCTGAGCCTGTGAGCCACAACTACTGAGCCCGTGTGCCACAACTACTGAAGCACATACGCCTAGAGCCTGTGCACTGCAACAAGAGAAGCCACCGCAATGAGAAGCCCACGCACTGCAACGAAGAGTAGCCCCCACTCGCCACAACTTAGAGAAAGCGCACATGCAGTAAGGAAGACCCAATGCAGCCAAAAATAAATACATAAATAAATAAATATTTTAAAAAAAGGATCCACCTGCCACTGCAGGGAACAGGGGTTTGATCCCTTGTCCGGGAAGATCCCACATGCCACGGAGCAACTAAACCCATGCGCCACAACTACTGAGCCCATGCACCATGACTACTGAGCCCATGCACTGCAACTACTGAAGCCCGCATGCCTAGAGCCCGTGCTCCGCAACAAGAGAAGCCACCACAAAGAGAAAGAAACCCGCGCACCGCAATGAAGAATAGCCCCCTGGGCTTCCCTGGTGGCGCAGTGGTTGAGAGTCTGCCTGCCGATGCAGGGGACACGGGTTCGTGCCCGGGTCTGGGAAGATCCCACATGCCGCGGAGCGGCTAGGCCCATGAGCCATGGCCACTGAGAAAGCCATCATCATTATCATTTATGATAAAAACTCTCCAGAAAGTAGGTATAGAGGGAACTTACCTCAACATAATAAAGGCCATATATGACAAACCCACAGCCAGCATCGTTCTCAATAGTGAAAAACTGAAACAATTTCCTCTAAAATCAGGAACAAGACAAGGATGCCCATTCTCACCACTATTATTCAACACAGTTTTGGAAGTTTTAGCCACATCAATCAGAGAAGAAAAAGAAATAAATGGAATCCAAATCGGAAAAGAAGAAATAAAGCTGTCACTGCAGATGACATGACACTATACATAGAGAATCCTAAAAATGCTACCAGAAAACTACTAGAGCTAATCAGTGAATTTGGTAAAGTAGCAGGATACAAAATTAATGCACAGAAATCTCTTGCATTCCTATACACTAATGATGAAAAATATGAAAGAGAAATTAAGGAAACACTCCCATTTGCCATTGCAACAAAAAGAATAAAATACCTAGGAATAAACCTACTTAAGGAGACAAAAGACCTGCATGCAGAAAACTATAAGACACTGATGAAAGAATTTAAAGATGTTACAAACAGATGGAGAGATATACGATGTTCTTGGATTGGAAGACTCAACATTGTGAAAAGGACTATACTACCCAAAGCAATCTACAGATTCAGTGCAATCCCTGTCAAACTACCAATGACATTTTTCACAGAACTAGAACAAAAAAATCTCACAATTTGCATGGACACACAAAAGACCCCGAATAGCCAAAGCAATCTTGAGAAAGAAAAACAGAGCTGAAGGAATCAGGCTCCCTGACTTTAGACTATACTCCAAAGCTACAGTAATCAAGACAGTATGGTACTGGCACAAAAACAGAAATATAGATCAATGGAACAGGATAGAAAGCCCGGAGATAAACCCACACACATATGGTCAGAGATAAACCCACGCACATATGGTCACGTTATCTTTGATAAAGGAGGCAAGAATATACAAAGGAGAAAAGACAGCCTCTTCAATAAGAGGTGCTGGGAAAACTGGACAGCTACATGTAAAAGAATGTAATTAGAACACTCCCTAACACCATACAAAAAAATAAACTCAAAATAGATTAAAGACCTAAATGTAAGGCCAGACACTATAAAACTCTTAGAGGAAAACATAGGCAGAACACTCTATGACATAAATCACAGCAAGATCCTTTTTGACTCACCTCCTAGAGAAATGGAAATAAAAACAAAAATAAACAAATGGGACCTAATGAAACTTAAAAGCTTTTGCACAGCAAAGGAAACCAGAAACAAGATAAAAAGACAACCCTCAGAATGGGAGAAAATATTTGCAAATGAAGCAACTGCAAAGGATTAATCTCCAAAATATACAAGCAGCTCATGCAGCTCAATATCAAAAAAACAAACAACCCAATCCAAAAATGGGCAGAAGATCTAAATAGGCATTTCTCCAAAGAAGATATACAGATTGCCAACAAACACATGAAAGGATGCTCAACATCACTAATCATTAGAGAAATGCAAATCAAAACTACAATGAGGTATCACCTCACACCGGTCAGAATGGCCATCATCAAAAAATCTACAAACAATAAATGCTGGAGAGGGTGTGGAGAAAAGGGAACCCTCTTGCACTGTTGGTGGGAATGTAAATTGATACAGCCACTATGGAGAACAGTATGGAGGTTCCTTAAAAAACTAAAAATAGAACTACCATACGACCCAGCAATCCCACTACTGGGCATATACCCTGAGAAAACCATAATTCAAAAAGAGTCATGTACCACAATGTTCATTGCAGCACTATTTACAATAGCCAGGACATGGAAGCAACCTAAGTGTCCATCAACAGATGAATGGATAAAGAAGATGTGGCACATATATACAATGGAATATTACTCAGCCGTAAAAAGAAACAAAATTGAGTTATTTGCAGTGAGGTGGATGGACCTAGAGTCTCATACAGAGTGAAGTAAGTCAGAAAGAGAAAAACAAATACTGTATGCTAACACATATATATGGAATCTTAAAAAAAAGGTTCTGAAGAACCTAGGGGCAGGACAGGAATAAAGACACAGATGTAGAGAAGGGACTTGAGGACATGGGGCGGGGGAAAGGGCTGGGATGAAGTGAGAGAGTAGCATTGACATATATACACTGCCAAATGTAAAATAGATAGCTAGTGGGAAGCAGCTGCTTTGCATGGGGAGATCAGCTCCTTGCTTTGTGACCACCTAGAGGGGTGGGATAGGGAGGGTGGGAGGGAGACGCATGAGGGAGGGGATATGGGTATACATATAGCTGATTCACTTTGTTATACGGCAGAAACTAACACAACATTGTAAAGCAATTATACTCCAATAAAGATGTTAAAAAAAAAAAGAGAGAGAAAGCCCATGTACAGCAACAAAGGCCCAACGCAGCCAAAAATAAATAAATAAATAATTTAAAATAAAATAAGATAAAAAGTAGAGTAGGGACTTCTCTGGTGGTCCAGTGGTTAAGACTCTGCGCTCCAAATGCAGGGGTTGGGGCATCTGGGTTCGATCCGTGGTGAGGGAACTAGATCCTGCATTCAGCAATGAAGACAGTGTGCTGAAACTAAGACCCAGTGCAGCCAAATAAATAAATAAATACATTTTAAAAAAGAAAATAAAAAGTGGAGTAATCTCACAAACTGTGGTGAAGACCATTTAAATCAGTATATAAATCAGGGCAAAAGTCTAGTAAAAACAAGCACTTAACAAATGGTGGTTTCCAATTTTTATTGCCAAGAGATTGGAGTCATCTTGAGAAGCTGGGACCATGTCAAAATAATGTTGTGTTTGTTGAATTAGTAGAAGAGTGAGTATGTGTGTGTGTCACAGGATATCATCAAGAAGAAATAAGATAGGAAGACAGAACTTGACCTTTGCTGTTACTGTTTTCATTGCATTGACTTCAGTGCATCATCTAAATTCTGCTTCTTATTTCTCAAGCTTCTTATGATCTTTTGCCTTCCTGGGGAGCTAATTAGAACAATTCTGATCTGAGGAAAAATAATAGATATTTTTGTGGCCAAATTCAACTGAGCTAAAGTTGAACAACTCGTTATTTCAATAGAATGTGGCAAAGGAATTATAGGAGCTTTATTCTTAGGGGAAGATTCTTTATTGCAGAAACACCTTTGTTTGTTTGTTTTGTTTTGTTTTTTAATTAATTTATTTAGTTAGTTTTGGCTGTGTTGGGTCTTTGTTGCTGTGTGCGGGCTTTCTCTAATTGTGGTGAGCGGGGGCCACTCTTCATTGCGGTGCACGGGCCTCCCATCACAATGGTTTCTCTTGTTGCAGAGCACGGCCTCTAGGTGCGCAGGCTCCAGTAGTTGTGCCGCACAGGCTCAGTAGTTGTGGCACATGGGCCCGGCTGCTCCGCAGCACGTGGGATCCTCCCGGATCAGGGATTGAACCCGTGTCCCCTGCACCGGCAGGAGGATTCCCAACCACTGCGCCACCAGGGAAGTCCATGTTTTGTTTGTTTTAAAGTGAAAAGTTTCTACTACTCAGCCAAAATCTTGGGATCTACAAAGGTTGTTAAGAAGTGAGTTGATGGTCTGAACTGACGTGTTGATACTCCCTCCCCCACCCTTTTTAATGATTTTTCTCAGATGAGGTTAATTTAATATCAAGGAAACTCTTATTTTTTTTAAACCAATATTCACCAAAAATACAAAACCAATACTCACCAAAAATACAAAATTCTATAATATTAAGTGGAGAAGGGCTACAGGACTGTAGGTCAATTTAAAACTTTAAAAATTTATTGCCAGAATTCTAGATAGAATGATATAGTGGTTAAAAGTGGCAGCTCTAAAATTAAGCTACTTGGGTTCAATTACCAGCTCTATCACTTCTAGCTGTATGTTTTTGTCTTAATTATTAACTTCTCTTTCCTGCATTTTCTTTGCCTATAAAATGGGAAGGATCATAATGATTATACTGCTTCATTGTTTGCAGTAAGGATTGGAGATTTTGCTGCTACCAAATTGAACAGTGTAAATTGACAGAATTTTATAAGAGGGAGATTACAAATCAGCTAACTTTTTTATTGCAGCCAACAGTGAAAAAAACATATTTTACATCATGACTCCTTATGTATTCGCATATAAGGGAAATAAGAGTTTGGCAAAATAATACTTCTTATATGCAATACACTCAGATATTTGTTTCTTTTTCTTTTTTTTTAAGATGCTGGTTGCCTTCCACTAAATTGATTTTGCCACTCACTAAGGATTGCAAACCACGGTTTAAAAAGCATTGCTCTAATAAAACCCCTTCACTTTACAGTGGAAAAACTGAAGTCTTAAGAACCTGGGAAACTTACTTAAGATTATATAGCTAAGAAACGTGATACATCACATTAATAGAATGAAGGATAAAAATTATATAATCTTCTCAATAGATGCAGAAAAAGCATTTGACAAAATTCAACACCCCTGCATGATCAAAGCTCTCAAGAAATTGAGTGTAGAAGGAACATAGCTCACATAATATAAACTATATCTAAGAAACTCATAGCTAATATCACACTCAATAGTGAAAAGCGAAAAGCTTTTCCTGTAAAATCAGGAATGAGACAAAAGTGCCCACTCTCACAATTCCTATTCAACCTAGTCCTGGAACTCCTAGTCAGAACAATCAGGCAAGAAAAAGAGATAAATGTAATCCTAGCTGAAAGAAGAGAATAGTGGGACAACTGACTATCCATTTAGAAAAAAAAAGAAAAATAAGATTGCTACTTCATGTCCTACAACATCAAACATATTCAAACGGACTAAATTTTTTAATGCAAAAAAATCACAAAAATACTAGGAAAAAATATATAAATAATTTTAGGTTGGAAAGGAAATTTTAAGACTGGTGATTTAAAAGAAACCAAAAAGGAAGAGATTGATAAACGGAATAAAATATTTCTCAAGTTCTCTGTATTAAAAGAAAACCTACAAATAAAGTTAAATGGCACATGAAAACTTGGGGGAAATGTTGCCATCGTTTATGAAAAATGAAGAATTCAAAATCTCAAAATAGGACACTTACAAATTCATAAAGACAATCACACCTAAATGCAAAGTTGGTAAAGGACAATTCACAAAATTAGAAATACGAATGGCCAATAAATTTACACAAAATCTTCAAGAGAAATTTTTCTTTCTCCAAATGGATAGTCAGTTGTCCCAGTATCCTACTCTTTCCATTGCAAATTACATAATGGCATTGATTTCCC